>NC_057763.1:16721429-17066429 GCF_010389155.1 Erigeron canadensis
TAAGTATTTTATTTATTTCTATAAACAAAATACAAGAGTTTTGTTGCGGAACAAAGATACTCACACTTGTGAAAATATCTAAAACCCAGAAATACAAATGATCTATGCGATAAGGAATTACTCGTAAGAATACTTAGAGTAATATCACACGTTGCAATTGCCAAAGTTCCAAGCAATTTTGCAAGTGTGAGAAGTCTTATATTTATAGGCAAACATGTCTTGATGACATGGCGATATGCCGTACAAATATGGTTGGATGCATTATGGATTTGTGGGACAAATCCATAACATGCTTGTTTAAGGTAAAGTATGTAAGTTTCTTTGATGTGACTTGACATACTTTATTCCCAACCTTTTGCTAAAACTTTCCCAATCCCAGGTATAGAGTAATTAACCGGGTAAAGGTAGTTAAAGCTGCAAAAAGACTTTCCTCGTAATCAGTGAAAAAGTGTTGTATGTACTTTTCACTGAGCCTCTTCATATTCAACTTCAGGTAAGATCTTCTCTGAGCTCTGCTTCTAAGATGATCTTCTTCTTCAGTCTGAACGTCTTCAGTGTAGGTTGATTCTGAATCTGAAGTGAAGCTTCAGTGAGCTTTATTCTGAATGACTTCTGAATCCTGAGCAAGCTTTCTTCACTGAACCTAAACTATTTTGAACAAATCATACTTAGTCGTTTCGACCTAACAAATTCCCCCTATTTGTTCTAAAATAGTTCATGTATTTTAGACTTCTATCTATACAAGTTTGTAATTCTAAAAATACAAGTTTTTGTTTAAGTTGTAGAAATATTTCTAAGGACATCTCATAGATCATGATGCCTTAAGAAAATTTCTTGTTTGATTTCTAACATAAACTATTTCCTAATAATATGATGTAACTTGTAACTATATAAAAGATACTAAGATGATGTTCAGTTACAAGTACAAAAATAAAATGGAAAATATTTACAAGTACAAATATTACAAAGAGATACAACTAATTCTTCGCAGGCCTTGAGCCAGAAGGTGCTTCAGTAGCCTTTCTCTTTGGAGAATTGATCTTTCCAAACAGTCTTTCCTCCATCTCAACTTTGGCCTTCATTTTCTGTTGGATCTTCAGCATCCAGGCGCCAGTTAGATGAGACTTTGGTTTTCCTTTCAAAACGGTGATCATCTCCTTGTGCTCAGAATACCCAAACTTATGCACTGAAACCTGCATATTCTTCTTCTGCTCTACCTTCTCTTTCACAACCAGATTGAACAATTTTAGACCATCTTTCAGAATTTGCACATCAAGGATCTTTGCAGGATGACACCTGTGTTTCATATAATAATCATACTGGTCCTTTTCTTGTTTATCCTTCACCTGAGCAACTTCTTTAGAGATAGGTATGAATGTAGAGAGGTCAGAGTCTCGAGCATGCTTTCTTGTTTTCCTTGGGCTAGTTAGTTGGGCTTCTGAGGTGGCCTACAGATTTCCTTCTCAACCTTCAGAACACTGGTTATAATTTCTTTCTTTTGATCTCCATCTCCTTCTTCCTATTCTTTACCAGATCTTCAATAGAAAGTTTGAAAGTGAGATGGTCCAGCTTTTGTTCTAAGGGAGAATACTTCATCCCATATTCATATTCGGCCATTTCTTCCAAGGCCTTCTGCACTCTTGCATCATGCTTGATCTTCTGATATCTTTCCTTAGTGAGACCAAGAGCTGCAACATCTACCAAATCAATGGTACCCATTGCCAAGTGTTGGGCCCTTTCCCTTTCTTTAGTTTCTCTCCACATAATGAACTGGTTGGAGACTTGTCTTTGAAGGGCTTCCAACTTATTCTGATCAGCACCCAAATCTGGCAATGGATAACCATGCTCATCAACATTTTGTCCAACAACAAAACCAGAGTCCTTGGTCCCCTTTTTCTTTGGTTCCTCAACCATCTTAGCTTTGCCTTTGTCTTCTTAGCTTGTTCAATTGTTGGGGTTCAGATTGTTTCTTCAGTTGTTCCCCTCAGATTCAGATTTCTCTTGGTCGCTTCAATTAATTCTTGAGAGCTGGCTAGCAAACCAATTAGCACATCACTTCCCCTTTGGGAATCTCCGCAGGCATCTTAGCATATAAATCAATGACCTTCCGCATGCCCTGTAGAGGTTCCCAATTCTGCTAGTTAATACTATCAGAAATGCCTTTAGACATGGTGGCAAACTGAGCTCTTAATCTGAATGTAGAGTTCAGGTTCAGCTTCTCATGCTACAGGACTTCCTTCAGCAATCCCTTTCTTCATCAGATAAAGCACCAGAGGGAGGAGGAGTAACAACTTCAAGTGCTTTCTTGAGTAGGGCCAGGATTTCATCCAGTTGCTTCGACTGGTTCTGAACTTGTTGATCAAGTGTTGACACATAATTTTTAGTTCATGAACAGCTTTGTCAACCTTGTCATTTGTTGCTTTGGAGACTTCAGAAACCATCGACCTGACCCTCTCTTCAACCTTTCTGCCACCGACACTGAAATCTGAGAAATAAGATCTTCAGAGAATATGGACTTCAGTGTCTCAGAAACCTTTCCACCAACAGAGTCACCAAGTGACTTTTCATCAACACTTGGCTTCTGACCAACTCACCAACTTCTTTCTCAATCGCCAAGAATGTGTTTTGTATCATAAGAATCCAGGATTGCAGATTCGCAACAACTGAACTCTGTACATCCCTCTTGGTCAACTTGAAAGCTTCACCAATAGCCCTACTCAAACCATTACATGCTGAAACCAATTCATGTAACTTCCCAACCACCAAGCTCTCATTAATTGCAACTCTTGTAAATTCAGCACCCATAGCAATCTGGGCACCTTTCAACTCGGCCAGAGACTTGGTGTTGGCAGCCAGAGATTTAGATAAGCCCTCAACCTGAAAGAGTAGGTTTTGGACTTCAGTTTGTGACTTCTCTAGCTGAGCTTCCATGCTCAGAGGTGCAGCAGACAAAGTAGAAGCCGAAGCAACAAAGGGAGTTGTTTGATGCCTGCCAGAGTTCTTTCTAAAATCCTTTCTGAGGGACCTTCAGAATCGGTCTCAGAATCCAAATCCTTTTCTTGAACCTCTGGCAGATCATACGTCCTCCTTGGTGGAACATCATGAATTTGAGGGTGAAGAAATTGAAGTGGTGGTTGAAAAACGGCGGAGGTAACATAAGCTGGTGTTGTACCTTGGGGAAACAAAGGATGTTGATGTGAAATTGGTGGTGGTTGATAAGGTGGATCAAGATCGATAACATTTTGTTGTTGTTGTTGTTCCAAAAGAGGTGGTGACATAGGTTCGTCAACAAGGTTGAGGGTTGGCTCAGAATTCGATTGATTCTCCCTCAATAAGTCCTCATCAAACTCAAAATCTTGAGGTTTCCCTCAGGAAGCTCATCGTCATCCCAGATATTTACAATCTGGTCAGATATGCTCTGGTCTTGATTCCCAGAATCCAAGCCAGCACCCAGTTCAGCAGCTGCTTCAGCAGGTGCATCGTTACTGGTCAAAAGTGGAACAACTTCAGTCGATACCATTTGTGCCTCAGTAACCCTTGTGCTGGATCCAAGAGTCTCTTCATTGGCGCGGAAGTTGAAACCTCCATCTCTCTGGGTATCACCTGAGAAATATCAAAAGTTTGTGCATGCAAAGAGTGTAAGATTTGTGAAGTTACAGGGAGTACATGTGCAGACTCAACTTCTAATGTGTGCTGGGCTGACACACCAATATCTTCACCATCTCCTCCTGAGGAATCTTTTGGGAGATCCTCAGGTTGATCAGTGGAAGATGAAGGTGGTAGGTTAGAACTTGTTTTGGGTTTAAACAAGTGTAACATTTTGCCACTAGATCGACTGGTCGGTCTCACATTCTTTTGTGACCCGCCCAGTGATCTTTCTGAGCCAGCCGGTCGTGCTGCGTCAGTTTTAACATAGTTACCAAGTACCGAAGCATTGGAGGGGAAAGCTCAGGTTCGTCCTCAGACTCAGTCAGCTTGGAGAGATCTTTACAAAAGTCCGTCTGAGAGCTCTCCTGAAGGATGTCAGAATGTCCTTCTCCCAGAATGGCAAGAAAACATAAACTTAAAAATCTTGGGAAGGCAATATGAATGCTCCTCTTCCCCTTCAGCTTCATCAACAGCTGTGCAAAAAGCATCTCGGCAAAGTCTACCTTCATCCCATGCCAGAGATAGTAACCCATCTCGACTTGGATCAACGAAATCTGATCCAATCCTCCACTATTTCCTCCATGACACTCCACAATTTGTGTCCAGAAATATTTCCAGCAACTCTTAAAACCAGCAATAAAGATGTGACCAGATGTCTTCAAGTTGCCATCATCATCTAGAATTTGGTTGTGGCCGGTAGCGAGCAAAACTTCTCTAAAATTAACCCCTTTTTGTCTTTTGTATATGGGGTGTTGGGAGGCAAATAATTTAACCGGAGTGCCTCCCGGAAACCATCAAGCGTCAATACGCACGTCACCGTACCTTCTTTAACGTGAATGCTATCGACTTCTCATCCTTGGCAACTTCTGCCGTATACCAAAGTTCTAACAAATATCGATGATATAACTGCTCTTGATCAGCAATAGAGCGTAGGAGATGGGGCAGCGTTGAAGGAACGCATTTATCCTGCCCATTAACCTTCAGATTTGGCATTTAAGGCTGCCTTATAGTTGTTCATGTTGAACCGGATAGTTTTGGATTCGAAATCCTTTGGCCATTGAGGACTGGGTTTTACTGCAGATTTGGGTGGTGAGTATTCAAAAGCAATAAGGGTTTTGGGTTCTTTGACAGTTGATGATGTAGCCATTGAATATAAGATAGAATGAAAGAAAGAAGGGAGATGAAAATGTGTTAAGGAAAATTAGGGTTTGAAGTTATGAAAGAAGATGAAATGAATGTTGAATGTTTGAGAGAATGAGAGAGAGAGATATGATTAGGAGTAAATGAAAAATGAAATAAATGATGGAATGATCTTGGAAAAAGGTTTTTATATTTTTAAAGGAATACAAAAGGATTTTTCCTGAAAATAAATAAAAAAGATTTTGAAGTTCAAACCCAATAAAATATAATGATATTTTATTGAAAGTAATTTTGATCGGGTTTGAAGTCCGAAATAATTTTTGGTGACACGTCCGCATTTAATGCAACAACGGCCATGACCCCACTTTTTTGAGAGAAATTCAACCATTTTTAATGCAAAAGCAATGATCATTTTTCTTTTCGGCGCAAGTGGTATGACACGTCAGCAAAAAGGTATCCTGGAACAGTAAAAATCACGTGTCCACTTGCCAGCTAGGTATCCATTATATAATAAAAGGTTTAGATGAACTTCAGATTAAATAATTTAAAGTTCTGAGAAAGGTTAAGGAAGTGCACTCTGAACCTTTTCATATTCTAAAAACTCTGAAGTCCTTCGGTTTCTGAATCATTTCAGACAAAATATTTTCTGAGGCAAAGATTCCCCCTCAGAAGAAGAATTTCTTTTCTTGTAAAAACATTTTTCGTCTATTCCCCCTGAATTGCTACACAGGATTCAGCATTCCCAACTCGCTGATGAGATGATTAAAAGTTTTGACATCTAAAGGTTTTGTAAACACATCAGCTAGTTGTTTGTCAGTGGGAATGAAATGAATTTCAATATCACCTTTTAAAATATGATCACGAATAAAATGGTACCTGAGATCAATATGCTTGGTTTTAGAGTGCATGACAGGATTGTGAGAGATTGCGATGGCACTTGTGTTGTCACAGAATATTGGCGTTCTTGTGTACTTGACACCATAATCAGTTAGTTGGTTCTTCATCCATAGGATCTGAGTACAACAACTTGCTGTAGAAATGTACTCAGCCTCAGTAGTGGATAATGAAACTGCAGTCTGTTTCTTGCTCGTCCAACTAACCAATTTGCCACCAAGGAAATGACAACCACCTGTGGTACTTTTCCTATCTATCTTACAACCTGCATGATCAGAATCTGAATAGCCCATGAGATCTAGACTTGAGCTTTTGGGATACCAAAGACCTAGTTTGGGGACACCTTTTAGGTATTGAAAAATTCTTTTTACTGCCTTCTGGTGTGCTTCTCTGGGATCAGATTGAAATCGTGCACAAAGACATGTTGCAAACATTATGTCTGGTCTACTTGCAGTTAAGTACATTAATGATCCCACCATGCCACGATATTTTGTGGGATCGACAGGTTTTCCATTAGGATCTGAGTCCAAAGATAATGGGGCAGAAATTGGAGTATCTTTAGAGGAGACAGAATCAAAATGATATTTCTTTAAAAGATCTCTGACATATTTTTCTTGATTAATAAAAATACCATCACTGGTTTGTTTCACTTGAAGCCCTAGAAAATATGTCAACTTACCCATCATACTCATTTCATACTCAGAAGACATTATTTTGGAAAACTTGTCACATAATTTTTCATTTGTAGAACCAAACACAATATCATCAACATATACTTGTACAAGTAAGATATCACTTTTCTCATGTAAGATAAATAAAGTGTTATCTATTGCACCTCTATGAAAACCATTATCTAAAAGATGTCGAGTTAGAGTATCATACCAGGCTCTAGATGCTTGTCTCAGACTATATAAGGCTTTGTTCAGTCTGTACACCCAATGAGGTTTCTCTTTGCTTTCAAATCCTGGTGGTTGAGATACATACACAACTTCTTCTAGCTCTCCATTTAGAAAAGCACTTTTGACATCCATTTGATAGACTTTGAATTCATGATGAGCTGCGAATGCCAAGAAAATTCTGATAGCTTCAAGTCTGGCCACTGGTGCAAAAGTCTCATCAAAATCAACTCCTTCTTCTTGTGCATAACCCTTGCAACAAGTCTGACCTTGTTTCTGATTACATGACCATCTTCATCTACCTTGTTTCGAAAGACCCATCTTGTCCTAATTGGTTCTTTCTTCAGATTGGGGGGACATGGAACAAGCTCCCAAACATTGTTCCTTTCAAATTGGTTGAGCTCTTCTTGCATGGCTTCAACCCAACTTGGATCTTTTAAAGCCTTGTCAATCTTCTTCGGTTCTATCAGTGACAAGAAGCTGACATATAAGCATTGATCGCTTGTGGCTCTTGTGGTCTGAACCCCTCTACTTGGATCGCCAATCACTTGATCAATTGGATGTGAGCGAGTCCATTTAGAGTAATGACCAGGATGAATAACCATATCAGTGCAAGAACTCCTCTGGCTTACTTCAGGAGATGGTTCAGCATAGACTATTTCAGTTTCACCATCTTCATCATCTTGTAAATCACGATTTGCATCATGAAATTCTTCATTCTGAGGTAATTCAGGGGATACTGATATCTGAGGAGCAGCACGCACATCTGATCCAATAGTCAATTCAGAGGGTAGTTTGAATGTGACTGAAGGATAAAATGGAATGCTACTTTGCTGACTTGTAACTGGTTCTGAATCGGAATGATCAGAAACATGTTCAGGTAACTGATCAGATTTGTCATTGTGATTAGATTCACCAAAAACTGATAGGACCTTCTGAAGGTGGTTCAGGGATTGGTTTATTAAAGATTGCAGAATTTGATTCATCAAAGGTAACATGAATTGACTCATCAACCTTTTCAAGTCTTTTGTTATAGACTCTAAAGGCGTTGCGAATTGTTGAATAACCTAGGAAGTAACCTTCATCAGCTTTGGCATCAAATTTGCCCAATTTGCTGGAATCATTCAGAATATATACTGGACATCCAAAAACATGAAAATATCCAATATTAGGCTTTCTATTTCTGAGCACTTCATAGACAGTCTTCTTATGTCTTTTGACATAAATGGAACGATTCTGGGTGTAGCAAGCAGTTGCAACAGCTTCAGCCCAAAAACATTTTGGAAGACCTGATTCATTCAACATACTTCTGGCAGCTTCTATCAGCGTTCGATTCTTTCTTTCTACAACACCATTTTGTTCTGGAGTATGTGCTGAGGAGAAGTTCTGAGATATGCCAGTGTCAGTGCAGAAGGTTTCCAGAGTGGATTCTGAATTCAGTGCCATTGTCACTTCTGAGCTGATGTACTTTTCGCTTTTGCTTGAGTTTAATCTGCTTGATGAGGGCAATTATTTCAGCAGCAGCTTCACTTTTGTTTCTGAGGAAGATCACCCAACAATATCTTGAATATTCATCGACTACAACCAGAGTGTACTTCTTTCCTGCTCTTGTTGAACATTCACAGGACCAAAAAGATCTATATGAAGCATATGAAGTGGTTCAGTGATGCTGAAATTTTGCTTGGTCTTGAAGGATGCTCTCTTCTTCTTTCCCATTTCACATCCTGGACATGGTTTGTCTTTATCGAAAGACATGGCTGGTATTCCATCAACAAGTTGTTTTCTTGACAACTTATTAATATTTTTGAAGTTGAGATGGGATAACCTTTTGTGCCACAACCAGTTGGTGTCCTCATCTGCCCTTGTGTAGAAACATTGTTCAGAAGTGGCACTATTCATGTCTACAACATAAATGTTTCCCTTTCTTGGTGCAATCATTACTACCTTCCAATCTCTGTTGAATATGGTGCCTTGTGAAACATCAAATAAAACCTTAAAGCCATCATCACACAGTTGGCTGACACTGATCAGGTTATATTTCAAACCATTCACATATGCAACTTTAGTGAATTTGACTTGTCCATTGTTCACAACACCATATCCCTCAGTTTGTCCATTTTCATCATTACCAAAAGTTATTGAGGGCCCCTCTTGCACCCTATATTCCTCTAGCAGGGTTTTGTGACCAGTCATGGTTCTGCCAGCAGCACTGTCAAGAAACCAAGTGTTCTTTTTGCGGTCACCCTGCACATACACAAAGATTAGTTCTTTTTGGGAACCCATCTTTTGATGGGTTCACTGGACTTTCCCTAAACAGCCTCAGATTTCTTTGGCACATAAGGAACGGAAGGATCAAAGGGAATTTCAGTCATGATTTCAGATGACACAAAAACAGTTGGTTTGATGACTTCAGGAACCTTTTTCTTTGAAAAAGGTTTTGGGTTTTGTTTGGGATTTTGGGGAGTGCTTTCAACATTTTTTAAACGTGCATTACAGCTCTGCACTTGCCTAGCCAAATTCTGAAATTGACTTTCAATCCTTAACAAAATAGACTCTGAATTAGACACCTGAGCTCTACCAGAATCTGAGGTAGAAGGCTCAGCAGGGATCACATTTTTCTTCCTCTAAAGGTTCTTAGGAATCTTATTTGAAGACTGAGGGGAAAGCTTCTTGGGTTTGGCTTTCTTGTCTGAAGCACTGGTCTGACATGCTTCAGATTTGCCCTCAGAGTGTTCCTGGTTTTGATCAGTTATCACTTTTGATTTTCCAAGATCTTTAAAAATGATCTCTGGTCTCATTTCTTTAGGAAGTGCATCCAAATCAGTTATTACAGATGCAAGATGAAGATCACCAGTGCCATAAGCGATTCTTTGATTTTCAAAAGTTTTCTTAATGGCAGCTTCAGGAAAAGGTGACTTCATCCAAGATTTAATTATTTTCTGTTCTTTTTCCAAAATAATTTTTAGTTCTTCTTTTTCCAATTCAAGTTTAGAAACCAGAGATTGATAACTTTTCAAAGCCAACTGAACATCTTTCAGTTCTTTTAATCTGGCCTGACTAGCATTTAGTTCAGAAGAATTTATTTCAAACATTTTTATACTCTCTGAACGCACAGTTTGAACATAAGTTATGTCAGCCTCTATAAGAACCAAAAGATCCAGTTTTTGTTCTTCATACTTCTCAAAACCAAAAGTACTAACCTTCTTCATGATGATATCCACCCAACGACCAGATTCAACATCAGACTTAACAACATGACTATGATCTTCATGAGCCATGAAACACATATCCCTTACTTCTTCTTCATCATCAGATGACATGTCAGAATCCTCCCATTTTTCAGTGTCTGCCACCATGCAGCTATTCTTGTTGGATTCTTCCTGAGCCATCATCGCCATGTGGGCTTTCAGCTTTTTGTACTTGGCTTTGTACCCATCATCATGCTTCTGAAAAATAGAATGGTTAGGGGCAGTGTGTGATGAGGAGGGTTGTGATGATCTGCATTCCTTCATAAAATGTCCTTTCTTTCCACATTTAAAACATTCTAAATTGGACTTATCGACAGTATTATTTGAAGAAAATTGTTTGCCATTTCTCTTTGATTTAAATTTAAAATGATTAAAAGTTTTGGCAATCATGGCAACAAGGTCATCATCATCATCCTCATCACATTCATGTGATGCATATTCAGAAATACCAGCTTTCATTAATTCAGCTACCATCTTCTTCACAGAGTCGGACTGATCACTCTCAGAAGACAGTAGGGCAGCATCTTGTGGTTCAGAATAATGAACCAATGTAGAACTGGTCGAAGTATGATTCTTTGCATCTTGCTCAGCCACAGCTCTCTCAGCTTTATTCTCCTCAGTGTATCTAAAGGCATCATACAAGGAGGCCAGAGTGTGACTATGAAGGGTTTTGCCTTGTCTTAAAACCATGATCAAATTCTCCCATTTAGAAGGCAATATATCACAAAACTTTTCAAGCAAAATTTCTTTGTCTTTTGTAACACCAAGAGCTTTTAATTGATTGACCAAATTTGTAAATCTAAGATATGTTTCAGTTAGAGATTCATTTGGTAATGCAAAAAATGCTTCATATTTTTTATTCAAAGAATCTTTTCTTGTGGTGATAGTTTCCTTTGTTCCTTCAAACTGTGTTTGCAATTCTTCCCACATTAACTTAGAATTATCAAGTAAAACAAGAGTGGGTTTTAAACTTTCTGGGACAGCAAAGAGAATCATATTTTGTAATTTGGAATCTAGGTCAGCCAAACGATGGTCTTCCTCTGACCAATGATCTTTCTCTTTGGGTGTTAACCTAGGGGTCCCATCTTGGTTAAAAACAACAGTTGATGCATTCATGGGAACATAAGGACCTTCTACAAGAATGGTGGTCAAGTGTCTTTCAACTCCAGCGATATACTTGAGCATACATGCCTTCCAAGTAATGAATGTGTCACTATTTCCATTAAATTTAGGTACTGGATTGTTTGGAAAGTGAACATGAACACTAGGTTGAACTGGTGGTGGAGGTGGTGGATTTTGATTCATATTGACATTTGTGTTAGGGTTACCATTTGGGTTTGGGTTCGGTTGTTCGGTTCCAGACATCTTGTAGGATCAAAACAGGTATAACAATTTAATGATTCAACCTGGGACGCTCTGATACCAAATGTGAGTCCACCTTCACAAGATGTATAAAGAGAACAAGATATAACAAGATATAAAATAGGTTAGTAATAAACACAAGTATATCAAGTAATCCGACTGGCAAGTGGTTCGAATCTAGATAACGACTAGTTAAGTACCACGATCCAGATATGGATATGAACAATAAAGAACAAGTGCTTGAAACTATATAAATACTAAGTATATTCAAGTATTATGGCAATGAGTCGAGATGTATTTTTTCAATGTATTTTATTTATTTCTATAAACAAAATACAAGAGTTGTTGCGGAACAAAGATAATCACACTTGTGAAAATATCTAAACAACCCCAGAAATACAAATGATCTATGCGACAAGGAATTACACACGTTGCAATTGCCAAAGTTCCAAGCAATTTTGCAAGTGTGAGAAGTCTTACATTTATAGGCAAACATGTCTTGATGACATGGCGATATGCCGTACAAATATGGTTGGATGCATTTATGGATTTGTGGGACAAATCCATAACATGCTTGTTTAAGGTAAAGTATGTAAGTTTCTTTGATGTGACTTGACATACTTTATTCCCAACCTTTTGCTAAAACTTTCCCAATCCCAGGTATAGAGTAATTAACCGGGTAAAGGTAGTTAAAGCTGGAAAAAGACTTTCCTCGTAATTAGTGAAAAAGTGTTGTAAGTACTTTTTCACTGAGCCTCTTCAGATTCAACTTCAGGTAAGATCTTCTCTGAGCTCTGCTTCTAAGATGATCTTCTTCTTCAGTCTTCAGTCTTTGACTTCAGTCTGAACGTCTTCAGTGTAGGTTGATTCTAAATCTGAAGTGAAGCTTCAGTGAGCTTTATTCTGAATGACTTCAGAATCCTGAGCAAGCTTTCTTCACTGAACCTCAACTATTTTGAACAAATCATACTTAGTCGATTTTCGACCTAACAAATAACTTGATCTGATTGATCCAACACCATAATATCAACAATATTTGGATCCCACCCAATAATGATTCTAGAATTTTTGTCGCACACATGGGCATTAGACGTCCAATTCCAATGAGAAAACACAACACTACAAATACTATCCAGCTTTGAAACAGACACATGTGATTCGAGAATAGCACAAACAAATAATTTATTCTCATTGATTACCTGCCGAACTTCATTTTGTTTCGGGGAGAAGTTCATACCCCTTATGTTCCATGAGGCGATGCTATACATGAGGCAACCCTGAAATGGGAGTGCTTGCCCCCTCAGAATCTGCCATAGCCTTAAATCGTTCATCAAACTCATGAGCATCAAACGCACATTCAATTTCATCATCACTTTCATCCCCCTGATCCTTAGATAAACCAGCAGTAGGTTCCTTATTTGTCTCCAAATCAGTTTCCGTATCTGCCAACACAGCAAACAAATTCTGTAAGCCATTGGCTTTACTAGAAGAAGCAACATTCTGCTTGGGCGGTACTGCTTTATAAACAAAATGTGGTTTCGGTTTGCTGAGTTTAACTCCTTCAATTTGTCTGTCCTGTTGAACAACCTTGCCCTTTTTCTTTCTCCTTGAAACCATAGTGAACCCTCCCTCATCATGTTGAACAACCTTACCTCCTTCTTGTTGCAATTCGACTTGAGTAGTCTTTTTAGGAAGTTTAGGGCATTGATCACTTTCATGATTAAAAACCTTCCACGTAGCACAACGAGGAGGTTTCCATTGATACTCAATTTGAATAACTTGCTTTGAGAAGCCATCTCCAACAATCAGTTCAGATTTAATATCATTTTCCGCATCCAATTCGATTAGAGCCAAGGTATAGCTACTACGTCCCCATGATTCAGTACACATGGAACTCGTGTAATCATCCAAAGCAACTGGTTTACCAATCTTAGTCGCCAACATGCTAAGACCATCTTCCGTAAATATAGCAAGTGGCACATTATGAAGCTTAACCCATACAGGCACCTTCTTAACATCAGATATACTAAAATCAGGAGTCCAGACATTTAAGAAGAGAGGCACTGAACGGATTAACCATGGTCCAAGTCCCAACACTTTTTCCATCCCCGATTTCTCCTCAAATTTAAAGAAAAATAAACCAGATGCATTCATCATAATGCGCTTAAACCCGTATTTAGCCAAAGCATTCTTCACATAATTTTCAACAACGGGGTAAGCTAATCGTTTTCAAAGACAATAACCAACTAAAGTATTATCATATTTGCTATTAGCTGAGATAATAGTCTCTTTTGGAATGAGCAAATCAATACCTTCAATGTTTGAGTCTACCTCTAAAGTACGAAAATTAACCTTCTTCTTTTTATTAAGCTCAGCTTGCACAACATTTGCATACGAAACAGGTTTCTCCATATCAGCTCCTACAAAGAATTCACTCGTTTTAGCAAATTTGGGCTGATCAGTCTCACTATTTTCCTTATTTTTAGCTGTAGCAGTCAAATCCACATGAGAACTATTAGTCGAATCTACTTTTGATGCCAAAGGAACAGATTTGTCTTCTACATTCACAGAAGGCTGAACAGTCTCACTATTTTCCTTATTCTTGGCTGTAGCAGTCGAATCCATATGAGAACTATCAGTCGAATCTACTTTTGATGCCATAGGAGCAGATTTGTCCTCTACATTCACAGAGTTTTGTTGCCCTACATAAGGATATTCGTGAGCTAGATAATCTTTTTCCACAAAATCAGATTTAAGTGGGGCTGTATACTCCTCAAAATTCACCTTCTTTCCTGTATTCTTATTGTCAAGATTATTAATCAGAACCATCAACAATGCTTCCAGGAGTTTCACCAGTGATATGAGCATCACTACCTGAAGCACGTAATTCCTGTTATGAATCAGTCCCTCCCTTTTTAGGGTTAGGGTTTTGAACAGCATGTCTCACAGGAACAGAAGCTTTGCCATCAATCTTACGTATTCTACTTGCTAAACCTCCACTAGGACCAGGTCCTTTGGAGCTATTCGATCCCTCCATTACAAAATAATGATCATGCATACAAATAACACGCAACACCACCGAATAAAAAACTCAATGAAGAACAGAAGAAAAACGAAAATCAAAAACCCTTAAACCCTAAAGAAACCCTAAAATCGAAATAATGTCCCTTAACCGGTTAACAAGCTCACTGATCTAGCTAAACTACACAATGGCAGCCGCGATCCAAGAAAGGTAACTGATCAGGAAAACAAAAAGAACAATCTAGGGTTTCGGCGAAAAAAAGGAAACGAATGACAAAAAATCAAAAAACCCTAGCTGAAAATAGGGTAGATCGAACAGATTGCTACGGGAAGAAGAAGAAGTGATCGCCTTAGGGTGGAGAGAAAAAAGGGTCTTTTTGAAATTATCAAAAAAAGACGTGCTCAGGAGACTTCTATGTTTACTTTTCATTCGAAGTGTGAAGAGTTGGATATTATTAACCTTTGTTTTGCAGATGATCTCATCATTTTCAGCAAGGGTTATCATGGAATCTTTGGATGACTTTGAAAATGCTTCAGACCTAGCTCCAAGTGTTCCTAAAAGTACTGCTTACTTCTGCAATGTTCTGAACCACGTGAAGCTGTCGATTCTTTCAGTTCTGCCATTCGAGGAAAGTAGTTTACCTGTTAAATATCTGGGAGTACCGCTTGTTTCTACTCGTCTTGTTTATAGGGACTGTAATGAATTGGTGGAGAAGGTGAGGAACCGTGTTCCAGATTGGAAGAACAAATCACTATCATTCGCTGGTAGACTTCAATTACTTCAATCTGTTCTAGGCTCGATGAATGTGTATTGGAGTACGATGTTTATGTTACCTTCACGAGTTATTAATGAGGTGGAACAGATTATGAGGTCTTTCCTTTGGCAAAAGGGTAGATCGAAAGTTGCTTGGGAGGTTGTTTGTCTTCCTAAATGTGAAGGAGGGCTGGGGTTCGTAGATTGCATGATTTTAATATTGCAGTCATGGTTACTCATATTTGGAATCTATTGGCTCATAAAGAATCTCTGTGGGTAAAGTGGATGCATATGTACAAGATTAAGGATAGAAATTTTTGGGAAATTCTTTGTCGTGGTAACTAATCTTGGAGTTGGAGGAAAATGTTGCAAATTAGGCCTCTAGTTCGCAATCATTTTTGGTACCGTATTGGGAATGGTCACTCTGTTTCTGCCTGGTTTGATAACTGGTGTGAAGCAAGTCCTCTTTCTAACTCTATATCTGCTCGTGTCATTTCTAATGCAGGTTTTCTTTTATCAGCTTCGGTTTCAGATCTTATTCATGATAATATGTGGAGCTGGCCTACGGAGTGGGGTAATATACTCCCACCTATTGAGGTTCCTGCTTTACAACCTGAGTGACCTGATTCTTTATGTTGGAAGGATAATTCAGGTTCGATCCTACCTTTCCCGGTTTCTCAGGTTTGGGAAGCTATTCGTCCTCGTGATGTGATTGTTACTTCGTATCATGTTGTTTGGTTTAACCAATGTATTCCTAAGCATGCATTCCATGTATGGTTAGTTGTGAAGAAGAAACTCAAAACTCAGGATATGTTGCAACCATGGGATGTGAATGGTCCTGTGTCATGCGCGTTTTGTGGTATTCAACCTGATTTGCATTGTCACTTATTTTTTGAGTGTGGTTTTGCTGCACAAGTTTGGAATGGCATTTGTAATAGTGTTCAGTTGGATTCTTATTCGGATGATTGGAACATTGTGTTAGCTAGTTTTACTTCAATTTCTACATTGAAAAGGGTGGATGCTATCATTGCTAAACTAGTTCTTGGAGTGTCTCTTTACTTCATTTGGCAAGAAAGAAATTTTCGGTTGTTTCAACAAAAAAGGAGATCGGCTCAATAGGTTATCGAGGTTATATATTCGACAGTGAGATTAAAGCTACTTTCCTGTCATTTCCGAAGGACTACTCATATGGGAAGACTTATGGATACTTGGAAGCTGCCGACTTCAATTTTCAAATTGTAATCTCGTGTTTTGATTTCGTTTGTACCTATATGTTTGTAGTTGTTAGGTACTAGAGTTACTAGATAAGTGGCTTGTCACTTGTCTTTGGTTTTGTTTGTTGCACAATGTGCATGGTCTTGTAACTAGTCGTACTAACATTCAGTTAGTACGCCTGAACTCTTCTTTTATATTGATCTTATACAAATTGAACCAGGGTAATCCCTTTTACCTGACAAATGTAAATAAGAAAATACATTGCAATAAAGTAAAGTACTTGTAAAGTAAAATGGTGAGACAATATATAATTTTCAAGTGTACTTTATTTATTGACTTTAAATAAAATACAAGGTTGTTGCGGAACCAAGATAATATACGAATGTAAATATCCTAACAACCTATGAAATACAATTGATCTAAACTTGGAAATTCTCTTAACAATCGAAACACTTAAAGTTGTGAAATGTTCCTTTTTGCGATTGAGAGAATATTTCACAAGCCACCAAGAATACTGCAATGTATGAATATGCAAAGTTGTTTCTTGGTTGTGCAAAGACTTCTATTTATAGACAAAGTTGGCATTGGGATTCCAACTTTGTCGTATAGATATGGTTGGCAGCATTTAAGGAAACAAGTTGAATTTATTTGAAATGCTTGATAAGGTAAGTCAAAATTTTACTTTATCTAACCTGTTTTATGCACTTTTGCACTTTAATCATAGACAAATGATATTTTGTATATAAAGTTGCATAAAGCAAAAAGGTCTTCCTCGTAATCAGTGTAAAGCATTGTAAATGCTTTAAACTGGTGCTCTCCAGTTTCTATCTGAATAGAATGTCAATCGGGCTTCGTTGCCATTGTCATTCTCCATCTTCCACTTGTTGTCTTTGACTTCAATTTGAATGTCTTCAAGTTTGATCAGATCTCAACTGGAGGAAGTCTTCAGTTGCGTTAACTGTACATTGCAATTGGACTTCTATATTTCTGGAAAAATCTTCTGGTCTTCAGATACAACTGGAGACTGGCCAGTTTTAGTCAAAACTGGACCTAACCAATTCCCCTATTTGTCCTGAAATATAGCCAAGTCTTTTCAATTTCATGTATCTATACAAGTATGAATTTGAAGGACTTGTTTGATTAAACCTAACTAATTTTCCAAGGCATTTTTATAAATCATCAAATGCCTTGGTTTTACTTTTAAGTTTGTTAGTTTTAATCTGTCATCTATCTTGTGGTTACAATCTGAGAACTTGTATATACATAGACAAAATTAAAAAAGTTACAAGAAGGTAAATAAAAAAATACAAGTAGATAACTAGATAAAGAACTCAATCGAATGGCCCTTCGCCAGTTCTTCTTCTCTTTGCAACTGAAGATATAGGTTACTGATCTTCTGCATCAAAATTCAGCTTTTCTTCAACGCTTTCTTTGAACTTGATGAGATTTTGCAATACAAAGATCCAACCCCTTTATAACTTATTCTTCACTTGCTTTCCTTCCAAAAGGCTATATTAATTAATTATAATTACATTTGTGTCGAGACGTGTGACCCCGTAGGCTTAAATACTTTCCGGACATACGTTCATTTTACATGATCATATACTAACAACTCCCACTTGAGCTCGTAACAAATGAAGGTAATAACATTGGTTAGCATCTAGCAACACGCCAATGCTCCCGGAAAAATTTAAGTATAGTTTCTTAAAGTATATTTAAATGGTTTAAGACATTTATTTATCCCTTTGTTCTAGATACCTTGTTAAATATGAATATGGATCAATGTCATTTCATAATTTAACGATTCTATTTCTCATTCCATAACTAATTAATGATTACCATATATAATCGAGAACCATCTGGATTTATTTGGGCACGGCCATGCAAACATCTTAATTAGTCCTAATGAGGGCGCCAATGGTATCATACTTCAACTTTCAAGTCGAAGGAACAAATCCGGTATTGACTACACGTGTCCAATCATATACTTCACTACACTTATTGAAAATAGCCCTTTTGTACTACCTTATTCAGGATAGTTAGAACTATATCAAGTAAATGCTATTCGTACATGCATGACCTGCTTGTATCTCAAGTCTAAGGATAGATAAAGTAACCATTTACGAATTTCACTTAATGACTTTGATCCATAAAGTGATAACTCGTTAGTGGGGTAGTCCGATATGCATCAACTATGGATATCATGTGAGTTTGGTGGGACCATCCATTATATATTCCAAGAATATAACCAATCACTCAGATTTGTCTTAGTTTAATTATATTCCCATATAATTACTCGACAATGGACAATTTAGAATATTTAATAAAATATTCAAGCATTAAACATGCAAATATATGATACAATTAATATTAAATGAAATCAAACATATCAAGTACTTTATTTCATTATGGAAAATATAAATTATTTAACATCCCTTATCCAAATACCGAAACAACAGATTTACATGAAATAACTAGCTAATTTAAATCCTATGCCCTCGGCATGCCTTTCAAGCTTAGGCCTAGATAAAGCTTTTGTGAAAGGATCAGCTAAGTTAAAATCTGTGTGAACTTTGAGTAATTTGGTCTCCCTTAGTTCGATCTGCTCTCGAACATAGTGATATCGTCTAGTATAATGTCTGGCACCTTTTTGAACTCCAGGTTCGTTGGCAATGATTAATGTACCAGCATTATCACAGTACATATCAGTGGGTAAGTCACTCGAGGGAATCACGTCAAGCCCGCTAATGAACTTCCTTATCCAGACTGCTTCCATTGCGACTTTTGAGGCGGCAATGTACTCAGATTCTATTGCAGACATGGCAACTATGGTTTGCTTCTTGGTTTTCCAGTCCACAGCACCTCCGTTAAGAACGAAGACGAATCCTGATTGAGACTTCGTGTCATCTTTATCAGTTTGAAATCCAGCATCACAGTATCTGGTCACTTTGAGCTCTAAGTCTGGATTTCCACCATACACCAAAAACATATCTTTAGTAGCTCGTAGGTACTTCATAATGTTTTTAACAACAGTCCAGTGGCTTTCACCTGGATTCTGTTGATATCGGCTAACGATGTTTTGCGCGAACGCCACATCGGGTCTAGTGCATCTAACCGCATACATAAAAGAACCCACAGCCAAAACATAAGGGACTCTATGCATACGCTCCACCTCATTAGGTGTAGTAGCACCCTGTTTGACAGATAAACTAAGTCCTTCTTGCATAGGTGTAGACCCACGCTTAGATTTCTCCATCTTGAATTGCTTCAAGATCTTATCAATATAAGTATTTTTACTTAGTCCAATTAATCGCTTTGATCTATCTCGGTAGATCTTGATTCCAAGAATAAATGCCACTTCTCCTAAATCTTTCATGGCAAAACACTTTTCAAGATGGGATTTAACATCTTGCAACATTGGAATGTGTTTTCCTATGATCAATATGTCATCAACATACAAGACAAGGAAAGTGGCATTACTCCCACTAGCTTTGCGATATACACATGGCTCATCGGGATTTTGAACGAAACCAAACTTTTTGATTTCTTCATCAAACCGCTTGTTCCAACTTATTGATGCTTGCTTTAGTCCATAAATGGACCTCTGAAGCTTGTATACTTTGTTGGGATGTTTTGGATCAATAAAACCTTCAGGTTGATCCATATAGACTTCTTCATCCAAGTAACCATTTAAGAAGGCAGTCTTAACATCCATTTGTCATATCTCAAAGTCATAGTACGCAGTTATGGCTAAGAGAATCCTAATAGCTCTAATGTTCGCAACTGGAGAAAAGGTCTCATCATAGTCAACACCGAAACGTTGAGTATAACCTTTCGCCACAAGAAGAGCTTTATAGGTGTATATTTCCATCCATGTTCGTCTTCTTCTTGAAGATCCACTTACACCCAATAGTTTGAGCATTTTATGGAAGATCAACCAAGCTCCAGACTTGATTGTCTTTCATGGATTTCATTTCCACCTTCGTAGCTTCAAGCCATTTGTCAGATTCCGGATCTGGTAATGCAGCTTTGAAATTCGGAAGCTCATCGAGATCTCCTAAAACATTTTCTTCTACCATCAGACATAATCTGTCAGTAGGACGTCTTGTCCTTTCGGACCTATGAAGTGGAATCGCTTCATCATCGACTTGAGGTTCATCACTTTGAACATTCCCCCCCCCCCCCATGTTGATGCTTGCTAGGAGCTTCAGAAGGTGACACATCTTCCTCTTGAGTCTCATCAAGTTCTACAACCCTCCCACTATTATCTTGAGCTAATTTCTTTTCAAAGAATTCAGCATGTCGAGCAACGCGAATAGTGTTTTTGACAGGATCATAGAAGTCGTAACCCATCGTTTCCTTAGGGTATCCGACAAAGATGCACTTAGTAGTTCTGGGTTCAAGTTTCTCAGGCGTATCGCGCTTCACAAGTGCCTCACATCCCCAGACTCTTAAGTAAGACAAATTAGGGACATCTCCATGCCATAATTCATATGGCGTCTTGTCAACCTTCTTGGTTAGAACCATATTGAGAATGCGTACAGCAGTCTCTAGAGCATAATCCCAAAACAAAAACGGGAGAGTCGTAAGGGTAATCATAGATCTCACCATGTCTAGCGAGGTTCGATTTCTCCTTTCAAACACTCCATTATGTTGAGGAGTGTATGGAAGAGTAAGCTGTTGGACAATTCCACACACTTTCAAATAATCCTTAAACTCTTGGCTTAAGTATTCACCACCTCGATCTGAATGAAGAATCTTGATGGTTTTTCCAAGTTGATTTTCTACTTCATTTTTAAACTCTTTGAATGTTTCAAACACTTCATGTTTATGTTTAAGCAAGTAAACATAACCATAACGATTGGAATCATCCGTAAAAGTTATGAAGTAGCTAGCTCCTTTCCTTGACACATGTCTAAATGGGCCGCAAACATCGGTATGAATGAGTCCAAGAAGATCTTTAGCCCTTTCCGGCATATGCTTAAAAGGTTTTCTTGTCATCTTGCCGGAAACACATGACTCGCATTTATCAATCATTTAATTTTAAGATCCCTTCACGTTGAAGTCTTTCAATGCGATTTTTGCCAATGTGCGCAAGACGACAGTGCCAAAGATAGGTAGAGTCCAAGTCCGTCTTGGCTCTTTTGCTAACATTATACATTGAGTTATTTGAATCACAACAACGCATATCAATTTCATAAATACCATCATAAGCAATAGCATCAAAATAATGAACATTATTTTTAGAAACTGAAATACCAATATCATTAAAAACATTAATGAATTCGTTGTCTGTCAATAAAGAAACTGAAACGACGCCTCTAGTAATAGATGGTGCATAATGACAATTGTCTAAAACAATAATTAACTGGAAGGAAGAACTAAATGATATTCTCCAATAGCTTCAACAGGTGCCGGTAGACCATTGCCTACGACCAACTGCAAAGCTCCAGGCTTCAGCTTCCTCCTTTTCCTAAGTGCCTGTAATTCATTACAGATATGAGTTCCATAACAGGTGTCATAAACCCATGATTTACGCTCAGTTAAGGAAAATAATTCAATAGTGAAGATACCTGAAGTACTAGCACCGTTAGCCTGCTTTTTCTTCACATTCAACTCGGCAAGATACTTGGGACAGTTCCTCTTCCAGTGCCCGACTTCATTACAATGATGACAGGACTGGTCTTTAGCCGGATGCTCTTTCTAAGCCGGAGGGGTTTTCTTTGGTTTGGAGGGATTCGCAACTTGCTTACCCTTGCCTTTACCATCAAACTTGCCTTTAGCTAGGTGTGATTTCTTAGCTTTCTGGATCCGACCCCCTTTGATCATAAGAACATTTGGGTCATTGGCCTTCTTTGGAATCGTCTTCTCATATTCAATGAGCATAGCATGGAGTTCAGTGACACTCTTTTTCATAGAGTGCATGGTATAGTTTTGCACAAATCTCTCAAATTCCTTAGTAAGGGATTTGAAAATCATGCCAACTATTACATCCTTATGATAAGCATACTCCATCGAATTCATTTTGTCAAAAATGCTCTTCATCTTGAGCACATGACTACTCACCGACTTACCAGATTCAAGTTTCATGTCATGGACTCCAGCTTGTTTTTCATACAAGGATTTAAGTTCTCTGATCATATCATATGGAGTGTAAAGTTCGAATTGTTTCTGAAGCTCGGGAGACATGCTCGCAAGCGTCAAACAACAAACTTCATTGAATCTAGTGTACTGAACTCTATATTCAGCTTTTTCAGGTGCTGTTGATTTAGAAGTCAGTTCGTTTGGCCATTTCCTTTCAATGACATCCATGCATTCTTCAACTCTCAGAACAATTCGTAGTTGACGATACCAGTCATTGAAATTTGATCCATTAAGCTTTTCTCTTTCAAAAATTTGCCGAAAAGCATTGGTGTTTGTGGAAGGATTCATTGCCATCTACAAAACATATCTACAAAACATATTAAGTTCAAAAATCAGTATTTTCGATAATCAATCCTTAAGAAATTAATTACCCAACGTTTATAAAAATAAACAATTAATTTCATTAAGGCTAGGATCCAATTGACATACAACCATTTCATCAGTTGATCTGCTAGAAATGATTACACTCAAAAGGTAAGTGACGAGCAATAATTGCATTACATGTGCAATTCCTAGTAATAATGGGACCTACAAATGAAACTTGATTCATCAAGTGATTTGTAGTCATGTTTTGTCCCATCTTTTGCCAAGGGTCAAGGTCTCACCGCTTAACTCGCTTTAAGTCGTCCAACCAAGAACGCGCAAATTTGTCCACCACTATGTACCAGTGAATGGAATTCGCCATGCAACTGCCATTTTGCCACTATGTACCAGTGAGTAAAACAACAACCACATGTGTCCTTTACAAGTTGGATGACAAATGACTTAAGTTTATTGGGTCATTCAATTTGATGTGTGATCAAAAAGTTATGTTTTGAAGATTCATGCATATCTTCTAAACATAATGTGTTTATAAAACTCATTTTTATTGCCTTTAAATACAAAAGAGCTCCATTTGCGATGAACGCAATTAAAAACCCGCCCTTTTAGAAGGCTAACGCACTCCGACTTATACATCTCTTAGAGTTCGTTCAACTGGGTGAGCTGGTGTATCTTTTGATTTTAGGGCACCAATTTTATAAACAAAATCATTATTTCAATAGTTATTAGTCAAGTTTATTTTTCCAAAAACAATTTTGCACACAATTTTCATAAAAGGCAAAATTAAACTTACTAAATTTTCAACTTAACAATTAAGGTAATCAACCTAATTTTGGTCACTATGGTATAAGATTTGGCTCCTTTTTCATATGGAAAAAGACCACATACATCAAGTTGCCTTGATTGCGTAAGCCAAAAATTCTATAACAAATTATCTACCATAAATAACAAGGTGCTGATCTGGAAAATCCAGCAGCTTCACGACCAAATCTGACCTTGAAGAAGGCCGAACTGGGCTTAGCACAAAACATAAAAGTTGTAGCCTTGTGACTCAAGCATCTACTGTAAAGATTTGAGCTGCTAACTCCTTACGGTTGATTAGTTATGATCGTTTTAGTGAACTGCTGTCAAACAGGAATTTTCACAAAACATAATCACATTGTCACATAATTAACCATAATGATCAAGATTTCATATCAATATATCTAAGTAATAATCATGAATAATTTGTATGAAAAATTCATGCTATTTACTTCTATTTAACCATTAAATAATTAAACCATAAGTACATGCAATTTATCAAATAAACATGTAATTAATCAAAACTTGGATTAGGAACTTCCAAAAAATATTTTTTTTTATTTTTCTGGAATTTCGAACTATATATATAAATAATATATAATAAATTACAAAATCAATTTAAATATATATATAAATTCAAAAATAAATAAAGTTCAAGAACCCTAACCCCCCTTCAAATTTTCATCTAATTGGTAATCAAGAAACATACATAGTAGGCTCGTGATACCACTGTTGGGTTATATAACAAATTATCTAATTAAATCACAAAACACGCAGCGGAAGATTAAACTATGTAGTTAATTAATTAACCAAGAGAGAAAACATATACCTTTAATTGAAGATGATAAAGTAAAAAAATTTACGAAAAGTTTTAAAGTAAAACCTCTCTACGTTTGCACACACAACAATCGAATGTATGCGTGCTAGCACTTGACCACGAATCGGCAACGCTTTGCTTCTCCTTTTTTTCTTGCTTTGGTCGAAACCACCAAGAAACCTAAGGGTTTATTATTTTCGGCCTATGACCGAACATAAGAGAGAGAGGGAGAGAGATTTTAGGGTTTTAGAAAACCTTTAGAATTGAATGAATAAAACAATTAGGTTAGGCCTCTATTTATAGGATTAGGTATCTTGATGACCAAGTTTAGGGTTTTCAAAACCCTTTTTCCTCCTCCTTATAGACGTCCCCCTCTAGAGAACATTCTAGAGGATTTCCTAATTGTTTTCTTAATTACAATTTATCTCCTCCGTTAAGTCCGTCAGTTAAGTACCGTTAACCATTTAACATTTAAGGAGCGACTGTTAGATTTTCGTGATCTTAATTAATTAATAAACTAAATTGAATATATTAATTAATTATAATTACATTTGTGTCGAGACGTGTGACCCCGTAGGCTTAAATACCTTCCAAACATACGTTCATTTTACGTGATCATATACTAACACATATCTCGAGCATCATGAGCAAGACTAATTAACTTATATCCATGCTTGTCATATCTTGAGCCCCTCATATTCAGAGCATACCTTGAGCCTTTCATATCTCAAGTCTATCTTCAATCCCTCCTATCTCAAGCCTACCTGTAATCTATGTAAGTCGAGCCCTTTAACTTGAAACTAAATATATATACGTATATATATATATATTTGAGTACTAGATCTCGAGCATTAAGGACCTCCAATTCGTGTATGTTATATCTCATGCATACGTTCGTAACTCGGGCATCTTTGTCTTGAGCTCGTCGATTTCTTTGTTAATTGCTATTATCCATTGGTCTTGTTGTTTTAGCATACATGTTTAACCCCATGGGTATCTGTCTGGATGACCTGAAACGAATGTTGTCTATGACCAACAAACTATAACCTTTCGGTATGATACCAAGAGGCTCTGATACCACTTGTAAGTCCCCTTGAAACGGATCGTTAATAGTTTGCTCCAGTTATTTAGAGGTGAGGAATCCCTCTTTATAACTTGGTGATTCACAACAAATCCTCTAGATTATCTGCCACCTCGCATATCTTTTTCAGGCTAGCAGAACAATCCTTTGACGACTTAACCTGCAGTATATGCTAGAAATTTCGACAAATGTTCAACCCTAATCTCTGTTAGGGTTCGGTATTTATAGGGAACAACACGATCTAGGCTTCAGTGACTCGACCTCGCATTTCAGACCCAGCTCGACACCTTTGCGAGGTTGCAACATGTGCCCTACCTCGTAATTGACCCTGCAATTACGAGATTGTATTTCCCCTTATGAATTACGAGGTCGTAATTGATGCTTAAGCAGATTTATACATCTAATACTTAAACTTAATCTAGTATTCTATTCATAATACAAGATTTGTTAATGACAATCACATTACAAAGACATATTACAATATAAGCCCGAACAATCTCCTGCTATTGACATAGACGTGCACTTAGAATTTCGTTCTATCTTTTCGGATAGCCACTACATATCTAGTTATCGTTTTGTCTAGTGATGTAGGGCTTGCTCCGTTGTTTTGCTTTGTTATTTGGCTACTAGATTACATATGCATGGCATGTCATGTGTATGAACTGAATGGCGTTTCGACCATCTCACTTGTACTTATATGTTTTGGGTGGTGTTATAAAATTCATCGTTTACCAAAAAAAAAAAAATTATAAGGTGGTGATAAAGTCCTTTATATTATGTGGTGGAAGATGGTGGTGATGATTAAAGGGCTACAAGAAGGTGATTAGACGATGAATAAGCTACTTGATGTTAATCAAGCTTGTTAGTGGAAATTGAGATATAATATAGCTAATAAAAAATAGGTTCTTTGAAAGTTAATAAAAGCATCTTATGATGATAATACTACTATTATAGAAATAATATAAAAAAAATGAAAATGAGTTATAAGCCATATTGCAAGTATATAATGCCACAAGTGTGTTTGTGGTCGTGCTTGTATTGACTGGTATGAGATGGTCGAATTTTGATCACATTAACGTATTTTAATGTATAGATACAAGTGCTAGTTAGTGTTGTTAACTGAATATTTATTGATGATAGTGTGCATCCAAGACGTGTTTTCGCAACCCATCAACTTTTATTTCAATAGGCAAGTTTGAAATAGTTTAACCAGGATTTTATGTTGGGTAAAAGGTTACCCTTGGCTAACTTTTAATATCATCACAAATAAAAACAGGCAACTTGGCTGAAATACCAGGTTGACTTTACAAAACGTATATGCATACTGCAACTTCAAGGAGGGGGTGGCATACCACGCCCCACTACCGAATTAGCTATTACAAGATGAAGCTAATAACTAGATAAACAGAACAAATTATGAACGAATTAATGAAAAAGGTAGATCCCATGCTGTCGATAACCGTTAAACACGCTTGGTTTTCTTGAATCTGCATGTGAGCAATTTGAGTCTCACAGTGTTGATAATCTCTTCACTAATTTGATTGGCAGTTCGCTTTTGTTTTTGAAATAACCTTGCATTCCTCTCAGTCCAAATCATATAGGTTGAGGCAGCTAGCACAAGTTTTGCACTTACACTCTGAACCGAAGCTTTCCTTGCCATAGGAAGTGTCACGTTCACTATCGAGTCCCAATCATGTGTTACATTTAAATTTGCTTTAAGCGTCACCATATTCCAAACCTATAAAGAGAAAGGACACTCGAAAAAACTGTGAGTATGTGAATCCATCTGCAGCTCACATAGGGAGCAATTTAATGTAGCCATGCCATTTACGTCCCATTGGCTTAGCATATCTTGAGTTTTCAGCTTATGTCTGAAGATCAAACAAAGAATAAATGCATGTTTTGGAATGTTATGGCGAAACCATTCAATCGAATGCCACACAACCGGTACATCCCTAGCACGCAGATCCTCCCATGCAACTTGAACAGAGAACTCTTTTATATTGTTGTTATTGTCCTTCCATGAGAGTATGTCCCTCTTCGAACACACTAATATAGGTGGCCGAATATTCTAAAATGTAGCATTCCATTGAGCAGGCCATCTCCATGTATCATTGTCAATGATATCAGCTACTTTATCATTAAGGGAGAAACCAGCGCGCGTGATAGTTCTTACCGATAAATGATAAGCTAACAGCATAAACTATTCCACGAATCATACCATTCTGAAGCACATTTACCATCTCCAATAGAGAACCAAAAATGCTTGCGAATTAAATGTCTAACCTACAAATTTTCCGCCAACTCCATGAAAGAGAGCCTCGTAGTGGAACCTCCCAGATCGATCTCCTCTTCAATTTATAGGTATGTATCCATCTTACCCACAAGGATTCTTTTTGAGCAACTAAATTCCATAAATGAGTCGTTATTAAAGCAGTATTGAAGGTATTAATTCGTCGTATACCTAGTCCTCCCTCCTTTTGGAAGACACACCACCTCCCAAGTAACCTTAGATTAGCCTTTTTTTGAATCACCTCCACTCCACAAGAACCCTCGTATTAGTTGTTCGATATCATGGGTGACTTGAGTAGGAAGAATAAAGGATGTGGACCAATAAACATGTAAGGCCGAAATTACAGAATTAATCAATTGGAGACGTCCTGGAAATGACAAAAATCTGTTTCTCCAGTCATTGATCTGTTTTTGCACTCTCTCAATGAGATCTTTACAATCGCGATATCTCAGCCTCGATGATACCAAAGGAACACCAAAATATTTAACCGGAAGTTTACCCTCCTCAAACGGTAAAACATTTAAGATGGCAATCTTCACATGATTTAAGAAATTACAGAAATACGCTGTGCTCTTTGGGAGACTAGGAGTAAGTCTTGAAACCTGTTTAAATTCATCAAGGGCTTTACAGATTACTCTCGCAGATTCCACATTCCCATGCATAAATAAAAACAAAATCATCCGCAAAACATAAGTTAATCAGTTGATGCTCTTCAGTTTGCCTGTGAAATTTGAAAGGAGGTGATTACCACACCTGTCTTTGAATGATTAACGTTAAGATCTCCATAACCTAAGTAAAAAGATACGGTGAAAGAGGGTCGCCCTATCTTAAACCTCTTTTACCCTGGAAATACCCGTGCGTGGGAATTAATAGACAAAGAAAACGTAGTAGTAGTAACACACTCCATAATCCAAGAAACCATATGAGGATGAAAACCAAATCCAAGTAAAATTCGTCGGAGAAAACCCCAATCAACCATATCATATGCTTTTTGAATGTCAACTTTGAAGGCACATCATGGAGTTCCCCTATCTAGATGATAATTATGCATAAGCTCATGAGTTAGAAGAATGTTGTCAGTAATCCTTCTCCCCAGCACAAATGCAGATTGATTTTCACTACCAACTCATTCAAACAATCTTTCATTCGGTTAGACGGAATCTTGGTAATGCACTTGAATAACACATTACACAGCGAGATCGGTCTATAATCTTTGACAAGAGTAGGAGACTTTACCTTCGGGATTAGTGCAATGACAGTATGAGTCAGCTCCTTAAGAAGATTACCACTTGCAATGAACTTTTTAATAGCAGTAATAACGTCACGTCCAACGATATCCCACGATTCTATAAAGAAACAAGCAGAAAATCCATTAGGGCCAGGCGATTTGTCATCTCCCATAGAAAAGATAGCATTTTTTACCTCCTCATCTGTAACATCTCGAACCATGTCTTGAGCTTTAACCTGTGACAACTTACATTGAAATAAATTAAGAGAATTTAAAGGAGTCACCTGCGCAGCTTGTCCTAAAAATTGAGTATAATGGGTAATGAAAGCATCTTTAACATTTTCTCCATCCATAAGGTTACCATGAACATCCGATATCATGTCAATTCGGTTTAATACTGCCTTACTGTTCACAATCTTATGAAAATAAGATGAATTCGAATCTCCAACACGTAACCACTCAACCTTTGCTTTTTGTTTCAGAAATCGTTCCTCATCAAGGATAGCTTCGTTATATGCATGGAGATAAGCAGCATGCTCCTCTCGTAACAAGGAGTTAAAGGGATCTGAATCAATATCATTTTGTACCTCATCAAGCTCCTTTCTGAGAACCTCTACCTTATTATGTAGGTTGCCCTTTTCATATAACAGTTTTCACAACGGTTTTTTCAAACTTTTCATCTTTTGCACAACTCGGTACATATGAAAACCAGAAACCTCCATATTCCACGCAGTTGAGACAACCTGTTTAAAACCTGCATTATGAACTAAGACATTAGAAAATTTAAAAGGCCTTGGGACAAATTTGGCTCTTCGTGGTAGTCGCAAGATAGCAGGTGAATGATCCGATCTTCTATATGGCTTGAAAACTCCTACCGCACCCCTAAACGCATCAAGAAAGTGAATATATGCCATTATGCGATCGGTCTTTTTTAATAAGCCCTCATCCCCTCTTGGTTTTTGATTCCATGTATAATGCAAACCTACGGAATTTACATCAGAGACTTCTATACTGTCCACACATTCTTTGAATTCACGCATAGCAATATCCATCTTTGAACCACCAAATGATCTCTCTTCAAAGTTCAAGGCTTCATTAAAATCTCCTAAAATACATCAAGGATTATCATGAACAAACACCTTATGAACACACAAGTTACGCCATAAGTCACGCCTCTGAGTATAATGGTTATGAGCATATACAAAAGAGCACATTAAAGACTTTCTTTCAATCTTAAGTACAACCTAGGTATGTATCCTGATCCGTCTGAGATATGATCATGACATCAACAACGTTTGGATCCCAACCTAAAATCATTCGCGACCCCTTAGTACACATGTTTGCATTCGAAGTCCAGCTTCATTTAACAAAAACCGTAGAACAAACATCCTGAAGACGGGCAGAACTGACATGGGATTCTAAAATAGAACATATACATAACTGATTTTCAGCAATGATTTGTCGAACCTCTTTTTGCTTGGGGGTTTGGTTCATCCCCCTTATATTCCATGAAGCGAAATTATACATGAGGAAACGATTGAGAAGGAGTGCTTGCCCCTTATTTGTGTAGTTCAGATTTTTCCTCAAATATCACCTCGTCATCATCACTATCCGGAAAATCAGTATTTATAACCAGCTTCTGATGGACATTGCTTTCTTTTTTGCTTCCTTGTGAAGTCGTGTCAATTTTGTATCCATATTCATCAATATTCTCGTCTAGGACTGAGTATGGATTATTTAAGGAGAAACCTGTATTCTTAGGCACAGAGTCGGTCCAGGAGGAGGTGCAGTTTTTGTACTTGGAACAGCTTTTTGAACATTTATAGGAGTGGTAGACGAAGTCGACCCAGGTTGATTAACAGGTTTAGGTGCTGGAGTAGGCATACCCTGTGATGGTTGCTTAGCTCGATATATTATCTGGGGTTTAGGTTTCATAAGTTTAATACCCTCAACCTGCTTAGCCTTGTTTTTGCTTTTTTTACGATTCACATTCACAAAGTCATCTACAGTTGTCTTCTCTGGAACCTCCTTTACCTGTAAAGGACATAAACTATCCTTATGCCCAAAGGTCTTACAATGAGTACAATGAGGCGGCGTCCATTCATATTCTATCATAACCTCTTCTGTAGAGAAACCCTCTCCATTCACATTCGGAATTCCCACTAACAACATGTCCTTCAACCCACGAGTAGCATCAATTAATGAGTGTCGTCCCCAAGAGTGTAAGCACATATGGCTTGTATACGAGTCCAAGAGAATAGGCTTACCAATTTTAGAAGCCAACATACTTAATCCATCTTCTGTATATGCTGCAAGCGGTACATCATACATCTTCTGTATATCCTGTTTGGTTAATGAAACATTGGGGGTCCATTCTTTTAAGAAAATAGGAGTAGATCTAATCATCTACGGTCCTTTTTCTAGAACTTACATCATGCCATTGCGAGATTCAAACTGAAAGAAAAAGAATCCAGCTACGTTCATCATGACTTTCTTCAAACCAGCCTTTGCCCAGACATTTTTAACATAGTTCTCAACAACAGGATAAGCAAAACGATCACCAAGAAAATACGCATATAGGGAATTTTCAAAACAATTGTTTACCTCAATAACCGAAGTTAATGGGATATCAACTCCATCTATGGTTGTATCAGCCTCCAATAATCAAAAATTAGCTTTTTTTAGGAGTATTATTCATCTTCACAGCAAAAGCATAATTCATGGACTTTTTGATATCTCCATGTAAACTTGAAGAATTATTCGATGTTTTGTGTTCATTATCATTCATCTCAGTATTTGGTGTCACCTTATCTGTAGTCCTATACATGGGTATTTCTGTAGCTACCTGTTCAGATTTCTCACTTTGCATCTTTAGGATTATCCATTGGAGAATTATTATTTGTGGGTGTCTTAGAATCTGTAGTCCCACATGCATCGTCAAGCGGTTGGTCATCAATGTTACGAACAGGTTGATGTTGTGCATTCCCTCTATTCTCCATATTTTTAATACGTAGCAACCGATCAGCAATAGATTTAAAATCAAAATCACTAGCTCTCATGAACAATGATAACCACGAACCCAAACAAACAGCTAACCCATATCAGATAACACAATCACCAGAATTAAATTAAAATTGAAAGCATAAAGAAACAACCACAAGAAACCCTAATCTCTAGAAACCCTAATTCGATCAGAAACCCTAAATAAACATGGAACGAATACAATTGTGGAAGAGTTACTAGATCGAAGAAGGAATTGAAATCAGCTGCAACTGATGAGATCGAGTTGAGAATTGAGAAGATAGCATGCTGTTGAAATCGCCTAGAGAGAAAGCGAGGGTTCAATTGACTTTAGTGTTTGAATGTTAAAGTTAAAGAAATGGAATCTTAAAATCCATAAGGTCTATATATAGTTATAGTAGGAGTGGTGCACAAAGGTTGGATATGTGGGAGAATGATAGTAAGACTTGGAGTATAAAAGATAAGATTTACTAATTTATTGTCCTACCGTCGTTCATGTTTCTAAGCACAATTAAAGAAAAAAAAAAAAAAAAAAAAAAAAAAAAAAAAAAAAACGAAGAAAGCTATGATGTAACGAAAAATTAACAGAGGATTGGTTGGAAAAGCATAAAACTTGTATAGTCTGTACTATTGTTTAGGAATAGAACTTCCATTCTAAAATTTGTATATATTATATTATAGATAATTCTAATAGAATGGTCGATAAATTGGCGGCATGTTCTTTCAAGGAGAGTGAAGAATCGAAACATCTTGGAAGAATGGAATCTCCCTTTAAATCTGTTACAGAATGAAGGTCAAGCAGCAAAAACGTGATAATGTTTTGGCCTACTACTTGTTATTATAGTAGTAGGTTGTTCTTTATCTTCTTTTGTCATAGCTTTTCTCATTTGTAATTGTTTAGCATTAGTGCTTGTTTAACCTTATATGACATGTTATATAAAAGCATTCACAGTTGTAGGCACTCATCTTCTAAGGACTAGTTCATATCAGCATCACATCAGCTCCACATCAGCCCAAGGACTAGCCAAGGACCAATCCCTCAAAATACCCACAACCCAAGGACTAGTCTAGGATCCACCATTTATATAAATTTACACTTTCAACCTAATATTCTACCATCTATTTAATCATACACTTTTAACCCTCTAACTTATACAACTTCAATAATTTAATAAAAACACACTTAAAATTTCATTAATAAATAACATACAATACAGTAAAATGCGTACTCCTCTCCAGGGTCGGTCAGATAATCATCAGGACGACCACCACCGATAGCGCCTTGCCAGTATAATGCGTGGTCTATAGTGTGGTTTAACGTGTTAGTAGCTGCGGTAAGCTGGAAAATAGCTTGTGTGTGCCAGTCGATGTGCTGCCGAAGTTAAACAATGTACTCAACTTCAACGGCGTTGCGAGTGTGTTCTGCAGCTTCAAGTCGTTCAATTGCGGCTGCGTGTGTCGCTTTGTTGGCAGTCAAGTTGTCAATGACATTGTTAACAGCAGATCTGTTCGCATCATTCTGAAGCGTGTGGTCTTGCATCCCCATTTTTGCAGCGTGAACGGTCATGTTTGGTATGTTATTTGCCATGTGTTAACTTTCGAATGTGTGTGTTTTTTAGATAAATTGTTTATGGTTTGTGTAAATGTGTGTGGGTTATATATATATGATAAATAGGGACCAAAAGTGTCAAATTCGTATAAGTTACAAATCAGCCGTTTTAGGGGACATTTGTGTAAATGTTTTTGAATTTTAAAACCTAACCGTTACTTAACAAAAGGAAAAAAAAATCAAAGCAACGGCTCGTTTCTGGGAGGACGGACGTGCGAGAACGAGCACCGGGACGAGCCACACCTAACCGTGTGCGCTCGTCCCTCAAGCGAGAACGAGACAGGGACGAACCAGGACGAAACCATTGTGAAAGCTCTAACGAACTAACATGGTACTTTCTCCATGTTATTGTATAGTTGTATTGTCCTTTTTTTGGTGTTGGTATAAAGTTTTGGTGGGGTAACCCTTTACCCAAAAAAAAAAATTAGAATGGTGGATAAATTAGTTTTGCTATATTAGTCAATAAAGATATTTTCTTTTTCTTTTTCGCTGATTAGATTAGTTATTTAGGTGATCATATGAATTGCAAATATGTAAACTGAATGAATTTTATTTATTTATTTATTTTTCATACGCCATGTAATCGCATGAACATAAAGAATAACTGGCATGAGATTCAAATATCTAATTTTTTTATTATTATTTTGTTACTACGAGCTATTATGAGATAAGTGAATTTTTTTGACAAACTCATGTAATTATTGTATATTAATATCTATAAGTAAAAAATTTAGTACTTATGTTATAGGTATTATGAGTTCTGATTTACTATAACAATGAAACTTATCTAAGACGTAAACTATGGCAACCATGTATTTTTATTTTTTTAACATGTGTTTAGCTGATAAGGTTAGTGCGATTTTTGTTTTAGAAGGATGTGAGTATAGATAGAAAGAATATTGTGGTTGAGATACTTGACTGCAAAATGAATAACTTTTTTTTTAGGAAGGTCACTGATCTTGTATGGATTTAGTTAAAACATATAGTATAGGCGAAAATCTGACGTGGGAGACTAAGAGTGTGATTATAGATCATCGTTATCATTATCTATTTGTTGTTTGAAACTATTCTGGGGACAGAATTTTTTAAGGTGGAAGTAGTTGTAACATTATGAAGTTGCTAGTCTAGTCTTAATAATTAGCAAGAATAACAGTTAACCAAGTTGTCACACCATAACTACATGCTAGAGTCAATAAACAATAATTTATTAAGATGTATATAGTTATTAGTTATAATCGTTTTATGTGAATAAATGTAATTATTCAATATGTAAATAATCTAATACGAGTCATGGATAATACATGAATTAATTTGTGTAGAATAAGTGGTGATGTTATTCTTGTTAGAGTGTGTAGTCGCTAATTGGGGCTAAGAGGTTATTAATTATTTCTAGGGGTCGATGTGTAAAGTTAGTCTAATCTTGAATTTGTTCAGAATTTATAAAAACCCTAATCTCTATCTATATAATTGTTAAAAAAAAAAGTAGTAATTCAAGCTTTTTAAAGACATCTTCAAAACTAAACCTATACTAAAAAGTTGTCACGTAGGATTTTACCTACATGGCATCTCTATAATTTTTTTGACAATATTTATATATCTTTAATCAAATTAAATATTAAATACAAGAATAACTTATTACTTTAAAGTTAAATACAGTAAATATTAAATAAATAAATGAAACTATATAATACAAAATTAATAAAGGAAATCCTGTTACTTTAAAAAAAAAAAAAGAAGCATCGTACGTGTATGGGGAAAAAAATGCAATCTTGGAAGTTATATCATGAAATTTCAAGATTATAGAGAATTATTATTTGTGATTTGCAAGTGATAGTTGTTTACCAATCATAGGATGGAGCCACAAAGAAAAAAAATTGGAATACTAGTGATTGTCGTTAATGTTTCTTTTTCTTTTTTATTTATCTTATGAATTTTGCATAATTTAGAAATATCTACTAAATGGTACAATAAAAACAACAAAACAACATGAACCAATCATGAATACATGTACATCTGAACTTTTATTTTTAAATATTTTTGGACACTAATTATAACAGCTCGCGCATCGCGCGGGTAAAATACCTAGGATTAAAACAGTAAGAATTATGGTCTTCTAAAGCCTTCTTTCAACTTAATGCTAGCTTTAAAAATTGCCACATAGGATTTTGTCTTACGTGACATCTTCATAATTTTTTTACTATATTTATCTTAAATTAAATACATTACTAAGTTTTAAATATATATATAAAAACTATATACATACAATATTTAAAAAATAAGTTACGTACGTAAATAAAAAAAGAAGCACCCTTTGTTTGAAAATTTAGATCCACTAGATCTAAATTTGGTAAACATATTTGACAAACTGTTTATGAATTGTGATCATTCACATATATGCTATATACAACGTAAAATTCATGAATATCCTTATTTGATAATATTTGCTTAAAACATATAATGTGTATATATTTTTTGGCATAACCATTCAAAGACCCACGAGTTATGGTCATTTATTCATCACCTTAAATCAAACGTTTAATATATTATAAGCAATTTACCAAAAATTGAAAGCAAACCGTTTATGGTTTTACAGACTGTACACTTAATGGTAGTCGAAGCGGGCAACCATTGTGTTGTATATATCCACGAACATCATCATCCCTTAACTCAACCGTAGAAACCCCATTTAGGCTTCACCTATTAGTATTGGTATGTTATACATTTATACCATCTTTTTATGGTTTCTAATTTAATACTCATGAATATGTTTATTAATTAAGTTTGTGATAATACATCAATTTTAAATTACCACATAGGATTTTATCCTATTTGGCATCTCCATACATTTTTCATAATATTTATCTTATAATACTTATTCTCAAGCCAATATAATTTATTTTATTAAATATAATATAAAAATATTAAATCAAAACTATATACATAAGATATAAAAAATAAATCAAAACTCATATTAAATTAAGAATAAAAAGTTGTCCAACACAATTGTGTTGTTTATCTCCTTCGTTCTCTTGGCGGAAACACATAAAATAACGTAATCAAATTGGTTGTTATTCTAACCACAAAACAAAGTCTATAATATAATGATAATAACAATAGTTACTTGAGTTTTACAAATGGGTTTTGGATTAACGGAGATAAAATACCTTATTTCTTAATTGTATTTAGGATTATTAAGGGTGTGTAATCACCAAAGTAAGTTAAATGACTGTGATATTGATTGTGATGTCAGATAAGATAAAGGTGATCCGAATGTTCCAGGATTTAACCATGAAGGCATGAACTATAACATAATTGATTTTCACAAGATAAACCTGTAGATTAACTATTTACTAATGCATAAAATAACTTTTTTAATATACCTAGTATATATATAATTCTCTATCTCAAAGTGCATACGTGGCATGGTTCTTTGTTCGCCACATCATCTTTTTCCTACGTGTCATCTTCAAATCGCTTTGCTCTAAAATCTCGACACGCTGCCACATGGACCTAATATATATGCCATCTCATAACTAAGTTGTCAATTTATCTAAGTAATTGTCATGTCATTCATATTAAAAAAATGTTACATACAAAAGTCGAACCCGCATGGATCGTGATTCGTGAATAAGTAAAACACTTATACTATTTGGTCTACTATGATGATTGTTTATTTTCTTCCGACCCACAATACTTATTCTTCAATGTAGGTAGCACCGCATACTTGCTTCTTTCAATTGGTTGAATTTGTGAATATATATCTCCACTCAAGCAAATAATGAAACCGAACTTAGAAGCTAAAAATTTCTTCATTTTTATACTATGAAAGGTATACTAACAAATATAAATATATCATGATTTAAGGCAGTCTTTGATGTTTGAAGACATTTTTTTTCACTTAATTTATATTCACATTTTGTTTCAGTTGATTTATTATTAAATAAAATCTATTGGTTATTTTGGTTCCTAACCATTGGAATGAAAAGAGAACAAACAAAGCAAGTTAAATGAAAAAATAATTATTTGATTTTGCGAATAACTTGGTCAGTGAGAAAAAAAAAAAAAACCTTTTGTATTTTATTTGATTGAACAGATGAAAGGACAAGTTCGGAGTTTGACTTTTGTTTTTTTTATTGCATATTTTAACACATGTAGTTTAACTTGCATTTTCTTGTTTTGTTTCAATGCATTGAAGTAGTACGTAGAATCCAGGATAGGAGTACACGTGGAGGCGGATCCAGGAAGGGCAAAAAAATTTACTAGATGATTGACAATCCTTATTAAAGCCATTAAACATGAGTGGAGAAAAAATACAACGAATAGCTTCTAAATAACATCAAAACTGCCTCGAAACAGACAAAATTTCAGAAAAAAAAAATAAACACCATAATATAGCAGCAAAACAATCAATTTACTGAAATAAATAAAAAAACTTCCAAATAGGCAATTTACTAGAAAAAAAACTGTGACAAAATTTACTAGAAAAAAAACTGTGACAAAAACAATGGTGCAACAAAAAAAGCATAGAAACTAACATTAAACAAAAAAAAAAAAAAATAACAAACTAAAATCATTTATATACTACAAACAAACAGTTTTTTGGTTAAAGAAAAAAAATTAAGAATTTAGAAACAAACAATCCGATACATCCTTTATTTATTTATTATTTTTTTTCTACATTACATAAATTGCTACTAATGATAAAAAAAAATCAACAATTTAGACATTTAGTCATATAACTTATTGCAACTTTGCAAGTACTTAGGGTCATACTTTTAACAAAGTAACTTGAATATTAAGGTTTAGAATTGAGTTTGTATAATGGACAAGTGAGGAGCTGCAACATAATGGAGCGAAGAAGGAGAAAATGATTTGATTGCCTTTGTTATATTTGTTGTTGAAATATTGATGATACTAATACTAATGTTCCGTGTTTTCTGTTATATTTTCACACTATGTACAATCAACTTTTAATTGTGTAGATTATTATAATTGAAGGAGTGAGATGAGGGCATTACAAAATTGAGTTGGGGGCATTCTACTAGCATTTGGGCTTTCACTAAAAATTTAACATTGACAAATCTAATTTATTTGGACTCCATAGGGGGCATTACCCCCCCCCCCTTGCCAACACTATACATACGCCCTGAGTATACGCGTAAGAGTTCGAGTATTGAATTCTTAGTGACAATATGCAATTAGTACAGATATATTCTCTGCTTGAATCTATTACAACATTTATTTTATGATATATATTCATTCATCTAAATCCTTACGGCATAATTTATGAAGAATCGACAAGAAATAAATAAACGTGCAACGCACGGGACTAACCTAGTATATATATATATATAGGAGAGAGATCAAATGAGAAGGTGTTTTAAAGAAAGAAGGAAGAGAAGCTATTTTTAACGAATCAGAAAATGACATGTGTCAAAATGGAAAAAAAACACGGTGGCATTATTCTAAATTTTTTATGTTTAGTTTAAAAGCCACGCGGTGGCATTTTTGCAATTATTCCTGATGTGACTAATTTATACCCATTACCCACATCATTATTGGCCATATATTTATGTGTTTTAAGTCGTTTTTGAGAGCATTTGGCGCGTTTATCGTATTTGTTAGTGTTTTCAGGCGCTTAACAGGTTACGCGTTCATTTGGCACACTTTCGGATGATCTTTGGCCAAAATAAAGATTCTTGAAAACGAGAGTTGCTTGAAGTAGTAAAGAGAATGTAATTTGGAGTTTAAAGCTCGAAAAAGAAGAATTCGGCTAAGATATATTCCCATTGCGACTCAGTGGAGGAGCATACATGCCCACTGCGCCGCAGTAGGAATCGTTGCAAGAAGGGAACTTGGACAGAAGAATTAGACTGCGCCGCAGTGGGTGGTATCACGTTCCACTGCGCCGCAGTGAAGCGGAAGTCAACAATTACCCAGGTCAAAGACTTGACTGCGCCGCAGTCAGGAGGACGCAAGTCCACTGCGCCGCAGTCAGATCTATGGAAAGCGTGTACTTTGGTCAGAGGAAATTGGCTGCGACGCAGTGGGAGGTCACATAGCCACTGCGCCGCAATGAAAGGTCGAATCTGAAAAAGATTTTAGCCGACTTAAGCATCAGATTTGAGGTGGTATAAATATAAAACTGAACCTAATTTTTCCAGTTATCAAATAATCTTTCTAGGAGCTGCTCTATCAGGATTCTTCCTTCTCCAATCAAGTGTTTCACTTAGGCGGACTCATCGAAGATATTACGGGCACCCATCTAGATCGTATCTACATTATTGTCTTGCAATTTATTTTCTTCAAACAATTGGTACATCATGTTTCTTTTCTATTTCATTGATTATTTTGAATTGATCATGAGTGGCTAACTGTTTAATCATCCACCTTGATGAAACGATACGGATAATGTGATTGCCTTATTTTTAATTTAAAAGGGTTTATTTAATTATCGTTGTTCCGTGATCTTGATGATTTTAATTCTTTTCATTTAATTAATTTCGATATTGGTTGCATATGATTCTTCGTTGGTGGTACCAGTTGAGTGTGTATGTGATTTTAAAACGGTTACTTGTCTATAAGTAATTATCACTAGTTCATGGTATGATAGTGAATATCATTTTAAGAAAAGATTAAATTTGTCAACGTGATTGATATCGGTTGGTGGTACCACGTTATCGTCCCATAGGGTCAATTGATAATTTGAGAGTCAATAAAACTGATTATTAGGAGTATTGTCTTGGTCTTGGTGGTACCGGCTTGGGTAATTCGAATAGTAGTTAGGTAATTCGATAATTTGTTCACGGTTGGTGGTACCACGTGAGTAGTGTAATCTTGTCACGACTATCTTTTAAACTCTAGAGAATTTGTTCATCAAATGCAATCACATTTGAAGTCAAGGGAAGTCAAGGTGGATGACTTTTAATTATATTGTCTGAACTTGTCTTTTAAATTTATGCAATCATTTTGCAAATCAATTTATTTAATTGTCAAAGGGGAATTTTGAAGCAACACCTGTTTTCCAAACCATTTAACAAGCAACTAATCATTTCACAGTCCCTGAGAACGAACTCAGACTTACCTCTCAACTATATTACAAACGATCGGGTCCACTGCCCGTGAGTGCGTAGTAGTGAGTTCTTTGGTAGTTTTTGTTTATGAATTTAAAGCTCGATTTTGCACATCAAGTTTTTGGCGCCGCTGCCGTGGATTGTGTGCCGATTTAGTTGTTTATTTAGTGGTTTGATCCTTCCTCACGCGTGAGGAAGTTGTTTGATTTATTAGTTTAGATTTATTTTATTGAATTATCACAGATGCATTTGACGCGTGATGTTAGTTGTGTTTTGCAGGATACTGTAATAGTTGATGATTTTGCGTTCTTCGGGGAGACCTCTTTTTAGTCCACTAAAAACCCCACCTAGACGTAGGATCAACTACACGGCACCACCAGATTGGGACGAAGAAGGCTTCTTTCTTGAGGAATTCTTTGACCTTGCACTTGTGAAAGAAGAGATGGGTGACAATCCACCAAGAGATCCGAATGACATCAAGTATGGAGACCGAACCCGCAATATCCCTTCGGCTCGTGGTTCCACCATTAGAACACCGGCGGTCAATCAAAACTTTAATTTGAAACCGAATCATTTAAAGAGCATGGATCCGCTTTAAAGAAAGATGGAGAAGATGTGGTAGATGCATGGATCCGCTTCAATCAAAACTTCAATTGGAGAACTTGATTAGGTCTTTCATGCAAGAAGATGGAGAAGATGTGGTAGATGCATGGATCCGCTTTAAAGAAATGTTGAGGAATTGTCCGGGTCATGATTTGACCAAGGAGAAGTATGTTGAGTTGTTCTTTGATGGATTGACCAAGGCTTCAAAAAGAGAGATGGGGTATTCTTTTGGTAGGAGTTTTAGCAAGATTACTCCAAACGAAGGTTTTGACATTTTGGAGAGAATGGTGAAGGATAATGCGGCCATGGATGATAAGAGGTTTATGAAGAATGAGAGCCGATTCAAGCAAAGTAAGGTTGCAAGGGCCGATGGAAGCAATAGTTCTAGTGTCATTGATGAGATTCAAGCTTTATCGGCGAGGATGGATAAAGGTTTTGCTAACCAAGAAGCGAGGTTTGGATATCTAGAGCGAGATGTGAAGGTGCTAGCTGATGGATGTGACCATTGTGGAAACATACACTATTTCGAAGAGTGTCCCAACCGGGGACCTGAAGATGTCAACTTTGTTCAGAATCAGCAAGGAGGTTTTCAGAGGAACACCGGTTTTCAGAATCGGTCATTAGGTTACAATTCCTATAACTCTTCTTTTCCTGCTAATACTTCTCGTTTTTCTGGTAACAGGTGGCAAAAGAGCAACTATCAAAGTCAGCCACAACAGCAGGAGACTAAGCAAAGCCAAGGATCGGGTTCCTCCTCTTCTATTACCGATCCTAATGCCGAGCTGAGAGAGATGATGAAGCAAATGATGAGTAATCAGATTGAGACAAACACAAGTATCCAGAACATAAGGGAGGATACTCGGGAGTTGAGTGAGAGGCTAGACAGGATTAATGGGAAGGTGGAAATGAATGTAACACTCAGCAAAATCCAAAGCAGAATCAAGGATCCAACAGTAGTCAGAAGTACACTCCACCACCTGTTCGTCATGAGCAGGCGAAGGCCATTACTACTCGTACAGGTAGATCCTATGCCCTTCCTCCTAATCCTAATGTTGTAGTTTCAGATGTGCAGGATACAGGAAATGAAGAAGCTGAAGATGTGGATGAGGAGATTGTGATGGAAGATCAACCGACCGTGAAGACTCTGGTTACTCGACCGGAACCGGCGGTGACACCCGAGGCTAAGCCATATAAGCCTAAGGTTCCATTTCCACAGCGGTTCAGGAAGGCCAAATTAAAGGAACAATATGATAAATTTGTTAACATGATTAAAAATGTTCATATTAATGTGCCTTTAGTTGATTTGATACAGGGAATGCCCAACTATGCGAAGTTTATCAAGGAACTCGTTACAGACAAAGGTAAGATGGATGAGGTGAAGGCGACATATCTCAATGCTGAGTGTTCTGCTATTTTGCAGAATCAACAGATTCCGCCTAAGCTTGAGGATCCAGGGAGTTTTCTTATAACTTGTTCCATTCGTACTTTGACTTGTAAGGCATTAGCAGATTTAGGTGCAAGTATTAATTTGATGCCTTACTCGGTTTGGAGTAAGTTGGCTTCCGGTATCTTGAGACCTACTCGTATGAGTATAAGACTAGCTGCCCACTCTTTTCAATATCCCATTGGGATTGCTGAGAACATGACTGTCCAAGTAGGTCATATATTCTTTCTTGTTGATTTTGTGATCCTAGAAATGGAAGAAGACACTAAGGTACCCTTGATTTTAGGTAGACCATTCCTTAACACCGCGGATGCTATTATCTGGGTGAAAGATAAGGAAATTTCGTTGGGTGTGGGTACGGATATAATAGTGTTTAATGTTGAACAATCTATTAAGCATTCTTACTCGACTGATGAATCTTGTTTCAGGATTGACGTAATTGATGATGCTTTGGATCAAGAATTTCAGGAATTCATGGAGACAGAAGTTGATGAGGAGCTCGGTTGCTTGAGAGCTGGAGACATAGGTGATGATGATTTGTTTGCAGAGGTGATGGCGCTTGATATGGATGAGATACCCCCAGAAAATGAGAGCTTTGAAAAGGTTGTTGCTGATGGAAGCTCAAGGGTGCCAAATTCGGTTGATGAACCCCCTACTAATCTGGAGCTCAAGCCATTGCCTGCCCACTTGGAGTATGCTTACTTGGCAGGTAAATCCTTTTTACCTGTTGTCATCTCGTCCGCACTTTTGAGTGACGAGAAGAATCTTCTTTTAGTCGTGCTTAGAGCTCATAAGCGGGCTTTTGCTTGGAAAACCACCGACATTCCAGGTATTAGTCCTGATTTTTGCATGCATAAGATAGATTTTGTTGAAGATGCTAAGCCCGTTGTCCAGAGACAAAGGAGGCTTAATCCAAATATGAAGGAGGTGGTCAAGAAGGAAGTGATTAAGCTTTTAGATGCAGGGATCATTTTCCCGATAGCTGATAGTTCTTGGGTAAGTCCCGTCCACTGTGTTCCCAAAAAGGGGGGCATGACGGTCATTGAAAATGAAAATAATGAACTTTTGGCCATTAGGACTGTCACGGGTTGGCGGGTTTGCATAGATTACCGTAAGTTGAATGATGCTACCCGTAAGGATTATTTCCCCCTCCCATTTATTGATCAGATGTTGGAAACACTTGCCGGAAATGAATACTTTTGTTTCTTGGATGGGTTCTCCGGGTATTTCCAAATACCCATCGACCCGAAAGACCAAGAAAAGACCACTTTCACATGCCCATTTGGTACCTTTGCTTACCGGAGAATGCCTTTTGGTTTATGTAATGCCCTGGGCACCTTCCAAAGGTGCATGACAACTATTTTCCAGGACATGCTTGAAACCTCGATGGAGGTTTTCATGGATGATTTCTCGGTTTTCGGGGATTCTTTTAGGTCTTGTTTGCATAACCTAGATAAGATGTTGACTAGGTGTGAAAAGGCTCGTATAGTTTTGAATTGGGAGAAGTGTCACTTCATGGTGACCGAGGGAATTGTTCTAGGTCATAAGGTGTCTAGGGCAGGAATAGAAGTGGATAGGGCCAAGATTGATGTGATAGCCAAGTTACCCCCGCCTTCCAATGTGAAAGGGGTACGTAGTTTCCTTGGCCATGCCGGTTTCTACCGGAGATTCATTAAAGATTTCTCTAAGATTACTCGTCCGATGACCCACTTATTGGAGAAGGACGTCCCTTTTGTTTTTGATGAATCTTGTTTAAGTGCTTTTCAGGTGTTGAAGGACAAGTTGACCAATTCTCCCATTATGGTTGGACCGGATTGGAATTTACCGTTTGAGCTGATGTGTGACGCTAGTGACTATGCTGTAGGAGCGGTGCTTGGGCAAAGGGATGATAAGCATTTCAAGCCAATTTACTATGCTAGTAAAACCTTGAATCCCGCCCAGCAAAACTATACCACTACAGAGAAGGAGTTACTTGCGGTAGTCTTTGCATTTGATAAGTTTCGGTCATATCTTGTACTAAGTAAAACTGTTGTTTTCACTGACCACTCTGCTTTAAAGTATTTGTTTTCTAAGCAAGATGCAAAGCCTAGACTGATTCGATGGATTCTATTGTTGCAAGAATTTGATATCGAAATCAAGGATAAGAAAGGTGCCGAGAACTTAGCAGCTGATCACTTGAGCCGTTTGGAGGATCCGAACCGGGAGGAGCTTCAGGATGGGGAAATTAAGGATCATTTCCCCGATGAATATTTGAATGTCATTTCTAGTTCTGATGAAGGTCCTTGGTTTGCTGACATTGCTAATTATTTGGTTGCAGGTGAAATACCAAATGATTTCTCGGGTCAACAGAAGAAGAAGCTCATATCGGATGCTAAGCATTATTAATGGGATAACCCATATCTGTTTAGAATTTGTGCAGATGGTATGGTCAGGAGATGTGTTGCAGGAGCTGAGACTAGAGAGATTTTGGATGCTTGCCATTACGGGCCAACCGGAGGTCACTATGGTCTGACAGTTACAGGTAGAAAGGTTTTTGATGCAGGTTTCTATTGGCCGACAATCTTTAAAGAGGCCCAAACGTTGGTTGAAACCTGTGACATTTGCCAACGCCAAGGAAGCATCACAAAATGGGATGAAATGCCACAACAAGGGATTCAGGTATGTGAGGTTTTCGATATCTGGGGCATAGACTTCATGGGACCATTCCCACCGTCTAACAAGTCCCAGTACATCCTAGTTGCTGTTGACTACGTGTCTAAGTGGGCCGAAGCCAAGGCCTTGCCTACAAACGACGCGAGGTTAGTCATTGAGTTCTTAAAACAGTTGTTCAGTAGGTTTGGTTACCCTAGAGCCTTAATTAGTGATCGTGGAACACATTTTGCTAATCATCAACTAAATAAGGTTCTTAAGAAGTATGGTGTTCATCATTACTTTTTAACTTCTTATCACCCACAGACCAGTGGTCAAGTGGAAAACACCAACAGGGCTTTGAAAAGAATTTTGGAAAAAATGGTCGGGGATAACCCCAAGGTTTGGTCAAAAAAGTTAGATGACGCCTTGTGGGCATTTAGGACCGCTTTTAAGACGCCTATTGGCACGACGCCATATAAGCTGCTCTATGGTAAGAATTGTCATTTACCGATTGAATTAGAGCATAAGGCGTATTGGGCTTTGAGAAATTTGAATCTAGACATGATGGAGGCGGGTGAACTTAGGTTGTTGCAACTCCATGAGCTCGATGAGCTTAGATTGGGAGTTTATGAGAATTCCCGGCTTTACAAAGAGAAGACCAAGACCTACCATGATAAAAGGATCCGTAGGAAGGAATTTAAGGTTGGTGCAAAAGTTTTGTAGTTCTTGTCAAAATTTAAAATCAAACAACCAAAATTAACTTCTAGGTGGATAAGTCCTTTTGTAATTAAACATGTGTATCCGTCCAGGTATGTCGAACTTTTTAAAAGGGATGGAAATGGATCTTTCATTGTCAATGGTCATAGGCTCAAATTGTATTTGGAAGAAGAACAGGAGGAGGGGATGGTTGAAGAAATCCCCATTTTTGATTCATGAACTTGAAATGAAGGTCGAGTCTAGCTCACGACTAGTAAATAAATTAAGCGCTTCTCGGGAGGCAACCCGTGTTAGATTTTGTAACTTTTATTCTCTTTTGTTTGTTAGTTTGATTATATTTTGTTAAAATAAGTGCAGGTGCAAATTTTAAGGAAAAATGGATGGAGGTAAGTATGTACTAGTGAACAGTGCTTTCGCACTGTGACGCAGTGGAGTGGTACACAACCCACTACGCCGCAGCCTGAATTGACTGACTTGTTTGACTGACTTTTCACCCCACTGCGCCGCAGTGGGGGATGTAATATTAGACTGTGACGTAGTACTATTTGACTGTGGTCGGAGGGTTTTATTGAGCCACTGCGCCGCAGTGGATATAGGTTGAGCCCACTGCGCCGCAGTGGACTTGTTGACCGGTCAACCAGGGGGCACTGGTGGATAAGAAAACAGGAGGAGAAGTCTTTTTCACCATTCAAACTTAAACTTTTTCTTCTTCTTCTCTCTTTACTAACCGACCATACGCAATTAAAAAGAGAGAAAAACCCAAAACACCCAAAAATTCATAATAATCTCCATCAAGGTTTGCATCTTCTTCCCTTTTTGTCTTAGATTATCATTCTACCTTCATTGTCATGGGTAAAGAGGTTAGTTTTCTTTTCTCCACCTTTTTATTTTTCCTTTAGTTTAATTCTTAGTAATTAAGGTTTTTAATTCTCAAATTTGTCAGTGGGTTCTGCTAGTTTGGTAATGTGAGGCTAATGGTGTGGGTATCTCCATGAAATTAACAATTATTTATCTGGATTTGAGTCAAAATCAACCTAGGGTTTTGGAAATTTAGGGCCTCTCGATAAATAAGTGTAGGGAGGATTGGGTATTGATTATGAGTCGATTATGGCTTGTTTATGTTACTGTAAGGACTCATTATCCCGAAAAGATGGGGGGTTGATGTCGTGTTCTCAGGCTGAAACTGCCCAGAAAATAGAGCCACTGCGACGCAGTGATGGCGAGTGTATCCCACTGTGCCGCAGTGGTATCGTTGTGACCCGCACGTGACCTAAACCTCACTGTGACGCAGTGAGGAAGTATGCCAGTCCACTGCTCCGCAGTAGAATTTCTTTGTCCATATTTCCCTTTTCGTTCTTGATCGAAATTTTAAGTTTTCAATAAACGTATCTTATGCTTGTTTGTTTACTGGTTGTGTTTACAGACCGCAGAACAAAGACGACAAATGGAAGTTGGTCAAGGAAGTGGTACCCAAGAAACCTCAGCTAAACGAGCAAGGAAAGAAGTCGAAGTTCCTGACTTAGTCTTCGGAGAGGATGATATGGATGAGGTTCACACATATCTGGAGTTCAATGGGGCTAGACAACCTCACAAAAACACATTCTTAAACAAACTCTACTTGCTCCATAGGCAGGTAGTTTGTCCTCCAAAATATCTTGATCCTATCTTTGCTCAAGGTTATGGGGTGCAGGCTGATATTCGTAGATGGTTTAAGATTGAGATTCCAATCGGCGATAGGATGGTTAATTGTGATATGTGGCATAATATTTTCAACAATAGGGAGCCAGTTTACCGGGAACTTTGTCTTGAATTTTACTCTTCATTGAGATTGACTAAGGATTTGAATAAAGTGAAAAACATTTTCGAAGAAAGGATTGTAACATTTTTCTGTGGGGGTGAGCCGAGGAAGCTATCAATTCCTGAGTTTGGTTATTATTGTGGTATGTACACTAGGGAACAATTGGATAATCAGGATTTCAGGGGCTTGTTGAGAAAAGGGTTGTTTGTGAAACAGGATATTGGGGACCATGAGTCAATATCTCAGTATTGGACTCGAATTTCGGGCGGACACGAGTGGCCCTCTGGTGGCTCTGTTAGCGTGTCAAAGATTAGAAGTGTGAAGCTGAGGTTATTGCATCGCATGATAGTCACCTTCTTGGTACAAAGATCAACACATTGGGATACAGCTTATCAACTAGATCTTTGGTTGATTAAGTTATTCACTGAGGGGGCACTGAGGAGATTTGCTTTGGCCCCGATAGTAGTTTTGGATAGAATGGTGAATCATTCGGATTCAAAGTTGGTTCTTGGGCATTTTATCACCCGAATTTACAAAAGGATGAGAGTTTTTCAGTTGGATGAATGCCAAGAAGATTTGTCTATGCAGGTTAAACAAGAACACTTGACTGAGAAGGAGCTGATTATAGCAAAGATTGTGAATAAGCCAAAGAAGAATGAGCAGGCAAGGTTGTTGGAAGATGCAGGTACTATTGGGGTAGCACCACCGATTCTGGAGGATGAAGAGATGGATGATGCCCCTGAGGAGCAGCCTAGGACTCGCGCTCGTACTATGTCTGTCTCTAGTTCTTTCGATTTCATTTCACTAGGGTAGACGGTCCAGAACATTTACGAGGGCCAGCAGCAGAGTCAGCGGGTTTTTGATGAGTACCAGCGCCGCATGGACCAAGAGATGATATGGATTGGCTCACAGCAGTCTCACACTGACTACACTCTCGAGTACTACCAGCCAATGTGGCAAGCCCAGTTTGAGGGGCGAGAGTTTGTCAGACCAGCCGAGATTCCTCCTTTCAGACCTCCACCCGTCCAGGTTCCTGACTATCGTAGAAGCGGTGGTTCCTTCTTCCCCATGACTGCCCCGGGGGGGTATGTCACCCCGACCCCACATTTCAGGAGGATCTCCCCATGAGCCAGTTCCGTTTTAGGATACTGGTGCCTCTTCATCTTTGGCTGGTGGTTTATTTGCAGGTACTGGAACAGTTTTAGCTGATTTTCCTAGAGACGCTGGAGGCTTTACAGCTGGAGGTGGATCAGGATCAGGAGTGGGAGGCGTGCCGGAATAGACTACCAGCTGGGTAGATGATTTCATTGATGATGGTTCCCACCCGGTACCGTGGGGTGGAACCATATGGTGATTTATGCGATTCATGTCGGGATGACTGTACGATACATTATGTCTTTTTTCTTTGATATCCACCCTATGGGGTGACGAGACTTTGTACTTTGTCTGTTTGCTTGCATGCATAGTAGATTACGAACTTTTGAACTCTTAACTGTGATGTGCATGTTTGAAACTGGTGCTGTCAATTTGGCGGGATAACAGAAGTTGATGTTGATTTTTAAACTTGAGTTGAACTTGTCCTTATGGTAAATTGCTTTTAACATTTAATTGATTACTTAATAAGCAATTTTACTACAAACTGTTTCCTTGACAAAAATTTTTAATTGGCGAAGTGTGTCCTGAACGGTTACTTGGCTAGTCCTTCGGGATTGATAACATTACTTGCATACTCGTATATATCCAAAACACCCAATTGTGAGATTTCATCATTTCATATATAGTGTGTCAGGTGACGGTTTTGGTTTATTTGCTTCGTAAATACGTCCCTCTCTTAGGCTCTTGGATTTATTCAAGAGTAAGGGTATTCATTTTTGATGCCTTGCACTAGGATGTGCATGTTTGAGGTATTTCTAAGCCATTTCCGGGTTCTTCTATTGATAAGAGTGTGCCGGTGATGTGTTGATTCTAGAACTTGGCCTGGTGATCGTGACGAGTACATTGGATGACGAATTGGCATTTAGGTTTGACCATACATTTTTCTTTCTTTCTTTTCACTTGTCTTCTGTATATCCCTTTTCACTTATACAATCTTATACACATACATATACTTGTATATACACAATTTCCCTTTTCTTTGCATACCTTAGATAATCATGTACGCTTATACATTCTTTGTAATTTAGCCTTTGATCCTTGTATAAATCACCGTTACATGTAAATTTCACGAACTATACCATAGTCTAATCTGGGGGGCCATTGATTGTCATGGTTTGTTTGGATGGTTTGGGAGAGTTTCATAGGTTGATTTGTGGAGTATTCTTGTCTATGAGAATACGTAAACGGGTTAAGTTATTGAAGATTATCTTGGGTTGTTCAAACAAAGAAAGTGAAGTGTTATAGACATGTTTATCATTGTAAGAGGATATTTGCTAGTAGAGTAAAAATGGTTCAAAAAGAATAAAGAGAGTTGAAAAACAGAAAAATATATAAAAAAAAAAACATACACCACTATGGTGTCGGGTTTTTGCTTGGTACTTGGAGGTGTGTTCGACGGATGGCAGCTTTGGGTTGGTGGGTTGATGGCAATCAATGGTATGGGTTTATATTAGACTATTTTGTACACTTAACATATACATTATATACTTTTTCATTTTTCCACAATTATCATCAACCTTCATCCATAAATTCCATTTGCATATATTCATATACTTATCCTTAGTTTAACTATACAACCACCCTTTATGCCTATTTTGACGATGTACTTGATCCTTGCGCCGTAATGGTGAAGTGACGATCCTAGTTCAAGCCTATGATAAAAGAGTATACATCGCAACTGAGCTATGAGTGATTCTTCATATATTCGACCCCGAAAGTACGTTTATTGGAGTAGAATGATATTGATAGGATCGTTTGTTTTCATTTATGCTTAGTTGATTATCGTGGCTTGCGGATTGTTCAGGTATGGTCAAACATTTCGAGTTTTCATTTAAGATTAAAACTGCTTCACCCATTTTGTCATTTGACATGCTCGGTGTTGCTTCTTTTTGATACTTGTCATGTGTTTGATAGTTTGATTGTCAAGGATTACTTTTTCTTAAATTTTAGATTTGCTTGAGGACAAGCAATGTTCAAGTGTGGGGGGATTTGATGTGACTAATTTATACCCATTACCCACATCATTATTGGCCATATATTTATGTGTTTTAAGTCATTTTTGAGTGCATCTGGCGCGTTTATCGTGTTTGTTAGTGTTTTCAGGCGCTTAACAGGTTACGCGTTCATTTGACACACTTTCGGATGATCTTTGGCCAAAATAAAGATTCTTGAAAACGAGAGTTGCTTGAAGTAGTAAAGAGAATGTAATTTGGAGTTTAAAGCTAGAAAAAGAAGAATTCGGCTAAGATATATTCCCATTGCGACTCAGTGGAGGAGCATACATGCCCACTGCGCCGCAGTAGGAATCGTTGCAAGAAGGGAACTTGGACAGAAGAATTAGACTGCGCCGCAGTGGGTGGTATCACGTTCCACTGCGCTGCAGTGAAGCGGAAGTCAACAATTACCCAGGTCAAAGACTTGACTGCGCCGCAGTCAGGAGGACGCAAGTCCACTGCGCCGCAGTCAGATCTATGGAAAGCGTGTACTTTGGTCAGAGGAAATTGGCTGCGACGCAGTGGGAGGTCACATAGCCACTGCGCCGCAGTGAAAGATCGAATCTGAAAAAGATTTTAGCCAACTTAAGCATCAGATTTGAGGGGGTATAAATATAAACCTGAACCTAATTTTTCCAGTTATCAAATAATCTTTCTAGGAGCTGCTCTATCAGGATTCTTCCTTCTCCAATCAAGTGTTTCACTTAGGCGGACTCATCGAAGATATTACGGGCACCCATCTAGATCGTATCTACATTATTGTCTTGCAATTTATTTTCTTCAAACAATTGGTACATCATGTTTCTTTTCTATTTCATTGATTATTTTGAATTGATCATGAGTGGCTAACTGTTTAATCATCCACCTTGATGAAACGATACGGATAATGTGATTGCCTTATTTTTAATTCAAAAGGGTTTATTTAATTATCGTTGTTCCGTGATCTTGATGATTTTAATTCTTTTCATTTAATTAATTTCGATATTGGTTGCATATGATTCTTCGTTGGTGGTACCAGTTGAGTGTGTATGTGATTTTAAAACGGTTACTTGTCTATAAGTAATTATCACTAGTTCATGGTATGATAGTGAATATCATTTTAAGAAAAGATTAAATTTGTCAACGTGATTGATATCGGTTGGTGGTACCACGTTATCGTCCCATAGGGTCAATTGATAATTTGAGAGTCAATAAAACTGATTATTAGGAGTATTGTCTTGGTCTTGGTGGTACCGGCTTGGGTAATTCGAATAGTAGTTAGGTAATTCGATAATTTGTTCACGGTTGGTGGTACCACGTGAGTAGTGTAATCTTGTCACGACTATCTTTTAAACTCTAGAGAATTTGTTCATCAAATGCAATCACATTTGAAGTCAAGGGAAGTCAAGGTGGATGACTTTTAATTATATTGTCTGAACTTGTCTTTTAAATTTATGCAATCATTTTGCAAATCAATTTATTTAATTGTCAAAGGGGAATTTTGAAGTAACACCTGTTTTCCAAACCATTTAACAAGCAACTAATCATTTCACAGTCCCTGAGAACGAACTCTGACTTACCTCTCAACTATATTACAAACGATCGGGTCCACTGCCCGTGAATGCGTAGTAGTGAGTTCTTTGATAGTTTTTATTTATAAATTTAAAGCTCGATTTTGCACATCAATCCCACACGTTAATTCAACTCTCTGTTAGTTCAACTCTCCGTAAGACCTTAATCCTTCTTTTTCTTCAACCTACTTTTTCTTTGAAGCTGATATATTTCCTTCTCGGGAACTAATGGCTATAAAATATTCTTTATATCATTTTCACCCAAAACATTAAATTTGGGGTTTTAAAACCTTGATTTTAGGTTTTTCTTTTTTTCGTTCCATCATCTCCATCTAATAGCTTTGGGTTTATTTTTTTCATTATGATAAATCTTCATCAATTAGATGAAAATAAAGGTAATATTATTATTCTTATTGTTTTTTTGTTATTGAAAGAAGAACTGTATTTAAGGCTTTTGATCGAATTTAATAGATAAAAATATTAGAAGTCGGTGTGAATTGTTTCATAAACTTTCTGCATTAACTTCATTTTCATCTGAAATTTTGGTACTAATAATATTTGTAGAGATTTCATCTTTCATTAACAAAAGTGTTGGAAGTAGTTAAAAGTTTATTACATATTTTCATTTTACTTAACTTGTTTCAACAGGGTTAGCTTGGATAATTCACATCGGGGTAGCATCAGATTAAAATGGAATCGGCTTACTAGTTGGGTCAGACTAAGGTTAAATCAGCTTGAAGATACTCAGATTGGCTAGTACTTAGTATTGAACCTGACCCGGCTTGAACCAAGGGTCAACTTACTAGACCACTCAGTTTGGAAAGATGAATCAGCTTGGGCTGTCAAATTGAAGATGATCCAGCTTGAAATTTTCATCCAGATAGGAAATCTGTCTTTTATGGGTTAGCAAACAATTTGAAGGTATAAAATTCTATACATTAAATGGTTTTGTTGCATGTGCCGCAACTTGCAAATTGCAATAGGCATCAACTAAGGTGAGATTTACATTTTCCTGTTACATAAGGTTGTTTGGTATTGTGTTCAACTTTGTATAGGTCACATTATTAGAGTGGGTGTTAACTAAGCATTAATGATCAGTAGTGGCTCAAAGGTAAAGCAAGGGATTTAGGCCCAAAGTATCTGAAGGCCTCGTATTTGTCTAGTTATGCATATGATTATGTAGAAACGAGAACTAGAGAACTAAAGTTTTATCAACTAGGCGATAGTTGCTTCAGCAAATACAAGTTTTTCAAAGGTTAACTTATGCGAAAATTTTTATATGGTTAATGGTTAAACATCAAATAAAATATTAAATGAAATTATAATTCTATCGATTAAGAGTGATTTATCATTAGTGCTTGAAATTAGTTAAACTTTTTGTATTTAATCGGATTGAAAAAAATAATCTCTATTTAAAATATCAATAGTTGAAAAGACCTCGATAATAAGAACTTGCTTTAGGCCTCTGATCTTTTATTGAGCCGCCATTGTTAACGATTTACGTAGGGTAACTAATAACAGAATCAAGTAAACAATTATAGTGACTGAAACTTGCCTGATCTGTACATTATCCGTTGCTAGAACTAAATTGGAAGCAACCAGAAGTTTATATGGGGATGAGAAAGTGTTATAAAATGACTTTGAACGACTTTAAACCTGTTTGACTGACACCCGTTTTAGGTAACAGTTTTTGTTAATTTGAGACGAGAAAGTGGGAAATTGCGCTGAAATTGTCACATCTAATTTGTTGCATACTGTTTTAACGTCTCTTTGTTGCATCATTCTTACTGATGGAATCAACAACCAATACATTCTAGCATGTGCCAGTGTATTGAGAAACAACTAGCCTGAAACTATTCAGCCATTCAAGTCAAGGAAAAGCTCGTTGGTCTTATTAGTAACTTGTGATGGGTTAGTGAACTGGTGAGTGCACTTCAGTGCAACAACAAGTGTTTAAACCAGAAATTAGACTAGCAAGTATTTAGACCAGAAATTAACACTCTAGCGAACAAGTTCCATCAACAACCAACAAATAATAATAACAAACTCATTCATAGTTCAACTACAGCTTGAAGTGAATGAAAATCAGCCCAGGTATATTTAGTCAGCTTGCATATATGTAAGCTCGGGTATGAGTCATCTTTGGCTCTCAGTCGGCTTGGATGACTCTAACTTAGCTTGAGAAGTAATCTGCTGACAAAAAATTCTGACTCGTTCTACTTAGCTTATTTTTGCAAGGTCAGATTGAAATGCCCAGATTCGGATTGACTCAGTTTGGAGTTGTATCAGCTTATAAGATGGATCAGATTCAGATTGAATCAGCTTAGGTCAAGGGTTAGCTTACAAGACCAATCAGCTTGAAGTGAGTAAGTTGTGCCCAGATTGGAGAAATCAGTTTGGAGCCGTATCAACTTATAAGTTGGATCAGATTCGGATTGACTCAGCTTAGGTCAAGGGTTAGCTTACAAGACCAATCAGCTTGAAGTTTTTTTTCTCTCTTTTTTTTAGAACGGCACAATCAGCTTGAAGTGAGTAAGCTTGTGCACCTGATTGAAGCTATTTCAACTTGTGATTTCTAGCACTTATTCTTTTCTTATATGTTTTCAACGATGGACTGGAGATACGTGTTCAACATGTGATTATCGTTGTTCTAGATGTTTCCGCATATCCTTATGAGATACATCTTTTATATATTTGTCCGATTGATTATTTTTTTAGACATGGGTAGGTATGAATACTTGTAATAGTTTCACCTTAGAAAGTTCATTCTACACATATGTAGGTAGGAATGATTCTATAGGTTTTATTTTTCAAATATCACTAGAAAGTTCTTTCTACACATGTGTAAGTAGGTAATACTTTTATTAGTTTCACATATCAAATATCATTAGAAAGTTCATTCTACACATGTGTAAGTAGTATTACCTCTATTAGTTTCACATATCAAATATCATTAAAAGTTCATTCTACACATGTGTAAAATAAGTGTAAATGTCTCTTTAATTAGTTATTTATAAATGTGTATTGTAGGAATACTTTTATTAGATCCGTTAGGGTTTGAATCAGTTTCTCCATTGGATTAACAACATCTACTATATGTAAAGTTTTTTTATAAATCTTTTTGTATTATAAACTTTTTTATATTGAAATGTCTTCAATCTATGCTACTAATATGAATGAGCAGGTATAGTTACTTTCATAAATGAGTATTTATGATGTTCAAAGTTATAGTCAATATCGTGTTTAAGTGAGTATTGTAAATTTATTTTCACAAAAGCCATGATTGTAATTGAAAATAAGTTGTGTATGATAAAGATGACTCACATTTAATCTGTATTAATAATTAATGTATATGACCAAACTAACTCACTTTCAATATGTACATGTCTATATATATATATATATAGACATGTAAACATGTTTTACACATGTGTAGAAACATGTTCTACACTTGTGTAGAATGAACTTTTTATTGATATTCTAGATGTAAAATGAATACAAGTATTACTATCTACACATGTATAAACAAGTAGACTACACAAATCAAGTAGACTACACATGTGTAGAATAAACTTTCTAATGATATTTTAGATGAATTTTTTCATATCATGTTTTTTTTGAAATAACAAGTGCAGGAAATTCCAAGTTGATTCTTCTTCAATATGTATGAACAAGGTTAGAAGATTTGAAAATACATAACATCAACTTCACATTACTTAAAATTTTTTGGACAAATAGTTCAAATTTTATATACATTCCCACCATAGAACTTTTTAATCAAATGTGGTGGTGCAGCTTGGACAAATCTAAGACCCTTGGCTAGAGCAGCTTTTTCATCAATAGATCAGATTTTTAACTAAATGAGATAGCGGACAGTTTTCTATACTATGAGATAAATGATAAAAATGGAAGACCTCTATCAGCATGAACACTAATCAAAAATAGAATCCCTACAACACCATGAAATAATACAAGTGGACGATAATGAGCCGAGGATACATAAACTTCAATAGTAAATCAAATACAATAACAAAAATTATTTAAACAAGCTATCATATGGAACTTGCATGATTAAGAGGTTGAGACATTGCAACAACCCAAATCCAAGCTGATTTAGTGAAAACTTAGCCCTAAGCTGATTCAAAACTAAGCTATCGTCTAGTTTTCCACCTCTATAACTTATTACTTATAAAGAAATAGAAGCAATATGAATTTTACTAAATTGAATAGCTACTGTAGTGTCCGCTACCTAAACTGCAACTGAGTTCTGATAATATAAGTATCTCAATAGCTTCCCATCATCGATGCAGAGGTCACACAATATTGACCATCCCCTATCAACAAAATTATGACATATAACACGCTCCCATGAATACACCTAAAGTAAACCAACGACATATTTAGGTTAGCCATATATTATTCAAAACACAATATTATAAATAATGAATAAATTTTAATACCAATAAAGTGCTATCTAACCCAGAAAAGACAGATTTCATGGTGAAATCTCAAGCTGAATCATCGTCAATTTGACGCCCCAAGCTGATTCATGTTTTCAAGCTGAGTGGTCTAGTAAGTTGACCACTGGTCCAAGCTGCCCAGGTTACATATTAAGTGTTGGCCAATCTGAGTATCTTTGTTAGAAATCCAAAAATAGTGATAAATTGTAATTTAAATTGGTGGACTTAGTTGTTGTTAAGACATGGTGAAATAATTTCTAAGGTTGAGGGACTAGGAGTGTCAATTAGCTTGATTGTAGATTTAAACTATAAATACCCTCAACTCCTTAGAAATCATAAGCCTTTGATCCATTTTTACATACAACTTAATCCAGATCGTTTCTCTCTCTCTCTCTCTCTAGAAATCACACACACTAAACACACCAAGAACACACACACACTTGAACTGCCATTGTTGAGATCGAATCAAGAGCAGAAATCGTGTTATTACATGTGGTGTAAGGTGCCCTATTGTTGCGTGGATCGTAATAAGACGTGATTCGTTATGTCAAGAGTGCGGAATCCTCTTGAGATAACTAGATTACTATTGCCTTTTGTTAATTAATAAGTAATTAATCAACCCAAGGAGATGCACAAGGCTTGTGGTTCGTGTAGAAGAACACACGAAGGAACAAATAACCTTAGCTCGTAAATTCGTGAATAACTCTCAAGAATTCGTAAATCATTAACCTAATTTCGTAGATTAGGTCTTGTATTTATACTAGTTAAGTATTGGATCGTGTAGGCTTAGGCCTTAATTACGTATTAGGCCCAACAATCGTTCTGCCTCGTGCTGACGTCAGCACGAGGTTGTTCCTACATGCTGATGATGTCAGCATGAGGGACGACCCTTTGTTCTTTGTTTGACTTTGTTTGACTCGTACACAACATCCAATCACCGTTTAAGTGTTCTACGACACTTATAAACCTTGATTCTATGTTCATGTACCTGCAAAACAATATATAACACACAAACACAATACAAAACATAAACAGATATAATATTGAAGTTCAAACGTAATCATTAAATATCAACACAAGTTCTTATTTAAATGATTACAAACTAGTTCCTAAAAATGTAAACAATAATCAAATCTATGTTGCGATTGTCACACCGAATCTGCATCTACAAACTCCCCCTTGACGATTGCAACTAGATCTCTTTAAAGTCTTCAAAACTTGAACTTTAAAGCTATCCATTAAACAAAAGTCTTGTGCTATTCGCATGAATTCTCTCTTGCAAACAGTGTGCGAGAATGTTGCGATAGCGTCTTTCCTCTACTCTCCAAAAATCCACAGCTGAACAAGGTGAATCCAAAAGTCTTCTTTGATCACCTCTTGACAAGTTAACAACCTGCATCGGATCATACATGCGTAGCAACATTTGTTTCTTTGAATTATCAACAAACATCTGTGCTACGCCTGACTTGATATCTATCTGCCAAAATGTCATCTCCGTCAGCATATCTTGATCCCATTTGATAGCGGGAACTTTCTTAACACATTTAAACCTCTTCTGGACAAACCGAAATGTGCCATCTGGATTCTTAATCTTCTTCAAAGGTGTTGGCTTAACTAACCTTTCTTCTGGCTTCAGACCTCTATCACTGAAATACTTAATTCTTTCATCTCTGAATCTATTCCAGTAGAAATCTGCAAGTCCATTGCTCTGAAGATTAACTAACCAGTGTCTTCCCAAATCTATCATGTCAGAATCACTGAGAGAGTGGAAGTGTCTTTGACTTATTGACATGTACTGGCAACCCTCCTTTCTCTTGATAATAAACAATTTGATTCTGTGATCATAGAACCAACTTTGTATCACTGAGAAGTATTTGGGTGCATCCTTGTCTGAGACATATTCCCAAAACATCGATGGTTTATACGTATCACGTATCATCAAACCAGTATGTCCTCTATAACCTGGAATTAGTCTATTAACAATAAACTCATGATCTTGCTGCACCGGAGGTATATTAAATCTTCCAAGGTCAACCTCTCGTGTAGCATCTATATTCCAGTATAGATAAAAAATATTATCATGTCCTTCATCGACTATGTTTGCATATACAGCAAATCTCAACCTTGCAGCATTCTTAGGTTCATCTGGACTATCTCTGATTGGATTGAGATTGAGATGTTCTACTTCAGCTATTGGTTCAACTTAAATGACTTCATCTTCATTAAAGACACGATCAAAGTCATAAGGTGTCTCAAGCAACCTTCTTCTATCAGCTTCCGAAGTAATGAACTCTCCTTCTTCCAAATCTTCATCATCGATACTTTCTAGATCTTCTTCAACATCAAGATCATCAAATGCACCTATTGTTTGAAGCTTATCTGCAATTCAAACGATTTACATATACAAAGATAAAGAACATAAATCATAAGTCAAGACATAATAAAATAGTATAAATACATTAAAAGAAATTAAAATAAATAATACTATATCATAAATATAATGTAACAATTACATTAATATTTATCTTATAATCTTTATCTATTTTAACTTACAACAATAATATTATATCATAAATATAATGTAACACATTCATATTTATCTTATAATTATTATTATTCATTACTCGAGTATTTTAAAATTACACTGTCAATATGTTAAGCCGAACAGAATAATTCTTTGATCACTATTCTAAGCTGAATAACACTTTGATTAACACTCTAAATTGTTAATATAATCCAAGTAATCTAATGTACACACATTAATTAAAAATACAAAATCAATAGTACTAAGGTTCATAATCCGAATCTGACTCTGACTCTGAAGATGTATGAGTTAACCCTGACTGTTCTTTCATTTGATCCCTAAGTGATCCTGGATCATAATAATCATCATAATCCATAATCTCAGCTCTAGCTCTCATATGAGCTTGTGGATCATATCCCAATCTCTTTTCTAGTCTATGCACAATTAAAGGGTGCAAATCTGACTCTGTAGAGGCATTGGTAGTAGAATCAGTCTTAGTTGACTCACTATCCTGAGTAGATTTTCCTTTGCTAAGATTTTCTTTTCCTTTATGATTATGAGGATCATTCACTATCTCCCTTTCTATTCTATCAGAATTAGAATCAGAGTTACCTGAATTGGAATCTTCCCCATCATCATTGTTATCTGGATCATCAGGATCTGCATCTGGAGCGGTCATCACAGCTTTTCCTTTATCTTGAGTCCCAGAAGTACTAGCAATAGTTGTACCAGCAATCTTTGACTCTCTTTGTCTTGATGACTCCCCCTGAACATCTGTAGTCTCTGTATCCATAGCAGCATCATTAGCAGCATCTTGATCTTGACCTCTATTCTCTGGCTCACCAACTGATTGTTGTTGATTTAGATCTTGAACTCGATCTTGATCTTGATCTTCATGATCATCATCTCTTGTCTTCTTTGCTAGCTCATCATCCTTACAACCATCTTTATCTCCCCCTTGGGCTAAGAATTGGTCAAGTCGAGAACCAAGAGAATGAACAAGAGCTGTCATCACGTCCATCTCTTCCTGATGCTTAGCAGCTTGGAGCTTTAGCTGATTCTCCAAAGCTGTAACCCTCATCTCCAACATCTTCTTCTCTGAAAACAAACGACTCAGCTGCACTTAAACTGGAGCAACTGGACGTGACGTAGAAGCAACGTCAGATGTAGTGGCCTGAGGAGGCATCGTAGCTTCAAACGAAGGCATACGAGCACTAGAAGTTCCTGTGGGAGGTATCTGTGGTTTTTGTAGAGGAGCCAACAGACGTCCCATGACAGTAGAAACAGGAACTGTCGCTTGAATAGGAGCAGACGAAGGCCTAGGAGCAACAAGTGTCGGCTCTGGCTCTTGACGAACTGTAGATGCCAGAGCAGCAGGAATCGTAACAGTCGTAGCCTCAGTGACAACTTGTGCATGAGAACCAATTCCTCGAATGATAAATTTTGGTCTCGACCTTCTCTCCCCAATAACAACACCAGCAGCAGAAGGAGCAGACACAGAAGCAGGAACATCAGAAACTGAAGCTCTAAAAGCAGCAACCGATGGAGTATCACCAACAGTAGGTGCATGAGACCTCTCCATGGCTTCAGAATAAGCAGCAAACTCTCTATCAACTTCAGCTTGAGATCTTGCATGTCTTCTTCTTCGCTTTGGCAGTCTTTCTTCCTCTTCCTCATCTCCCGAGTCCTCAACAACATTAACCGGGACTTCAGAAGGACCTACATCAACATCAACTGGAGCAGAGGTAGAAGTAGAAACTCCAGTAGATGGTGGTACAAGATTCATAGGATCATCAATATCCTCCATGAGAGCATCCATATCAGAATCATGCTCCAAATCACCAGCATACAGAGGAACATCATTAAGTCCCTCAAACTGATCAGCTCGTTCTTCATGAAGATCATCCTGAGCCTGATCATCACCACTAGCAGCAGCATCAATGGGTTCTTCATCCTCCCAACCTTGTCGAGGTGTAACATAGTTAGGATTAAGCAAATGTCTGAACAGAGGTGGATTATCAACATGTATCGGAACATTTCCACCCGACAAGTGCTTCAAACTTTCAACAAATGCCTTATAAGTAAGACGACCTAAATTGAACGTAGGACCGTCAAATGGCAAATCAGTTGCATAGTGACGAATTATGATCATCACAAATCTTGGAAACAGAAAGAATTTCTTGTCTGTACCAAATGACCTCAATTGCTTCTCCAAATTATCAAAAATGTACTGAGAGAAGCTATATGGCTTGTTCAGCACTAAGGCAATCATCTTAGAAGCATTCTGTATATTCATCTAGTCATAGCCTGTACTCCGATGACTAATGGCCCTCAACAAATAGTAAGCAAGAAGCTTCCATTTGCCACGAAGATGATTCCTGAAGTATGGGTGAGAAATAGCTCTAATATACCCCATACGACGTAGAGCACCGTCGCAGAAATCCTCAGAAAACTCAGTCGGACCTTGCTCTATCGCGACATCACCTAAGTGTAATATCGTCCGTAAGTCTCCAGCAGAAAATGAGAATGAACGTCCTCCAACAGTAGTGCGACATCACCTAAGTGTAATATCGTCCGTAAGTCTCCAGCACCCATCTGCACTGAACGGGCTGAGTTCCAAAACTCTCTAATGAGACTTATCACCAACGGAGGGTTCTCTGTCACAGCAAAATGAACACGAGAACGTGCAAGAAATTGTAGGACACCGTGAAACTCTGCAGTGCACCCTGTCTGCGTGATGCTGACATCGAGTGCAGCATTGTACTCCTTGACAAACACACGAGCATTATTACCCTGTCCTGCCATACCTGCACAAAAACAGACAAAAACGACAAGAAAAGAAAACAAAGTTAGAATAAACGAAAATAAAAATTAGGGTTTTGGCTTTCCCTCGTCGTGACGTCAGCACGAGCCAATATGAACCCAGAAACACGAAGATCAAAAACATCTCCATATGATGTTAAAATCGATCAAAAACATCATCGTGGACTTGTTTATGGTTCGTGTATGCCCAGAAAACAAAATCACAACGAATTCGATGAACACGAAGTTCGTTCGTGTTCTTCGTGTGAATAGTGACCGAAACACAAATTTCTTTGATTAATCTTGATTTAACACCTGTTTACTTAAAGGTTTGTTAGATTTAACATGTTTAAACATCAATTAATCCAATTTTAAGTTCAATTTAAGTCCAAATCATCAAAAATCAAAGATTTAATCCATGGTTCGTCCTAGTTACTGTTCACGCGAAGAAGAATCAAAATTTGGGCATTATAACGACATGAAATCGTTAGTCCTTATAGTCAAAACATCAATAATCAAACATAGATCGTGAAAGTACCAACAAATCTAAGTAACAAACACGAAAAGAGGATGAAATCGATCGAAAAGGGATACGAATGAATAGTTGCACGAAGGAGAGGAAGTTCGTGTGGTAATTTAGGGTTAATTTTCGATTAATGGTAATTAATGAATAGTAATAACCCATATATATATTCGAATCCACATGGGCCGGGCCGAACACGTAGTTCGTGGGCTTTGTGATGACGTCAGCGCGAGGCATGCTGACGTTAGCACGAGGTGATTTCGAATTTTCAGATTTTAAACCACATAAGCTTCATTCCTTAGCCAAATTTCGCGAATTTTCCAGAAATGTAAACAAGGAAAAATTCAAGAAATTCCAGAATCATAAAACTGTAGATACTCGTTACTAAAAACCTGTATCTACTAGAATATGCTATCGTAAATCATCGGTACTAACTTGTCATCACAATAATGTATCAAATAAATCTTACATTATTATCTTGACATAAAATCGATCATTTCTTCATTGATGTTCAACTCAACAATGCAAAGCATTTTAATGTATAATGCATTACAAAATATCATATCAACAACCTATCACATTACATCTTAGGTTGTGATCTTGATAATAAAACCATAACCTATCACACTAAGTCATAGGTTAATTACAAGGCAATCCATCCTTGTAACACAGTCTGTAGAAGCAATTTCTGAGCAACTTTCATTGTCCGTCGCAATGCAATTCCAATAAGCAAGTGAAAACAATTTTGCCTTCAATCACAATCTAAAACATTTGAAGCCAATTACATTTAAAATGAGTTTATTATCTGTAACCTGCACACTTAACAAACTTCATCAATGCACCAAAATCAACAAAATATCATCAATATGCAAAACAACCAAAATCTTAACCTATCGATAAAATAAAATCTAAGGTAAGTCAAATCTTTGTCAAGCATACTTAGCAACCAAAAACAATTGAAATTTCAAAAAAATTTACTTGAAACACATTCAAAAATATTTTGACTTTTCAATTTTCAAAACATTTCATTTTCTACATTAAACAACTTATGTCTATATTAGAAAATCCATCTTTAAAAAAAACACTTTTACCGTAAGCAATAAGACTTATACAATTCACTAAAAATCATATACTTTTATGCTTTATCAAATTCTCTCATGCAATAAGAACTAGTTTGACACACAAACTAACACTTATTACAAAAATAAAAATAAAAAGAAACAAAATAAAAATAAAAATAAAAATAAAAAATAAACTAAGCTACTTTATTTATTTACAAGAAATCTTAAGTTTCTGCAGATTAAATCAGATTAGCATTAACATAAGTCTGCAAGTGAGAAATAATTCTCTTATTATTAGTTATGAACAGTGATTCAATCACGATTACCGGTATATTTGTCCTCTTAAACACTCGGTACTTCCAGTTTCCTTTGAGTTATGACACCTTCGACATACCCTGGCCAAGGACAGTCACCATGTAACCCGAGTAGCCTAATATGCCATTGAATAGTTTGCAAACTTATGTGACCCACATTCAGATATACTTTCGTAATCGATACAAGCACTAAGATAACAAAAATTCAATATATATTCAAAAACATCCTTAACAAATCATGAGACACTTTTTAGATAACTGAAATTAATTACTTTGTGATTTAACTTATTTACTTTTGCATTTCATTATTTATAAGGAACCCGTGATTTTCTATGAGACCCATGTAGCGAACTTTCTGACAACCTATCCCAAGTTGGAAGCTTTAGGTAGGCTAGGTATACAAAGACACCCCGAGGACATACTTGTCCGAATCTCAAAGACCACATTAGCCCCTTAATGTACATTCATTTCATTTGCATAAAGAATATCACATTTAGCTTTCATGTTCATGATTGGTAGAGGTTTTTGCCTATACATTGAACAAATCTTATAGTAATGCTAGATCTTTCACAAAATTTAAGGACTAGATCAATTCATTACTGAAAAGCAAGCATTCTCAGCCATATATATGAATATGTTTCCCACAAGAACATTGTATAATTTAAGTTCAGATTAAGGCAACCTTGCTACTTTGTGTCTACCAATATATCCCAAATTGTAATCACTGAACTAAGCAGTTATATTACGATTAAGCAGACTTAAAAGCTAAGTATCCTAACTTCTAATCATCTAACAACATTAACTTAAATCTCTCCCATATTTTTGTCATTTTCTCATTTTTCACATTTTTATGGTTTTTATGACACTAAGAACTCTTTTTTTATTTTTATGACTCTAGCTATTTACAGACACAAACTTACAAAATTAGTTCTTTGAGAGATTTAATATGAATCAACATTCTTCATCCCATTGAGAAGAATTAACTTCTCAAATCGAGTCTTATCAAATGCTTTGGTATACAGATCAGCTAAATTATCATCGGTTATAACCTTTTCCAAATGAATTAACTTCTTTTGGGCACAATCACGCAAGAAATGATGTCTAATATCAATATGCTTGGTGACCTTATGCATGACAGGGTTATTTGTAATGTCTATAGCTAACTTATTGTCTATTCTAATAGGAGTATCAAGAAAATCCATACCGTAGTCACGAAGTTGTTGTTGAATCCACAATACCTGGGAACAACAGCTACCAGCAGCCATATACTCTGCCTCACATGAAGACTGAGCAACACATGTCTGCTTCTTGCATTGCCACGATACTAATCTCCCTCCTAACAACTGACAACCTCCAGTCGTAGACTTTCTGTCATTGTTACAACCGCCAAAGTCCGAATCAGTATATGCAACAAAATCAAGCGTTCCTCCCATTGGATACCATAGACCAAGCCCTTGGTTTCCCTTAAGATAACGTAGAATACGTTTTGCTGCAGTCAAATGTGACTCTTTCGGACTAGCTTGAAATCTAGCGCAAAGACAAACAGCGAACATAATATCTGGACGCGAAGCAGTCAGATACATCAATGAGCCAATAATAGCACGGTAATAAGTTGCATCCACAAGTTCATCTTTCGGATCAAGCGCTCCTAAACCATGATTTTGCTGAATAGGAGTACCATATGTCTTGGACTCTAGCATTTGAAACCTCTCCAAGATGTCATCGACATACTTAGACTGGTGAATAAAGAATCCATCTTTCCTTTGATCTACTTGTAGTCCGAGGAAAAATTGCAATTCCCCCATAGCACTCATTTCAAAAACATTTTTCATACTCATTTCAAACTCTTTGCACATCTTTATATTAGATGAACCAAAAATGATATCATCCACGTAAACTTGTACAATTAGATAATCTCGCTTCTTCCACTTGATAAACAATGTGCTGTCTATCGATCCTCTTATAAAACCATTTGTCAAGAGATGCGTTGACAATTTTTCATACCACACTCTGGGTGCTTGATGCAATCCATAAAGAGCCTTATCCAGTCGATATGCTCTTCTTGGATAATTCGGATCTTCAAACCCCGGTGGTTGGTAAACATACACTTCTTCTTTAACTTCTCCGTATAAGAAGGCACTCTTAACGTCTAACTGATACACCTTTATACCTTTGAAACTTGCAAAAGCTATAAATAACCTTATAGCTTCAATCCTAGCAACTGGTGCAAAAGTTTCGTTATAGTCATATCCTTCTCGTTGTGCAAACCTCTGAACAACCAAACGTGCTTTATTTCTAGTAACGATCCCTTTGTCATCTCGTTTGCATTTATATACACAACGAGTTCCAATCGGTTCTTTACCTCTAGGCACATCTACTAACTCCCAAACTCCAAAAATTGAGCTAATTCTTCTTGCATAGCTTCAACCCAACATGGATCTTGAAGTGCTGCCTTAACATTCTTAGGTTCTACTTGTGAAATGAAACCAGAATATAAACAATCAGTTATCAATCCAGTGTCTTTCACTTCACAAAACAAACTAGTAAGATCCTTATTCAACTGATTTCTAGTTCGAACAGGTTTTGTAGCATTTCCAAGAATATTTTCAACTGGGTGATTCTTATTAATTCGATATTGAGGAACCGAATCAACATTCAAACTTTCTCCTAAAGTTGTTCTAGTCTGAAACTCAGGAGAGCTGAAATCATCTTCCGATTCTTCAGAAATAGGATCATCATCAGGCAGTGTAACCTTCGATGGAGTAGGTGGTGTAGTGTTTGTAGGTTCATTATTGTCTGAATCTAGTGTCTTATCCTTATCCTTGTCCTTACCACTTTCATCAACATCAGTAGTAGACTGAACGTTGGTTGGAGTAGTATCGACATTCCGTGTAGGCGGAGATAGAGGAGTATTATCCATGTGATCTCTTAAAATAATCACATCATCAATTGTCTCAGGATCTGAATAAGAATCAGGACCATGTAGTGAACTAAACACACTATCGTAATCAAAGTTTTTGCCACTTCCAGAATGAATAGCGGGCTTATGACTGACAATCTTGACATTTGTTCCTAAATCAACTTTGCCGGTCAGTTTATTGTAAACCCGTCGAATTGATGTTCCCGGTTTATAACCCATGAGAAATCTCTCTTCAACCTTTGAATCAAACTTTGACTGAGGTAGATACTTCAAGAAAGTACACGGTACACCAAATGGTTCAACATTCTGTAAATTTGGTTTCTTCTTATGTAGAAGCTCATAACATGTCTTATTATGACACTTAACTACAGTAACCCTATTTAAAATATGACAAGCTGTATTCACTGCTTCCGCCCAAAACATAGTAGGAAGCCCTGAATCTGCAAGCATAGTTCTGGCTGTCTCGATTAGAGTCCTATTCTTCCTTTCAGTAACTTCATTATGTTGTGGTTCATACAGAGAACTATATTGATGTTGAATTCCCTTTGACAAACAAAAGACATCCATCACATTATTCTTAAATTCAGTTCCATTGTCACTCCTGATTCTCTTAACATGAACTCCATAAATATTTTCAGTTTCGACAAAGAAATTTATCAAAATCTGCGGAGTTTCGTCTTTCGACTTAAGAAAGAATACCCATGAGAATCTCGAGTAGTCATCAGTAACCACCAAACAGTAATACATCCCACCGATACTTCTTACATTTACTGGACCAAATAAATCCATGTGAAGTAACTCAAAAGGATTGGCAATAGAATTTTCTTGTTTCGGTTTATGTGCAGACTTTTGCTGTTTACCTTTCAGACAAGGTACACATTTGTCTTCCATTCCAAACCGTCTCATGGGAACGCCGTCAACCAAACCATGTTTGACAATGTCATTCATCTTTCGGAAATTGATATGTCCCATTCTTCTATACCATAGTAACGATTCAGATTCGTTTGCTTTTGATAACAAGCAAACAGACTCCTCTGGATTATCAACACCTAACACAAGGCCATAGATCTCTCTTCCTAGGAGCTTTCAGCAGGATCCAGTCTTCAGGAATAACATATCCCGGTTTCAATATAAGTGCTTCTTTCTCATTAAAATGGACAGTGTTACCCTTGTCACAAATCTGAGAAACATTTAATAAATAAAGTGATAACTGTTCCACATAATTGACTTTCTCCATCGTAATCTTCCCATTGACAACATCACTTTGGCCCGAAATGTTGCCGCCCTTGGGACCAGCGAAACTAACATACGACCCATTTACATCTTCATAATTGGACAAAACATTCTTGTCCCCTGTCATGTGCCGAGAGCATCCACTGTCAACATACCAAAGACTAATAGGCTTCCTTGGTTCTCCCTGCACATTAGATGATAAGATGGTTAGTTTCTGAAGGGAACCCAAACCTTTTGAGGTTTAGGTTTGCCGAATTCATCTCTAATGATTAATTCGGTCCAATATCCATCGCTCTTTAATGGAGCCTTGGATGAAGATGGTGTCATAGATTGTTTCTTAGGTGAAGTGAATCGAGTCTTAGGAGGTGAATTCCTTGGTGAGTGAGTACCAAATCTAGGTTGACTCCCTGATCGATCATAGAATTTAGACGAACAATTAATTCTAACAGGAGGGGATCGATTTTGTTGAGTCATCTTCCTAGGTGAATTACTCCTTTGAGGTGTACGAGAACGACTCGGACTTACACTACTAAAAGTAGTATTCTGTGAAGGTCCCTGTCGTTTTGGAGTCTTAGACCTATTATTATGAGCAACAATATCTGAGTCACTAGATCCACCAGAAGACATACCCTTATCAGAACATCTCCATTTCCTATTTGGACAGCAACTATAAACATGTCCTACTTCATAACAATAGAAACAAGATTTTTTAGCTCTTGCTTTCTTAGCTTTAACATCAAACTCAGCTGAAGTCATGCCCAAACATTCCTTAAGTTCAATTGTGGCTGACTCCTCTTTTGACAAACCAGTTGACTCATTTTTATCCGAAAAATGTACTTTCTTTTGAGAATTTTTATGAGTCTTGTATGGAGTTAAGGGAACTTCACTAGACGTAGATTCATCCTTATTCCATACTTTATCAATCTTGTCATGATCGATCTTTTCAAAATCAATTTCATTTGATGTGAAAATAGTATCACATCCTTTCATTGTAAAACATTTAATGTTCTTATCTACAGGACAAGTTGACTTTACTTGACTAGATCCTTTAGAAGTACTAGCATCATAAATTCCATTCTTAGGATCCACTGGTTTAACAAATGAACTTTCAAGCTTATGTTTCTTGTTAAGCTCCTTAATTTTATCAATCGAGTTTTTAGAACTTTTAGGGGTCTTTGGATCAACATTTTGTTTTTCTGAAACGATTGGATCAATTTCACCACTGTCAATCTTTTCAGTAAGCTGTCTTAGAGACTCTGTATAATTATCATTGAACGGACCTCTAACTTCATTATAACTCATACCCAAACCACTTTTATCTTTTGAATCCCGTGGTACAGGTTTTTGCATCTGCATTGATCGTATTAAATCAGATCCCCTAATTTGATCTAGTCTTGTATTAAGCTTAACTATCTCCAACTTTGCGTCAACTAATTCTTTCTCCTTTTTAGAAAAGTCTTCAGTTAGTTGAGCATATTGTTCATTTCCCACTTTTTCCATCAGAACTGACTCCTTTAGTTTTTCTTTTAATGCAAGAATATCCTTATCAGATGCACGAATCTTATCTTGATAAAGACTTTCTTGTTTTACCAAACCAGAATTTTTGGCAAACAAACAGTCGTTTTCCTTTTTAAACATATTGTTCTGACTAGTTAAGTTAATAACTGACTTATTCAAAATAAACACCTCAAGTTTTAAATCCGACACCATTTTACATACGTCAATTATAGAAGATAAAGAACAAGATACCTTCTGATCTGCAGCCTTGCAATCTGCCATGTATGCAACAAAGTCTTCAGTTGTCATACCTTCAGGTATCTCAAAGTTCTTCATCTGTTCTTCAATGCTCTTCATAGAAATGTCATCAACAGGATTTGATGACTCTTTCTTTTCTTCAGATGCTTTTACTGCAGTCATTTGTTCACTCTCAGATCTTACTGTCTCAGCAACATTACACATATTCTTCTGTACTATCTCAGATGCACTTTCTTCACTTGAGTACACAGCATAATTAATCGTTGCAGCTACCTCATCATATAATTCTACCATGTAGGCATGATTCGAGGTATCATCGGATTGTGTATCCCATTGATAAGTACCATCTGGATTTTGAACAACAACAACCTTTGACTCCGAAAATGGTGACGAAATTGGCTGCTGTGGAGTAACAAGATATGTAATCATCGCTTGCGTCTTATGATTATTCGGTGTAATACCGCGTTGATTGTAATTCTGACGACCAGCAACAGTATTATCAATCCTCTTAGGTCGTTGACACTCTCTTGCAAAATGACCAAATCCATTACAATTATAACATTTCACCTTGGATTTGTCAAAGCCTTTTGTGCCATTACCTATAGGTCTCCCAGTTCTCTGAGTGAATCTTCTGACCTTAATAGTAAGCATAGCAAGCTGCCATTGTAGATCCATTTCTTCCAAATCATCAGGGTCTATTTGATTGTAATCCTCATCAATTACTACAGGATCAGTAACCTTTCCCCCAATAAATGCTTCATGAGCATTACAAAAGGCTGAGTAAATACTCATTCTTCCTTCTGCAGAACTCATACTCATTGGCATAGAGTGGAAAGATTGTGCATTGCTCTGAACATTTGAATTTGTATTGTCATAAGCAACATATCCGGCAATACCATCAGCATCTACTATTGGTGTAGCTTCTGCACCACTTAGAAATGCATTATTTCCTGAGCTGGAACTTGCTAAATGAACAGACTTAGCATGATATAAGGATGGATCTTGTGTAAAATCCGAGTGAGTGTCTTTAATCCTTCTCTTCATGTCTCTGTTCTTCAGCTTGGAGACTACCTTCTCAAAATCCCATGTACTGTATTCCTGATCATCTTGAAGTTGATGAACATAATCAGTCCAAGTTTTAGGCAGTGAATCCAGAAACTTATCAACTAGCTCAGTTTGAGGATAAACAACTTCAAAGTGTGACAATTCAGTGGTCAGATGACTGAATCGAATAATAATCTCATCAAGAGATTCCCCTTTCAGTCCATTAAAGGCTTTATATTGACGCTTGAGAAGCTTGATACGGTTTTTCTTCAAAGTTACATCGCCCTCACAATATCTTTCGAGAGCATCCCATAAATCCTTTGAAGTAGTGTACTTTTTAAACAGATGTACACTATCTTGAGGCAAGGCCATAGTTAGAGTAGACAATGCTTTTCGCTCAACAGCGTATCTTTTACGTTCTTCAATAGGCATATCAGCATAAGTATACCTACTGATTACTCCGTTCTTCTCATATGAAGGCCAATCAAAACCTTGAGTTATTACTAGCCACATTTCCATGTCAGTGAGACGGATGTAGTCTTCAAAACGTCTCTTCCACATCCAATAATTTTCCATACGAAAAAGCTTTGGAGGTGTATTACCCCGACCAACCTCATGATCATGCATGATCATCTGGCTGATAAATAAGGCATTGGGTGAGTTTGCGGCAGCTGGTAAAGTCGTCATTTTGAATCTTTTGAATTCAAATAAAACGAAATACTACTTAGTTCGTGTAGCACGAAGAACACGTGACACGATGTTCGTACAGCATGAAGGACACGTGGCACGAAGTTCGTATACCACGAAGAACACGTCACACGAAGTGAAACACGAAGTACACGCGTCACGACCTAAGTCACGAAGGGCAGTTCGTGCAGACGTGGCACGAAGTGAACACGAAGTTACTGGATGACGTAAGCACGAACACGAAGTACACCTCGTGCTGACGTAAGCACGAAGTGACACGAAGAAGATCACGAAAATGGTAAATAACACTAATTTCAAACGAATTTGCAATCAATAGCCAATCAAACGATCTTAAACCTTCTGGTAATCAACCTTAGGGCTCTGATACCACTTGTAAGGTACCCTATTGTTGCGTGGATCGTAATAAGACGTGATTCGTTATGTCAAGAGTGTGGAATCCTCTTGAGATAACTAGATTACTATTGCCTTTTGTTAATTAATAAGTAATTAATCAACCCAAGGAAATGCACAAGGCTTGTGGTTCGTGTAGAAGAACACACGAAGGAACAAATAACCTTAGCTCGTAAATTCGTGAATAACTCTCAAGAATTCGTAAATCATTAACCTAATTTCGTAGATTAGGTCTTGTATTTATACTAGTTAAGTATTGGATCGTGTGGGCTTAGGCCTTTATTATGTATTAGGCCCGAAACAATAAACAATCGTTCTGCCTCGTGCTGACATCAGCACGAGGTTGTTCCTACATGCTGATGACGTCAGCACGAGGGACGACCCTTTGTTCTTTGTTTGACTTTGTTTGACTCGTACATAACATCCAATCACCGTTTAAGTGTTCTACGACACTTATAAACCTTGATTCTATGTTCTTGTACCTGCAAAACAATATATAACACACAAACACAATACAAAACATAAACAGATATAATATTGAAGTTCAAACGTAATCATTAAATATCAACACAAGTTCTTATTTAAATGATTACAAACAAGTTCCTAAAAACGTAAACAATAATCAAATCTATGTTGCGATTGTCACACCGAATCTGCATCTACATGTGGTATCAGAGCATAAACATCACTTTGATATCGATCCATAATTGATTTTGATCTCAATTTTCATCCAATTTCATATCAAAAACTGTTTTTCATACCGTCACTGTTTCATCATTTTTCACTAGAAAAATCACATAAAAGCATCGTTTTTGTTCACCATTAGATTCCTGATAGTTTTGAACATAATCCTGTCAAGTTTCAAGTTCCAATTCGATCTAGAACTCGAAATTGAATTTTGAGTTTTTGGTGTTCAAATTTCGGGATTTGATTCTGTTGTGTTTTTAGCTGAATTTTGTTCAAGGATTTGTTGCGGACGTAATTACAAACGTTTTGCAAGTGGTTTCAGGTTCTAACTCCAAGTAAATCGAAAGATATTGAAGCTTTAAAAGTCATCAATGGAGTTTGTTCATACTGGTTTGATGAAGAAGACGATATCAGAGCGATTTTCACTAGGTAGATCCCCTGCAGATCGTCTCAGTGCTTGAATTTTCATTCATTCATACTTTCTGTGTTGTGGCTTGTAGGACGATCCTCACAAGATCGTTCTAGCAAGTGGTTGTGGTGTGAAGTATTGATTGTGGCTAACTAATCCGAAAGGATCGGTTTTGGTCAGTTCAAAGTTTTATACTTTGAAAATTTTGGCAGAATACCTTAGTATCCGAAAGGATCTGCAGGGGATCTTGCCAAGATCATCTCAGTTACTTGACTCTAGGACGATCTTGATCAAGATCGTCTCAGTGTCTACTGTAAGTTGGTGTGGTTTGGTTGATACTTTGAAGTTGTTGTGCTTGGGAATCACACACTTCCTGGGTAACTGATCATTCTTGATTGGTTTTGCTCAAATTCATTTCTACCAATTCATAACTAAACTCTGTCCAAATTTTCTTAAAATTCTTAGAAAATTTCTCAGTCTTACAAGACGATCTTATACAAGACCGTCTCATTTTCGTCTTCAAAATTCCAAACCGATCTTCCACAAGATCGTTTCATTTCCAATTCTTTCAGTTTCAATTTTCAACTTTCAATCACTTTCTTTCAGTTTCAGTTTCCAATTCCAAAAGACAAAATCATCATTCAATTTCACTTTTCATTCCATACTTAATCAAATTTCATCCAAGGTTCTTCAAGATGATCTTTCTTGAATCGTCTCATTCTTTTAAGACGATCTGTTTCAATTCGTCTTCCTTCTTTCTTCTTCTAGGACGATCTTCCAAAACGATCTTATCCTAGGACGATCTTCTCCAAGATCGTTTCAAATTCTGATATTTTCAACTTTCATTCTAATTCAAGTTCCAAATCAAATCTCTTTCAAATGGCTTCTCGTGAAGCTTTGGCATTAGGTTCTGACACAAGACCTCCAGTTCTCTACCGTGGTTCTTATGGACTATGGAAGAAAAGATTCATGGATTATGTGGAATGTCAACCAAATGGTCACCTTCTTAAAGATTCCATCCTTAATGGACTTGCAGTTCATCGCCATCCCACCACTGGTGCAATACTCACTCTTGATCTTTTGAATGCTGAACAAAAAGATCGAACAACTGCAGATAACAGAGCTAGATCATGCTTATACAAAGCACTGCCAGATGAAATCTATGGTTCTGTTGATTCTTATGATACAGCCAAGGAGATATGGGATGAGGTGGCAAAACAAATGGAAGGATCTGACCTAACTTCAACAATTAGATTGACAAATGTGTTAACTGAGTTTGACAACTTCAGCAAATTGCCAAATGAATCTCTAGAGGCTGTCTACTGTAGATTCTGCAATGTCATAAATGAACTTAGGAAGAACAATGTCAAGAAATCAGAGATTGAATTAAACATAAAATTCATCAAAGCTCTTGGTCCTGAGTGGGAAGATTATGGAACTCAGATTAAGCAACATCAAAATCTGGCCAAGTTCTCCATCCATAATCTTCATGAATCCTTCAAACTCAATGACATCAAGTCCTAAACAAAGCTTCATCGAACAAAATGCCAGAAGTTGTATCTTCTGATCCTTTGGCATTAATTGTTGAAAAGAAGGTTTCTGAAGCTCTTAAAAGGCAAATGATAGTTGTTTCTTCATCTGATGAGGAGGGAGATGATATGTTGGCTCCAAGAGATGGTGTTTCTGACGAATTATATCAAGCTCTTGCCGCAGTTACCAAGCACTTCAAGAAAAAGTTCTACAAAGCGAGGCCAACAAACAATAATCTCCGCACTTCTTCCATAAGTGCATTTCCCAAGAAGGAACACTATCATTCCAAGAATAATGGTCAAGGTGAATCAAGTGGATCTAAGCATGTTGAAAAGAAAGTTGAAGGTTATGACAAACAAGTTGTTGAGAAGGATCAAGTTTCTGACAAAAAGTGCTACAATTGTGGAAATCCTGGTCATTTTGCAATTGATTGCAAGCAACCTTGTAAGCGGAACTATGAGTACTACAAGCAGAAGATGTTGTTGGCAAAGCAAGTGGAAGCCGGTCATGCATTGCTTGCTGAAGATGACAAATGGTTGTTGCTCTCGGATGATGAAGATGAAGATCTCTCTGCAAATGTGTGCTTCATGGCGAGGTTGGCCAAGGACAAAGCTTTTGAGGCTGAAAGCACTGATGATAAGTACCCGGATGATGAGGTAAATCTACACTCTGCTTTTTCAATAGTTAAAGATAAAGAGTCGTTTGATTTAGCTTTATCAAATTTGACAACTCATATTACGTCTTTAACCAACAAAAATAAGAAGTTGAAAAATAGTATTTCATTTTCTAAAAGTGAATTTTCAAAACTCTTTGAAGAATATTCAAAATTACTTTTTGATTATGATACTATTAAACAAGATTTTCAAACATACAAAGATCAAATGTTGGTTAAAGAATGTGAGTTGAATGCCTCTCCTGATTCTAAGTTATTACATAAATGTCACAATCTTGAAAAGACCATTCATGATCTTGAAAAAGCCAATCAAGATCTTGAAATTCAAAAGACCAATGAGTGGCTTCGAGCAAATGCTAGACAAATGGATGTTGATATTCTTAATAAAAAGCTTCAAGAATCATACTTGTTTTTTGAAAGGTGTTGAGATTGAAAATCTTAAAAACCAAATTGAGGAATTTAAAAAGAATATACTTTTCTATCAAGAGAAGTTATATAAAGTTGAACAAAACCCTCTTTTGGATTTTACCGCCTATTTCAACAAGTCGAAAATTGACAAATCGGAACTTCTTCATGGGTTGGGATTTGAGAATATCACTCCATTACAAAAGGCAAAAGACCAAATTGAACCTCTGTATGATGAAAAATCTCTTCGCCTTGGTATGGTACAACAATTTATTCGTCAACTGGATGACGAATTTGAGACTGATGATGCCTCAAACTGAATTTTTGGTTAACTATGATGCTATAAATGCTTCCTGTAATTTTAAAGAATCTTCAATTTTCAAATTAGAAGAAATAGCATCAAATTTTCAAACCAAGAGTCAATTGGTATTTCACCTAAACCTACTAAAATGTATGTTCCATCCATAATTTTGGAAAAACAAATAGAAGGTTTACAACAAAAGGTGAATTCTCAACAACAAGTCATTGATCATCTCAAGTCTCAAAATCAAAGTTCAGAGAATGAATTAATTGATGTAGACACCAAGAAAGTTTGTGTGAATGTTTCTACTCAAACTAATCTAAGTGCTGAAGTAGACCATTCCACTCAAACTACTTGTGTTTCATCTACTGATTCCTCCACCCAGACCTTGACTGATTCTCTTGAGTGTTCATGTCAAACTGCTGCTACTATAGCTGATGATTATGTGCAAACTGATTTATCTAATGAAGAACTTGCACGTAGTTTAGTTTTGATATGGTACTACTATAGGTTTTTCAGTTGTGATTCTCTTGAAGAGTTAGCTGTTCACCCTAAGCCTAGTGCTAGTATAGGTGTTGATACTTCTACTCTAATTTCTTGTGAAACCAAAGATGTGTCAGTTCAAGTTGATCTAATTCCTGAGACTACCCATAGTGTGAAGTTGGATACCAAGATTCCTGATTTTTCAAAAATCTCTCCGGTTAAACCTTTCACAAAAGATTATTTTGATAAATTCATGGAGGGAGAATATGCTTTTGATTCTGAAACTGAGAAAAAGATTGAATCTACCAAAATTAAAGTTGAATCAAAAGAGGAATCTCCAAAATTGTTTACCAAAGATCCAACTTCATATTATTCAGAGAAACGAGTTATTCCAAAACTTGTCAAGACTGAACCAAAGACTGTCAAAAAACCAAGAATCAATAAGTTAAAAACAAAGTGTCCTACCCCGGAAAAGCATGTCAAAACCAAATAAGTTGAGACCATTCCCAAAATCAAATACAACAAAGTGAAGCTTCTGGAAATCAATTCAAATGTTTCTTCATCTAACTCTCAATCTAGTTCATTACCTAAAGTATCAAAATCTAGCTCAGTTTTGCTAACTAGGGATGCTTCAAATGGTGCAACTAGGTATAGGGATAGATATGGATGGTTTTCTCATGATAAACCTAAGAAACAAGAAGTTTTCGCACCTCCAAAAGAGTCTAAAAAGATAAAAGTGCTTCAAAACTCTCGTTCTAATCTTCTTAGTGTCAATCCAACAGGTGGAAAGAGCTTGATTAGTGAGTCTAAATGGGTAGCTAAATCTTTAGTACCTAAGATCACTAAAGTTGAGAAAAGGAAGAAAAGGCAAAGGAGAAAAGCGGGTAGTAAGAAGAAGCTTGTATCTGATGTGTCAAACAATTTATCTTTTATATCCTCTTTGAAAAACAATGTTAATGGTGCCAAGGCTAAGCTTTGTGATGTTGTAAACAATGTTAATTCTCGTGTGTATGGTTTGAATGGTGGTAGACATGTTACTTTTGATTCGTGTGTTAATGTTAGTTGGTTTAATCCAAATGTGCTTGTTGATAATTTGCTTGTTAATGCCTATGTTGATACTAAAGCATGTTTGTATGCATATCCTAAGTTATATACCCTGCCTGTTTTAACTAACCACAAAAGACCCGTCTTCAAGTGAGTACCTAAAGTCAGTTAATTCTATTTGATTGCAGGAAATAACCATTTGTGTTTGGATACTTGATTCTGGGTGTTCAAAACACATGATTGGCAATAAAGCATTGCTCAAGAACTTTATCGAACGATTCATGGGAAGTGTTCGATTTGGTAACAACAATTTCGCTCCTATCTTAGGCTATGGTGATATTGAACGCAATGGAATTGTCATTAAGAAAGTTCACTATGTTGAAGGATTAAGTCATAACTTGTTCAGTGTTGGACAATTCTGTGACAACAATCTTCAAGTTCTTTTTCGACAATCTCTTTGCAAAGTTCAAACTCTAGATGGAGTTGACATTTTGTGTGGCGACCGCCATGATAACCTTTTTACCGTTAATCTCAATGATAACCAACCAACCGATAATATTTGTCTCATTTCGAAAGCTACATCAAAGAATTCTTGGTTGTGGCATAGAAGGCTTTCTCACCTAAACTTTCCTACCATCAATACTTTGGTCAACAAGCATCTTGTTGAACGCTTGCCAGACTATAAGTATGAAAGTGAGCATGTGTGTCCTTCTTGTGTTGTTGGGAAGATTAAACGAGCTTCTCATAAACCTAAGAAATCTCCAAATTCATTAGCACCTCTTCATTTGATTCACATGGATCTTTGTGGGCCGATGAAAGTACAAAGCCGAAATGGGAAGAGATACATCTTGGTTATTGTTGATGATTATTCAAGATATACTTGGGTCAAGTTTCTTGCCTCTAAAGATGAAACAACTCAAACTTTGATCGATTTCATCACTTCTACTCAAGTAAATCTTCAACTTCCAGTCCATTACATCCGTTCGGATAACGGAACTGAGTTCAAAAATGTCGTGTTTGATGAATTCTGTAAATCCAAAGGCATTACTCACCAATTCTCTGCGGTTCGTACCCCACAACAAAATGGTGTCGTTGAAAGGAGAAATCGAACGCTTGTGGAAGCTGCAAGAACCATGCTTGCTTATTCTAAGTTACCTTCCAATATGTGGGCTGAAGCTGTTAATACTGCTTGTCACACTCAAAATCGGTCCATTGTTAATCAGCGTTTTGAGAAGACTCCTTATGAGGTTGTTAACAAACGGAAACCTAACATCAATTATTTTCATATCTTTGGGTGTGTTTGTTATACTCTGAATGATCGGGAAAATATTGGAAAGTTCGAGAAGAAAGGTGATGAAGGTTACTTTGTTGGTTATTCCAAGACATCAATTGCCTACCGAATCTACAATCGTCGAACAAATACGATTCAAGAAACAATGAATGTTTGGTTTGATGAGATGTCGGGCATGATCTTTGAGCAAGAAAGTTTGCTACCAACAAGTAATGATCCAAGTGCTTCAAGTACTTCATCAAGAACTTCTACTTTGGCATCTAAATTCAAGAAGTTTTCAGCTCCAACAAGTGATGAGTTAGATATTCTTTTTGAAGAATTCTACAATTCTAAACTGGTTCATGATGAAGAACCTCAAGTCATCGTTGAACCAGTTTCAAACAATGATCCAGTTCCTGACAACCATCATGAATTATCATCAAGTTCTTCTGAGCAAAATGCTACTTCTTCAAGTAGTAGTTCTTCATCCTCTTCTAATGATTCTTCTTCTCAATCATCTCCTGATAATTCTTCTCCAGTGAATGTTCAAGAACAACCTACCCAATTTACCCAGACTACCAATCCGATATACACTCCTAATGTATATGTGCCTCTTGATTTCGATCATCCATCTTACGAGGAAGCTGTTCTACCAAGCTATGATTCCATCTCTCAGCAAAACTCTGGTTTTAATGATGATGATGTTGATGTCAATCAACAGGATCCTCTTCCTCACGATCGCAAATGGTCACGTATGCGAAAAGATCATCCTACAGATCAAATCATTGGAGATCCACAAGCCGGAGTTACTACTCGTACTTCAGTGAATGAGTGTCTTGTTGCACTTTCTTTTAGCAACATTGAACCCAAAACTGTTTCTGAAGCTCTTCGAGATCCAGAATGGGTCAAAGCTATGCAAGACGAACTCGCTCAGTTTGAAAAACTGAAAGTATGGAGATTAGTTCCAAATCCAAGTAAAGATGACCCTATTGGCACAAAGTGGATTTTCAAGAACAAGAAGGATGAGAATGGAGTGGTAGTAAGGAACAAAGCTCGATTAGTTACAAAGGGTTATTGCCAACAACCTAATGTTGATTTCGACGAAACTTTTGCTCCAGTTGCAAGAATGGAAGCCATTCGGATTTTCTTAGCTTATGCCGCATTCAGAAACTTCATTGTGTTTCAAATGGATGTGAAGACAGCTTTCTTGAATGGTGATCTCAAAGAAGAAGTTTACGTTGAACAACCAGAAGGTTTTGTTGATCCCAAAAGGCCAAACCATGTCTACAGGTTAGACAAGGCTCTCTACGGTCCTAAGAAAGCACCCCGAGCATGGTATGATTCCTTATCTACTTTCTTGATTAGAGGTGGCTTTACCAAAGGCACAATTGACCCTACCCTATTCATTCGCAAACAAGGTAAGCATGTTCTTCTTGTCCAAATATATGTTGATGACATTATCTTTGGGTCAACCAGTCAAACATTTTGCCGAAACTTTTCATCTCTAATGGTTAATCATTTTGAAATGAGCATGATTGGGGAAATGAACTACTTTTTGGGTCTTCAAATCAAACAACTACCAAATGGTATTTTCATATCACAAGGTAAGTATATTCATGACATGTTGAAAAAGTTTGATATGACTACTTGTTCTTCAATTTCAACTCCAATGGCTGCTCGTACAAGTATTAATGCTGATAAAAATGGAAAACCATTTGACCAAAAGAGATATAGAAGCATGATTGGTTCATTGTTGTATCTTACAGCATCTCGCCCAGATATAATGTTTGCAACGTGTATGTGTGATAGGTATCAAGCTGCTCCAACTGATTTACATTTTCAAGCTGTGAATTAAATATTTCGTTATCTGAAGGGTACACCCAATTTAGGTCTCTGGTATCCAAGGGATACTGGATTCAATTTTACTGCCTATTCAGATGCAGATCATACAGGTTGTAAGCTTGATCGCAAGAGCACTTCCGGTACTTTACAATTTTTGGGTGATAAAATTGTGAGTTGGTCTTCCAAGAAACAAAACTGTGTGCCACTATCAACAGCCGAGGCTGAATATGTGGTTGCGGCTAGTTGTTGTGCTCAAGTGTTATGGATGAAAACTCAGCTTACTGATTATGGTCTGAAATATGATCATATTCCCATCTATTGTGATTCTCAAAGTGCCATTGCTATTGCAGTCAACTCAGTAAATCACTCTCAGTCAAAGCATATAGATGTGAGATATCATTTTCTCAAAGATCATATTGAGAAAGGTGACATCGAACTCTACTTTGTGGGAACTGACTACCAACTTGCAGATTTGTTCACTAAACCATTTGATGAGAAAAGGTTTAACTTTCTGATCTCTAAGCTTGGCATGTTAAATCTTGAAACTTAACTTATTTTGGTCTTGATACATTCTTGAAAAACAAAATACAAAATTTGAAAAGATAAAAATCAAATACAAAAATATTAAATTTTGAAAAATAACAAAAATATTTTCTTTATTTTTTTAATTTAATGGTTTACATATACTCTGTATGTACTTGTGCTTAAACGATTTATTTATTTCAAGATGGCTTATACATACTCTGTGTATAACCCGTTCTTAAAAAGTTTTATTAATTTTCAAAAGAATTATTTTTCTTTTCAAAAAATTTGGTTACTCTCAATTGTTGATATGAGAAGCGACGGATTGAACGCCTTTGTGTACTCCCTAGTTGTCTCATCTTGAACAATTGATTGAGTTAAATTTGTGCTTAAATGTTTTATTTGCATCGAAGTTGTTGATGTAAGATGCAAATGATTGAACGCCTTTGTGTACTCCCTAGTAGTCTTACTATGAACATTGTTGTTGACGCAAAACTTTGTGTTTCTTAAAATCTTGTTCACTTTTAGACTCTCAAATTTTTTTCCATGTATATATCACGACAAAGATTTTAACTCTATTTGACTTCACAAAACCCAATTTTGCTCTACCTTTCTATGGAAATATTTTTTTAAAAATCTCCCTTTGCATAGATTAAGGGGGAGTTTGTGATTTCAAAAAGTTCAAAACTTCAAATGTGTTTTCAAATCATTTTCTTATACACATTTGATGATTTTCATCAAATGAAGTTCGGTGTTTAGTTTGCACATGAGCGATTCATTCACTCCATGAACTTCATCATCGCCGATGAGTTCTAACCCCGGAGTATTTACTTCTATTTTGGGTGATGATGGTTTTGTGCAAATAGGATGGAGGGAGTAAAGTCGAAAAGTGAGAGGTTATGGTGATATGTTGTGAGAAAAGGGTTAAAAGAAATAATACCCTTCCCTAAAACTCTCAAATCGCCGGGTACAACACATTTCTATCAGATGTCATTTATTGATATCTTGATAAAGACTTCATGGACCCAATGAAGCGATGCACATCTTTACCTAACCACTCAAGTGTTTCTTAACAAATACTTGTTTCATTTCTTACGGAGATTTTTTCACATTTTTATTGACTATTCATTTGGAAGATGTTGATATTGAAAAAGGGAGACATTCTGCTCCAGTCCCCGACTTCATTTGATCACGTTGTGTCTAGAGCTATCTTGCTTGATCATTATTTTGATCCTTATTCATTTTTCTTAAGACACATTTGAGTCATATTTTTGTGATATTATTGCATGTCTATGTGATATAGCCGGAACATTTGTAGTGATATCTTAATTGATATTCCACAATGATCAAATGGAAATCCTACTAATGCTAACATATTTTCCAACGTTGAACATAGGTCTCATAATTACATTTATGTGATTATTGAGTGAACGAGAAGTCTATCAGTGACCTTAGATGTTTCCTAAAAAGTCTTTAAGGATAATAGATTGTGGTTATTGAACGCCTTAGGTGACAATGACCATGATCTCTATTCTTTGAAGCAATCTTGTAGTTGAAAAGCTACAAGACCGAACTATGTTAGAAAATTGCTTTGTGCATAATTCAATGATACATAGGAAATCCGAAACATTTCTTTCGGTCATTTCATTAATCCTTTTGATTTTTGAACATGTTAACGGATCATCCTTATCCGGTTTTTCCATTTCTCATCTCACAAACACAAAAACCACCAATATCATACTATAACATTTGTATCAACAACTTCAACCTTACATTTTAGTTACCCTTAGGATTATTGAATTGGGTTAGAAGAAATATGACTTTGGAAGAAGCTCATAATCTTAGAAGGGATAGACAGATCGAAGCTCTCCAAGAACAGCTTGGAAGGGTTGTTAATCTTTCAGAAGATGGTGGTGTGAGGTTAAATAGAGAAGATGTTGCTGTTAGTGAAAGGGGTTCTGGTTCCCAAGACCTTAGTCTTGGATCTGATAGTACTCCTAGATCTTCTAGCGAGTCTGATGCTTCCAGTCAGCCTAGGAGGAGACATAGGAGGCATAAGTTGATGTTAAAGATAATAAGGTAGACCCACCAGATTTTGTTGGTTCTTCTAACCCAAAAGATTACTTTGAATGGGTTCAGATTATGAACAGAATTATGGAAATTAAGGGGTATGATAACAGAAAAGGTTTCAAGGTTGCTGTTATGAAGCTGGGTAAGTATGCATAAGCTTGGTATTAAAACATGAAGGGTGAAAGAGAGTATAAGGGTAAAAGCAAAGTCAAGACCTGGTCAAAGCTAAAGGAGGTTATGCAGAAGAGGTTTCTTCCCCAAAGCTTATAAGCAAGAGCTGTATATTCATATGAACAGCTTAAAACAAGGTAGTAAGGAGGTTGGGGAGTATAGAAGGGAGTTTGAATAGCTTAAGATCAGAACAGGGGTGAAGTAAGCTGAGGAGCATACTATTGCAAGATTCATGGGTGGTCTGAATTCCTTGATTATTGAGAAGATGGAGTTGCAGTCTGTGTGGACATTCGAAGGTGCATGCAAGCTGGCCATTTAGCTTGAGATGCAATTAAAGAAGAAGTCAGCCTACAAGTCTATTCCTAAACCTGTTGTACCTGCCAAGAATCCTATCGTCAAAGAAGTTGATGCTAGAAAGGAGAGGGTTAGAGAAGGGTCCAAGGAGCCTAAGAAGAGATGTTTCAAGTGTCATGGGTATGGACATTTCCAAGCTGAGTGTCTCAATCTGAGGGCTCTCACACTGAGAGAAGTTGAAGAACTGAAGGCTGAAGCTAAGTATGAAGATAAGTGTACTTATGATGAAGATCCTGCTGAAGAGGAGTTTGTTGAAGCCGATGTTGGTGACATGTTGGTAATTAGAAGAGCAATGCATGCTAATGAAGCTTCTAATGATAAAGCTCAAAGGGAAAACATTTTCCATTCAATGTGTACTATCAAAGGAAAGGTGTGCAGTTTTATTATTGATGGAGGAAGTTGTGCTAATGTTGCATCTACCTATATGGTGGACAAGTTGGGTATTTCAACTACCAAGCACCTACACCCATACAAACTACAATGGCTCAGCCCGGGCAATGAGGTAAAAGTTAATCGCCAAGTAGTCATTCCTTTTTCTATTGGTGTTGTTTATCAAGATGAAGTTACTTGTGATGTTGTTCCTATGGATGCTTGTCCTTTACCAGTTTGGTAGGCCTTGGTTATATGATAAGTACGTGTACCACAATGGTCACTTAAATACTTACTCTATGTTTATTAATGGGAAGAAAGTCACACTTACTTCTCTAAAACCCAATGAGATTATTAAATTTGAATCAAGCACTAGGACTTATAGATCTTTATTTATGAGTCAAGCTGATGTTGAAAAAGAATTAGACAGTGGTACTTCTGTTTTGTTATTGCTCATGCTTGAAAATGGTGAAGATAAGAAGTGTCAAGAAGTCCCTAGTGTAGTTAGACCTTTACTTGCTGAATTTGTTGATGTATTTCCAGAGAAATTACCTGTTGGTTTACCACCTATTAGAGGGATTGAGCATCAGATTGACCTGATCCCAGGGTCAATTCTTCCTAATAAAGCTGCATATAGATGCTCCCCTAACGAGACTAATGAGTTACAAAAGCAAGTAGATGAGCTGATTGCTAAAGGCTATGTTCGAGCTAGCATGAGTCCTTGTTCTGTTACAGCTTTATTGGTGCCAAAGAAAGATGGGTCTATGCGTATGTGTGTTGATAGCAGGGCCATCAATAACATCACTATCAAGTATAGATAGCCCATTCCTAGATTGGATGATATACTTGATGAGTTGCATGGGTCTAGCGTATTTTAAAAGATAGACTTAAGAAGTGGCTACCATCATATCAGAATGAAGGAAGGAGATGAGTGGAAAACAACCTTTAAGATTAAAGGTGGGTTGTTTGAATGGCTTGTCATGCCATTTGGGCTATCTAAATCACCCAACACTTTCATGAGATTGATGAATGAAGTGTTGAGGCCTCTTATTGGTAAGTTTGTGGTTGTGTACTTTGATGATATCCTGGTTTATTCTCAGTCTGAGAAGGAACACCTGGAACATTTAAAAGTTGTGTTTGAGCTATTAAGGAGACACCAACTCTATGGCAAGTTAGAGAAATATAATTTTATGGTTAGTAGTGTTGTATTTTTGGGCTATGTGGTTTCTAAGGAGGGCATTTCTATGGATCCATCCAAGGTTGAAGCAATCAGATCCTGGCCCATTCCTTCTTCTATTACTGAAGTCAGAAGTTTTCATGGTTTAGCCTCATTTTATAGAAGGTTTATTAGAGATTTCTTTACAGTTGTTGCTCCTATAAGTGACTGTCTAAAGAAAGGGGTGTTCAGTTGGCCTAAGTCAGCTCAGGCTGCTTTTGAATCTTTAAAGGAGAGGCTGAGTTCAGCTCCTGTCCTTTCTTTGCCCAATTTTGATTCACTCTTTGAGCTTGAATGTGATGCTAGTGGTGTTGGCATAGGAGCTGTGTTGATACAAGATAGAAAACCAGTTGCTTACTTTAGTGAGAAGCTGAATGGATCCATGCTGAATTATAGCACTTATGATAAGGAGTTCTATGCCATTATTCGAGCTGTTGATCATTGGTCTCACTACTTAAAACCAAAGGAGTTTGTTTTGTATTCTGATTATGAAGCTCTCAAGCACATTAATGGGCAGCACAAACTAAATCAAAGGCATGCTAAATGGGTTGAATTTCTGTAGATGTATTCTTCTAATATTGTTGCCGGTGCTCTTTCAAGGAGACATTCTAAGCTATCTATTTTGGAGTCTAGAGTTCTTGGATTTTCATTTATCAAAGAATTATATGAAACTGATCCAGATTTTGGCTCTATTATTTGTTCATCTCCTAATGAAGCTAAAGGGGCTTATGTTATTCAAGATGGATTTTTGTTCAAGAGTAGTAAGCTGTGTATTCCAAAAGACTCTATCAGAGATTTCTTGATTAGAGAAGCACATAGGGGAGGCTTGGCTGGTCATTTTGGCATTACTAAAACTATGGAGATTCTGGGTGAACATTTTTATTGGCCTTCTATGGTGAAAGACATACAAGATATAGTCAAGAGATGTTCTACTTGTCAGCAAGCTAAGTCTACTTTTCACAAAGGTTTGTATACCCCTCTTCCAGTTCCTAATCAGCTTTGGGAAGATCTGAGTATGGATTTTATTGTTGCTCTACCTAGGACTCAGCGTGGCAAAGATTCTATAATGGTAGTAGTTGATAGATTCTCAAAGATGGCTCATTTTATTCCCTGCCACACTACTAATGATGCCACCAAAGTAGCAGCTTCATTCTTTCAAGAGATAGTTTGACTTCATGGAATTCCAAAAACTATTGTCTCAGATCGAGATGTAAAGTTTTTGAGTTATTTTTGGAATACATTGTGGAAACTGATGGGTACTAAGTTGTTATTTAGCACTTCTCATCATCCCCAAACCGATGGTCAGACTGAATTAACAAACAGAACCATTGGGATGCGGCTGGGAACACTAGTGAAGAAGACTTTGAAGGATTGGGATTTTAAGCTTCCTCAAGCTTGGTTTGCTTTCAATCGAGCTCCAAATTATTCTACTGGAAAATCTCCTTTTAAAATCTGTTATGGTGTGAATCCACTAACACCCAGAGACATGATCCCTTTTTCTATTGAGCCAAAAGTTTGTGTTGAAGTTGAAAGCAGGGATAAGAAGATAAAGAAACTCCATGAACAAGTCAAAGCCAGAATTGAGAAGGTGAATGCTGATTACAAGGCCAAGGCAAACAAGAATAAAAGATAGCCTACTTTTGCACCAGGAGATCTAGTTTGGATCCACCTCAAAAAGGAGATATTCCCTTCAAGGAAAAAGAGTAAGCTGATGCCTAGAGCTGAAGGTCCTTTCAAGGTGTTGGAAAGATGTGGTGAAAGTGCTTACAAAGTGGAGCTGCCTGGAGATACCTCAGTCTCAAGTACATTTAATGTTGCTGATCTGACGCCATACCTGGAGGATGATTATCTTGAGGACTTGAGGACAAGTCCAAATTTAGAGGGGGAGGATGATACGAAATTGCCCCTGAGTTACCCTGAACTCAGTTCAGACCGAGTTAGCTTGGACTCAGCTCAGGCCATGATAATGATTCCCCTGATGGCACACTTTGGGAAGATGATTGGTGATCCTATCTGCCCCTCAAGATTCACCTTACTTAAGTGGGAAGACTGAAATATGGGGGAAGTTTGAAGATCAGCTCGTAAATTCGTCCAATCTGGGTCAGCTTGGAAGAAGAGTCAGCTTGGTACAACTAGTCTGGGTCAGCTTGCACAGAGTCAGTTTGGGATTTTCAAACACTTATTCTGTTTTGATGCTTTCAATAACCAGGTCAAGTCATGTGATTCGCGTGTGGCTGTTCTAGATGATTCTGAATAAGGATAAGAATTCAGTTGTGTGTTTTTGTTTTGGTGACACCTGATCGTGGGAGAAGAAGAATACAAGTGGGGACCCCAGAGAGAAACTCCACTACCCTACAGCTGCAGATTATATTCTCTATTCTTATTGGTTGATTCATAACAACTTTGTACTAGTTGTATAGGGTAGAATATTCCTTGTCTCTTGTATTTCCTCTATAAATAGAGTCTGCCTTTTATTGTAAAAAATCAGAGTGTGTTTATGAAAGTTTGATAGAGCTTGATTCTATTCATTTTAAAAATCTTCTTTACCTTTATGGATCTTTGATCTTGGTGGTTTGAAGTGTTCCCTTTATTAGTAATCTTGGTGGCTCTGCCTTTATAGATTATTGTGATGAGATCTTAAAAATCTTCATTACTTTTATCTGTATTGGTGGTGGCTCAGCCTTTATCAAATATAGTGGTGGCTTTGGAGTGTTTCTGGTGTTTGATTCTAGTGGTTCAGTCCTTTACGAGTCAAGTATAAGATTCTTATCTATCCTTGTTTATTTGTTCTTGTTTCAGTTTATTTCCACTATTTCGTTGTTGCTGTACTATTTGTTCTTATGGTCAGTTTTGGTGTGTTTTGTCATAAAATTCCAGAAAAGTTCTACAAAAAAAAAGCTTATATTTCGTTGTGCATGTGTTCTGTGAGTCGACTTAGTCTGACTCTAAGTATTTCAGCTCAATTTCACATCATATAGGCTGTTGCATGGGCTGCACTTCAAGCATGTTCATGGGCTTTGAATATCTTCACGCGAACTCCTCACTTCGTGATGATGTCATCACGAGGTGATGATGACGTCATCATAACCTTGTTGACACCATCTCTTCATAATGATCAGCCCTCGGAATTGCATTGCGACGGTCAATAATCTATGCACGAAACATGCATCTACAGACTCCCCCTTTTCCGTTGCAATCAATTCTAGATAAACTCTGATAATCAATAGCTATCGAAAAACATGAATTATGTATCTCCTTTAACTGATGACATCGAGTCTTCTTGTTGAAACTCGATCTTATGACATCGCATCCTGATCTTCAAACCGGAATGTCCCTGTACCTTTATGACAACCAACTAACCCAACACATCTCATTGTAGTTCTCCCCCTCAATAGTTAACCACCTCTGAAGTAAACATTGCAATCTTCCACCCTTAGATCATTGCCCGAGAAATTAATCATGTCTTGCCTAATCGGCATATAATAGAGAAGTTGAATTTCCAACTATGAGCATCAAACCAATCAGCTATCACAAAGATAAGAAATTCTACAACCTGAATCACAAAATGTGATACCATAGACCCTGTCTCAAATAGCAGCATCTAACTTCGTCTTGCATCTCCATAACTCTACTAATCACCTGAAGTCTTTCTTATCAGATCTCCTCTTCAGTTATATAAACCGCCAATCACATAAAGATCTTAGTCTCACAATGTAACTTATGAATTGCCTGACTATCATCCTTACATCATGGAATATAGATAGGTTCAATCTTCAAGTACTCAAACAACAAATAACCAGGTTCATCATTTCAATACTTCAATAAAGTTTTAACTATGTCTCGTATCTTCACAATTCTATCAATCACTCGGAGTCTTTTCTATATGAGATCTCCCAAAGGTACAATCTACATGTACTTCAACCATAAGTAATCAACTTCATTGCTCCAATATTTTGACAAAAGCTTCCATAACTACTATATATCAGAGTTTGCTGAGAAACCGAAGAATGACCTTAAAAAAAAAAAATTTCCCCCTTTTTCTCTACAAATACTCTAAAAAACAGCGTACCCCTTAGGTCATAATATCTCTCATTCTTGAGGTTCTTTAAAATGCTTAGAGCTCATGACAGTTACAACTCTTCTACTACTCTGTCTTGTGTGCTTTAATCGATATGTATGCACACAACTTGGAACCTCTTCACTTGATCTGTTTCATGTTATCTTCAATTGAGTGAAAATGTAAGCTTGAAAACAAGGAAGTAGACATCTTCGTGATAATGCAAGCACCGGGGACAAACCTCTACGTGATGACATAAGCATGAACTTGTTTCAGATCGATATATCATCTTCAGCATAACGTCAGCGTGAAGTAAAGGATACTAAGGCATGACGTAAGCACGAACTTGATAGATTTGTTATTATCTTCGTGGTGATGTCAGCATGAGGGAAAACCTCATCGTGATGACGTATACACGAACTTATTCAGAATTCGTGATATCTTGTCCATGAATTCATGGTGACTTAAGCACGAATTGAAATCCTTTCGTCATGACGTCATCGTGAACTTGATCCACTTCATGCTGACGTAAGCACGAAGTCATTAATTTACACGCAAAGAACAGAGTTCGTGCTGATGTAAGCACTAAGCAAAACTCTCTTCGTGCTGATGTAAGCACAAAGTGACACGCGAATTTCATCATCTTCACGAATTGATACACGAATTCAGTAGAAAAACTCATATTCAGATAGCGATTTAATACAAAAACGTCTCCCCGGTAAGTTAACTTATTGTCATTATTAACCTTAAAACGAAAAATGGCGATCTCTCTTTTCTTACCTTGATTTCGTGATCTCTAATGATGATGGTGATTATCATGGTTATTCTAATTGTGTTTAATTACTGTTTATCTTCTAGGGCTCACAATTTTTAGGTTTTTTCTCTTTCTTTTTGTTTAAACCCTAATTGTGTTTTCTTTTTCCGGATTGGTTTACCAGGAGTGTGATCACGGCTAACTCGTTTAGTTCAGTTAGATCAATACGCTCATGTTAAACTGATCTAGGGTCTGTATTCGCAATTTAGAGTTCTAGGGTTTTAAGGCTTCTTTAGGTTTGTGCTTCGTGTTCTTATCTGTCTTCTTTGTTCGTTTCCTGTGTGTTTTTTGGTTGCATGGTTGTTATGATGTATGAAGGGAGTAAGTTCTGATCTCAATGTTGATAGTTTATGTGAAAGTCTTGCTAGATTTAAAGTTATGAATTCTGATTCTATTTAACCAGTTAAACCGGTTAGAATATTAAAAAGACAGGATGTGGAAAACCCTAATACGCAGCTTGGACCTGATTTTACTGGAACTTTTGTTAATAATGATGGTTTGTCTAGCACAGTTGAAGAGGTGCTAAGAGCTAATACTGGGGTTGGTAACATGGGGAGAAAGGAAGATGGGGATCATGAGATTAAAACGATTGATGAAAATACGCCTGATGTCCAAAACAAAATCGTTACATCTTATACTTCTGTGATGAAAAATGATTCCAAAATTCGTAAAATCAATTTTAGAGAACTGGTGGATACGAATTCAGTGGTAGGAGCGGATGTGGTGATTCCACGTGCGTCGGTAGAGGAGGTTAATAGCAGGTTTGTTAATACATTATATGGTTTCTTTTTGGGTAATCGACTTGCATTTCCTATTGTTGAAAATTATGTGAAAAACACTTGGGGGAAATTTGGATTACAGAAGGTTATGATGAATAATTCTGGTTATTTTTTCTTCAAGTTTGAAATGGGTATGGATCAAGTTTTGGAGCGTGGTCCGTGGATTATATGATCAGTTCCTATTTTACTGAATGTGTGGACTCCAAATTCGACATTAGCAAGAAAAGAGATTACTAAAGTGTCAATCTGGGTTAAAATGCATAATGTCCCTTTGGCTGCGTTTTCTGAGGATGGTCTTAGTATGCTAACTACTAAAGTAGGAAAACCGATTATGCTAGACACTTATACAAGTAATATGTGTCTTGACTCATGGGGAAGACATAGCTATGCTAGGGCGTTAATAGAGGTTGATGCATCAAATGAGTTGCGTAAAGAAGTCATTGTTGCTATTCCTAGCCTTACTGAAGATGGATACTCTCTGCAATCAGTTAAGATTGAATATAAATGGACGCCACCTCGTTGTAAGGAATGTAAGGTATTTGGGCATATGGATGAGAGGTGTCCTTTGCATCCTGTTGTGAATAAAGGCAAACAACAATTGGAAGAACATGATGATGGTTTTACTATTGTAAACCGCAAAAAGGCTAAAGGAGGAAGTAAACAAAATATTAGGCAAGTTGAGGGTGTTAGGTTGTCAAAACCGAAGCCTCAGTTTATTTACAAGGTTAAACAAAAGGTTGAACAGGTTAAGAAATCCACGGAGGGCAGTATTGCTTCTACTTCTACGGTTAATAAAGATGTCCCATTAACAAATCCTTATGAGTTTCTTAATGATTATGGTACCGATGATGAACCTTTATTAACGGCAGTAGATCCTAAAATTGATAAACCTACTGAGGCCGTTGTGGATAGTGACGAGGATGAAGTGGAGGTTGTTTTCGAGGAGACTCCAAATTTTATGGCGAAACCGAATGATTTTGAGGGGGCAAGCACTCCCGGTGGAGATGTTCCTCATGTATAATATTGCATCATGGAATATTAGGGGTATGAACCAAACCCCTAAACAACAAGAGGTTCGACAGATAATTTTAGATAATCGTTTATGTGTTTGTTCGATTCTTGAATCCCATGTTGCACCCTCGAAGGTTGATAATTTATGTTCAAGTGTGTTTCCTGCTTGGAGATGGACGTATAATGTACATGCGTGTTTGAAGGGGCCTAGAATAATTCTTGGGTGGAATCCTGATATTGTTGATCTAATGGTTCTGTCACAAACTGCCCAAGTGATCCACACCCAGATTTTATTCAAAAGTGATAAAAAGATGGTGATGTGCTCTTTTGTGTATGCATTTAATAAATATTTGGATAGGCGCCCTTTGTGGCAGAATTTATCTATGCATAAACTGTTTACTTCGAATAAACCTTGGTGCATGTTAAGAGATTTTAATGTTGCGCTGAATATTGATGATAAAGCTACTGGATCTTCGTCTATTGATATTGCTATCCGTGAGTTTAAAGAGTGTATTGAGGATATTGACATGGTTGATGTTAATAAATCAGGGCTTCATTTTACCTGGACTCAAAAACCTCATGGTTTTGATGGCGTTCTTAAGAAAATAGATAGGGTTATGGCAAATGCTGAATTTTTGGATACTTTTATTGGTGCAAATGCAATTTTCCAGCCCTATTGTATTTCAGACCACACACCGGCAGTTCTAAGGATTCCCATGATAACAACGTCAAAGCGTAAACCGTTTAAGTTCACAAATCTGTTAGTTCATCACGAGAATTTTGGGTCGATTGTGGAAGCATGTTGGGGAGTTTACATAAAAGGGGTACCTATGTACAGATTAGTTAAAAGACTTAAAAGCTTAAAGAAACCTTTTCGTAAGCTATTGTTTGAGAAAGGTAATATCCATGCAAAAGTGAATAGATTGAGAGTGGAGTTGGATACGGTTCAAATAGATTTGGATAGAGACCCTGATAATCATCATCTTCGTGAAGCAGCTACTGGATATTTAAATGCCTATCAAGAGGCTATTCTAGATGAGGAACGTTTTTTGAAACAAAAGGCAAAAATCAATTGGTTAAATGTCGGGGATTCTAATTCAGCATATTTCCATAAAGTTGTAAAAAGTCGTGCAACTAGAGGGCGGATTGATTCTATCTTGGATGCTAATGGGACTCGTGTTGATGGAAATGATGTGCCCCAAGTGTTTCTCGATCATTTCTCAAACTTTTTGGGTAAACCGGGTTCCGTTCAGCCACTTGATCTTGATGGTTTGTTTTCTAACAGGTTAACTGTTGAGCAAGGTCATGATATGATTCGTGAGGTGTCAGATGAGGAGATAAAGAGCTCGATCTTTTCAATGGGGGATGATAAAGCTCCTGGACCTGACGGTTTCACGGTGGCGTTTTTTAAGAAAGCATGCAATATCATAGGCGATGATGTGATCAAAGCTGTAAAAAATTTCTTCTCGACGGGTACTCTACTAAAAGAGGTTAATCACACTATTATTTCGCTACTGCCTAAGGTTAGTACGCCTGCTCGTGTAAATGATTTTTGGCCAATTTCACTCTGTAATGTGGTGTTTAAATGCATCACAAAGATTATTGCAAATCGTATAAAGGATAAGCTGACAGATTTGGTTTCCATCAACCAATCTGCTTTTGTTCCTGTTAGGCGGATTACGGATAACATTCTTTTAACTCAAGAATTGATGCATAACTACCATCTTGACAGGGGCCCTCCCCATGTTGCTTTTAAAGTTGACATTCAAAAGGCGTATGATACGGTAGATTGGCAATTTTTTGAAAGTTGTTTTGTTGAACTTCGGGTTTCCTGATAAATTGATATCTTGGACTATGGAATGCATTACCACTACCTCGTTTTCAGTTTGCATAAATGGGTCACTTTATGGTTTTTTTAAAGGTAAACGTGGGCTTCGTCAGGGTGATCCATTGTCGCCATATTTATTCACTCTCGTTATGGAGGTTTTGGCTTTGTTATTGCAGCGCAGGATTAGGAATGCAAGGGAGTTTCGTTATCATCACCATTATAAGGAATTGAATATTACTAATATTTGTTTTGCGGATGATCTGTTTATTTTTTTGCGTGGGGATGTTCAATCTGCTAGGGTGGTGTGGGAATTGCTTGAAGAATTTAAGTCTGTTTCTGGCCTTGCTCCAAGTCTTCCGAAAAGTACAGCCTATTTGTGTAATGTGTTGAACCATGTGAAGCTGTCGATTTTGAATATTCTACCTTTTGAGGAAGGTAGGCTACCGGTAAAGTATCTTGGTGTTCCTTTAGTTTCTTCAAGACTTGTTTATAGAGATTGCAAGGAATTACTTGAAAGAGTTCATAATCGTATAAGCAACTGGAAAACTAAGTTTCTATCTTTTGCGGCGCACCTTCAGCTAGTTCAATCGGTTTTATCCTCTATGCATATTTATTGGTCTTCGGTATTCATTTTGCCTACTCGAGTAACTAGTGAGATTGAACAGATGATGTGTGGGTTCTTATGGAGTCAAGGTACACTTGGAAAAGGTAAAGCGAAAGTTTCTTGGGATGTGGTATGTCTTCCTAAGCAAGAGGGTGGTCTAGGAATTCGACGGTTAGAAACCAGTAATGTTGTGTTAATGGCGACTCATTATGGGTCAAGTGGGTGCATACCTATCGACTAAGAGGCAGGAGCTTTTGGGATATTTCGTTAAGGGGTAATATGCCTTGGAGCTGGAGAAAGTTACTAGCAATTCACCCACTTGTTCGAAATCATTTTTGGCATTCTTTGGGTAATGGACAGAATACGTTTGCATGGCATGATACATGGGCAACTTGTTGTCCGATTATTGACATTGTTACTCATCGTATGATTAAAGAGGCTGGTTTTGAGTCACATTCTAAAGTTGTTGAGATTATCGAAAATGGGTCATGGAGGCTGCCGTCGTTTTGGGATAACCGTATTTTAAATACTAACGTGCCTTTATTGCAGGAACATATGATGGACTCGATTAAATGGTGTACAGATGCAGGAGTATTACATGATTTTTCGGTGTCTTTAGCTTGGGAGGACCTGCGTGTACGAGAACCTTTGGTGGATTGGTATCATATTGTATGGTACAAACAATGTATTCCTAAATACTCCTTTCTTTTGTGGCTAGTTATGAAACGCAAGCTTAAAACTCAAGACTTGCTTAATCAATGGGATGTTCAACATGCCTGTTTAGCTGTCATGTCCATTGTGCTCAACACAACCAGATTCTCATACTCATTTGTTTTTCGACTGCCCTTTTTCTTCAAGAGTATGGGATGAAGTTAACAAAATTGCTGGTTTATCGTTATATGGGGGAAGCTGGGCTGATGTACTACACGATTTAAAGAAGATTGCAAGGAAAAATTTTGTTCATAGTGTGGTTTCAAAGCTGATTCTCGCAGGGGCTGTCTACAACATTTGGCAAGAAAGGAATAACCGTTTATTTAATCAGTCAAAACGATCTGAAGACAAATTAATCCAGATTATTGTTTCGACCACTAGATTAAAGTTGATGACTTTGCGGTTTAAAAACAATAGCAGAACGGAAGCTGCTCTTTCGCATTGGAAGTTACCTTCATCACTACTTATTCCAACGTAGTGATTGGTTGTTACCTATCTAGTTTCTGTCCTGTTTTATTGTTTTTCTTATGTTCTTGTTAAGTAAGCTAGATAGGTTTTTTCAGTTTTAAGTGAGTGGCATGTCACTCGCTTTAGGGAGTTTGGCTGTTGCTTGTTTGCTTTGTACGTGTATTAAGCCAGCATGACAATTAGTCATGTTGCCTACACTTTATTGATTTTGGGTATAATACAGCTAACCGGGGTATCATTTTATGCCCTTTTACCCAAAAACAAAAACGTCTCCCCTGCTCTGATACCACTGTTGAAACAGGTAGGACTGTTTAAATCATGATCTATTCGACTACAAATGTGCGGAATCCATTCATAATCGTCTTTGAGGTTTCTGTAAATCAATGGGCATACAAACACGAATTGAATGAAGAACAAGAGATATAAAATGATTTCCTTTATTAATCAGTCGTCTCGATTACAATACAATGATAAATCCGTATAGAAAACATCTCAATGATTGCGAATTACAATCAAAGAGGCTGATGAGCGTCTATTTTGTGATAAAAACCCCTATCGAAAGGCTTAATTACTATGTCTAAATGAGTTATTATTCCGGAACTATTGGTACTTAATGAATCGTATGTTTATGCAGGTTCACGGAAGATGCGAGAGAGGGTAAATGGCATCAAGTGACTCAAGAAGGAAGTCTATGAAGTTACAAGACTTAAGGAGGTGATTCAGGAGCCAAAGGAAGACGCAAAAGAAGGAACAACAGCCACCAGCGCCATTGGCAACCATGCTAGCGCCGCTGGCAAGCACCCAGCGCCGCTGGCCCTATGAAGCTCAGAACCAGCGCCGTTGGTGAGCCCACCAGCGCTGCTGGTTGGCCAAGATCAAAAACCGACTTAAACACCTATTTAAGTCGAACTAACCCTCAAAACCTTAGGAGAGAACCGATTCAGCAGCCCTAGCCACCCAGTATCAACCCTAGATTGACTTTGTAGACTTCCAGAAGGTTTTGGAGCTTCTAACGTCTTCCGATCTTCATTCATGGTCTAGATCTTTATCTTTTATTTATCTTTCTTTGTTGAACAATGTCTTTTCTCTTCTCAGACTTTGTTATTCCTTTAGTAATGCTAGGCTAGTATGCTGAATACTTGTTTGGGTCAATGTGATTATGTAGACGTTTATTGTTTTACTGTGTTTGTTAGAATCTGTTGGAATGTGTTTTACTGTTTATCGTAGATCCATGTTTATTAGCAATTCATATTGTTATCGGTTCTATATCTGAACATATTAGTTTAATTCTGATGGTTATATATGATCATCCACTAGGACTAATATGCTAGGACAGATAACGACTAGTCGGTCTATAACTAGAAGTAAAAAGTGATTCACTTGTAACCGAGGGATCTAGAACCATAATGATTAGGATGAATTGAACATGAAGCTTAACAATGTCAGACGCGATCCTTTAACTTGGAAACGAGCACTGTGGTCACCGGAGATAATTATATTTGGTCATGGCTTAAGAGCTGGTTAATTAAAAGATGAATTAGTAACACAAACTTTAGGTCATTAATGCTTAAACAATGAATCTAGCGAGAATTTGTTTATAGGGTAGTATGAGTCTAACGACAGCACTAGTTATTAGGCAAAGTGAATCTACGAGAATCTAAGCCGTGATTAAGTTTCCAACAGTTTAGCAAACCGGTAGAATAGTATTTGGTCGTACCATGATATCGGAGATGTCAAACAAGTATTTTAATTAAATTACTGTTATTTGCTTTTTCAAACTATTTTCAGACTGAGTCTCTCGCTGAATAAGCGGTTGCGACTTTATTTACTTTTTATTGCATTAGTATAATAGGAAATCGTGACAACCCCATAACCGCTAGAATTACACATATTACTAGATTAGGAAAAGCAACGCATCCTTGCGAACGCACATCAAAGGCGACAATAACAATGAATTACATGGTGGACACGGTCTATTGATCTCTACACCGATCCGTTGAATAGATTTCTGACTAGTCTAAAACCATTAAACGAAACCCTAAACCTAAGTCTTGTATATATAGGTTGTTGAATGGGCTGGACTTCAAGCATGTTCGTGGGCTTTGGATATCTTCACACGAACTCCTCACTTCGTGATGACGTCATCACAAGGTGATGATGACATCACGACCTTGTTGACGCCATCTCTTCATAATGATCAGGCCTCAGAATTGCATTGCGATGGACAATAATCTATGCACGAAACGTGCATCTAGAGCTAAAAAGGAAACTTTAAATATTGCTAGAAAGAAATTCAAATCTGGTAAAGATCAGATCAAACAAAAATGGGTGTCCAAATCTGATAAGAGTTTATTTTCTATTTCCCAATCTGAGTTAAACCAGATGGTCAGATTTGGTGAACCCTACCTTAGATGGGTTTCATAAAAGAATTAATCTCTTATTGAAAATGCAGGGCTATCATGATGCACATACCGGGCACTTAGACAATGGGTGTTCCAAGCATATGACCGGATGTAAGTCTCTGCTCTATAGCTATAGGATTCATGCTGGTCCTAATGTTATATTTGGAGATGACTCTCAAGGAAAGACTGGAGGATTTGGTATACTTTCAAATGGTCCCCTTACATTCAGAAGGGTCTCACATGTAAATGGGTTGAAACACAATTTGATAAGTGTGAGTCAGTTGTGTGATGCTGGTTATCAAGTGAGATTCTGAGTTGATAAGGGAATTGTTCTTCATTTAGAAGGCAATGTGGTTTTTGTTGCAAAAAGGGATGAGTCTTTGTATTCCTTTGACATAAGAAATCCAACTGTGTTGAATGAATTTCGTTTCATGTCAAAGACTCAAGATGAGCTAAATTGGTTGTGGCATAAAAGGTGTCTCATATGAATTTCAAAGACATCAACAAGCTGTGTAAGAAAGAATTGGTGTCTAGTCTTCCTACAATTAACCATGAGAAGGACAAGTTGTGTGGTGCTTGTGAGAAAGGCAAACATAAAAAAATGGTAGGTGGGTAGGAACCACTTAGCCCCATGTACCATATTGGTACCATGCCGCATTACCGCATATTGGCATCCCCGGTGAGAGCCCAGGAACTAGGTGGGCACAAACTCTGGTTTCGCCAGGATTTGAACCCGCGCTTATCGAGCTGCCTAGAACCCTTGACAGGGGGCTGTACCATTAGGCTAACAACCCATTGGTAGGCAAACAGCATAAAGCAACCTTTAAATCTAAAACATGCTCAACCATTGATAACTATTTGGATCTGCTTCATATGTATCTCTTTGGACCAATAAAATATACTTTGGTCATAGTTGATGAATATTCAAGAGACACCTAGGTTTTCTTTCTCAAGCACAAGAGTGAAGTTGCTGATAGCATTATTCATTTCATCAAGCAAGCTGAAATTCTCTACTAGAAGCCAGTAAGGCAGTTAGGAAGTGACAATGGTACTGAATTTAAGAATATCACTCTTAATTCGTTATGCAGTGTAAAGGGAATTTCATAAGTCTACTCAGCTGCCAGAACTCCTCGATAAAATGGTGTTGTAGAAAGAAGAAACGAAACTCTCATTGAAGCTGCCAGATTCATGATGGCTCAAAACAATGTCAAGTCTCATTTTTGGGCTGAGGTATTTTACACAACTTGCTTTACCCAAAACAGAATCTTTATTGTGAAAAGGTACCAAAAGACTTGTAACACCCCAACTAAGGCGGAACAATGAGATGTACAGAAAGTCGAGTATTCAAAACAAAGGATTATAAATAACATTCACCATAGCTTTATTTGATAAAAATAATTTACAATGTACAAACATGTGAACCAATTTCCAAGTACAAATGCGTTCACCATACTCGGATATTAAGTCCACGAACCAAATAACAAGCACATGAAATAGTAAACTACAATGATCAAGGCGGATCCCATTGCCTATCACAAGATTTGATCTTTGACTCCAAAGTGCAATGCAAATAATCATGAAGCATATAAATCCTCAATGCTTAAGCTTATTTCCTGAAAAGCATGAAGAAAAAGTGTCAACTACGAAAACGTAGTTGGTGAGTGCATAGGTTTTTATATAAATCTTGGTACATCACCGTTTTAATACTTAGAAAACCGATTACTATTACATTTCGAAATATCCAAACCATATGATCGACAAAATTTTCATATCATGTAATCAAGTTTCCAAATACCATAATGTCATATCAAGACTTGGAAAAATCCATAGTAAAATTTCAGGTTCTCATTTGTCAAATCATCATGAGAGAAAAAGGTATATAAATCGATTAATCGTATATCATACCAAAATCATTCGGTTACCAAAATCATTTCAATATCACCAATTTCAACGTCTTTCAAGATATCATATGAGGGACGATACCCAATCCGTATGTTCAAACAATTTCCAATTATCAACAATATTAATATCAATTTCACTTAGCCACAAGGGCATAATTCAATATCAATTTCATTTAGCCACAAAGGCATAATTTACATAATTTTGATGAGTAAATGCTTGAGCCACTACTACTACCATTTTATCAAGTCTAACAATATATATAATTCATTTCATGGCACAAGCTGTCAATCAAGTGCCGTATTAATAATAATAGGGTCGTGCCATGGAGACGACCATTTAAATATAAGGTAGCTAGAACAGCGCGTGGTTGGGCTGGGAATGATGGCCGTCACAAAGGCAACCAAACATCCCACCGTTACACGTTGGGTGGGTGGACTAATCCTAGTTGTGCAACTATCTAACTACAGGCCTCCACTTTCGGAGTAAATAGTAGTGTACCGAAAGAAAACGGGTTGACAAAACTCAAGCTCATCATGAAGCATTTATCACATTGAACATACGAAACAATTTCATTTCATAATCATGTTATCAAAAATCATTTCATATATATATGTATATAAAAGAAATTTTCATTTACATATCATGCTTTTCACCCCGATAGTTAAACACATAAAATAGTTTGAAAGGGGGCTATGACTCACCTTGATATGCCGCATATTATACTCATCTATCCAAAATGGGTATTTCCCATCTATAGCTTCCTTGACCATATATCCATTATGTTCCTCCATCATATTTCAAGCCAAGACTATCCCTACGATAGGACTAATATACGTAAGTTCCTATCTTAAGCCATCACTTAGAAATGTCATTTTCATTATATTGCTATCAATTGTGGGATCCAAGTATATTGGTAACACTCGCATCGTTTTGGTTGTAGAGATTGATGGTGTAAAATGTTACTTTTATTACATGCGTAGTTATAAGTTATTAGGTTCTCGGTAACTTGGCTTCATTTGTGGTTTCACTTGGCATATTAGGTTATCATATATAAATGCCATATTAAGTTATATTATCCTTATTCATCTTTTGATGTGTAACCAACTTTAGCACGAATTAGCATTTGTGATGTCAATATATAGTTTGGCCAACATAATTACTTATGTTTATCTCACTTAATTATCTTTGGTTTATTTTGGTTACACTTATCTTCAACTCATATAATCATCGATTTGTCTTGCGATTACTTGGTTCATGAAATTCGTTTAAGTGTTATGGGTCATTATCAATTAGGCCCAAAGTGTCATAGGCTTTTAAATGTTTTGGGCTTACATTAGTTCTTGGGCTTCACCTTATTTGGGTTATGTGCTTAATGGGTTATATTGGTTATTGGGCCATATACCTTATTGGACTAGGTGGGCCTACTGATTTGTGGTTTTATGGGTTGGTTATTTGGGCCGGGTTAGCCCATTATGGTTCTTAGTTCATTACATAGCCCATTATACCATTTATAAGATTACTTACAAATTTTCTGTTTTATACTTTATTTTTACGAAATGTTAGCTACTATTTTTGGGTCAAGACGAATTATTTGAACCTTCCTGATTTTTTTGTAGCAACCTATATGTGTCTTATAATTTTGTAAATTTTTACTTAATTTTTAGACATTGTTTCTACCTTTAAAAATTTCCGCACTAAAACTGGTTACAACGGTTCCTGCTGTGCGACCTAAAATGTTTTATAAAAGTTATCTGTGATGGAACACTCGGAAAAAACCTAAAATTTTATTTTAAGATAAGAACTCATAAAAATCACTTTTCACCAAATTTGGCTTCTAGAGCTTAGTATTTTGAGAATTAAAAATCGACAAAATCTACTGATTTCCAGACCAAAATCCCAGTTTTGCGACCTTAACTTCAAAAATATGTTTGGCTGACTTTTCCTTTGAAATATGACCTGAAACCGGTTCCATTCAAAAGAAAACTCTCTGAAATTAATTTTAGACATAAAAATAGTTCAAAAATATCATACCCAACTCGAGATATCACCTCCCCAAGTTAACATAGTTTCCTGATCAGCTTATCTTGAAAACACAATCACATGTCTTTACTTTATTACTTCACCCAACACCTATTTTGACTTCCCCAATGTATTAACTTTATTTTGTATCAATATCCTATCATGTTAATAGTGCTTCTATAGATTTTATAGCTAGTATTTCTGTACAAAGTTATTGGATTCAAAGGTTGATTTCTAATTTTGTGAAGTTAAGCTTTTTGGTGAAAACTCAGCTCGACCACTGGTTACTAAAAGATTCATATCTCGAGTTCTGTTCACCCTTTTCACTTGATTCTAGTTGGTGGTGAAACTAGACTCATATATCTACAACTTTTATGTTGGACACTTTCCCTGAATCGGTCCCCAAATGCCCGGTTTACCAGCCTCAAGTTCTGTTACAGATTCTGTGCCTTTATTTTTGATCTAAACAGCCCACCAATGGTCTCTCTTACTTATTTTGCACTCTTTAACACCACTCAATAGATTTTTATATTCAAAACTACTTAAATCTATATATATGCATGTCAAGATCTAACATTCTTACACTCAACCTATTATTATCTTACCTTCATGATTTTTTTTTTCCTTTAGATCAATCCTTTAAATATGCATGCATGTGGATCTATGTGTATTTAGTGACAAATTGAAAGGTAAAAAAAGTGATAATCAAAAGAGGTCAAGTTATCAACCTTTGAAGATCAAAACAAGGAGATCAAGAGTGTTGATGGGTCGAGTTTGAGGGCTGATATGGGGCTGCTGGGTCACGACTTTCATGGCAGTTGAGGGCTGTTTTCGTGCACTAGAAGACCTCCAAGACCCTTGAGATTGACCTTCCATTATCCCTTACTAGATGGTGACCTAAAGATGTAGATTTGATGCTTCAAAGTGGTGTTTTGGGGAAGTTTTTCTGCCCTTATTTTTGCTGTCCGAAAATCAGAAAAAGAGAGGGAGAGAAAGAGTGTTGAGAGTTCTTGTGATGAGAGAGGGTGTGATAATGAAAGTAAAGCTTGTCTTGTTCCTTTTTCTTTGCTTGAAACCGTCCAAGAGGAGAAGAAAGAGAGGAGGAAGAGTGAAAGTGAAAGTTGAGAGCATTTTTGGGAGAGTGTGTGTTGCTTTGATAAATATGAATGAAGTGTGTGATGTTCCCAAGCTTGTTCACGTGAGAGAAGAGTGAGAGAGAGAGGAGGGAGTGCAGATTTTTAAGAGAAAGATGAGACAAAAGGAGTGTAAGGTAAGAGTGGAGTGAGTGTAAGTGTTTAAGGTGGTCCAACTTTTGTCTTGGATGTGTAAAGAAAGATTTCTAATTAAATTTTGATTGGTACATGGCTTTGTGCATGCATATGGCCGAAATTTTGTTTAAAATTTGAAGAGGGTATTTAGTTTTGTAGGTAAAACATGTATGCATATGTATTGTATGTATAAGTACATGTATGGACTTTCAAATTAATTAGTTAGTAGGCTTTTTAAAGTACTCGTGTGATCATATGCATTTATATATTTAGATCCGTATATGTATGTATGTATATATATATATATATTTTAGTTCATTGACGTTTCGTCAAGTTCAGTTAGAACTAATTTAGAGCTTGAGATTGTATTGAATGATTATAGTTATTGTTTATGGCATTTCTAAGGCAGTTCACTGTACTAGGGGGAAATTATCGCTATGCTTTGAATGTCTAGAAGGTCGATTCTCTTAATAAACCTCTAAGGATAAGGACCTAGATAAGTCCATGTAAATTATCCTAATTGGAAATTGAGGGTTGTTACATCATCACCCCCTTAACATCAACTTCGTCCTCGAAGTTTGCTCGTTCACACGGTGATAAAATGAATAGGTTGATGATAAGGATAGCTTCACGGAGTCATACAAATGTGAGAGTTCATATAGGTTTTATCACGACCTTTTAGTTACTTACGGACTTTTTAACCTCCCTAGTTGGGGCATCTAGTCCTTGGTGCCATAAATATCACTTGATTAGAAGATTTGAAAGAGTTATAATTGTTGCTCACTTCTTGAGATGACTTAAGGTTAATCATAAGAAATCATTATGGGTTGTCCATCTTGCCTAAATCAATGTCAAGTAATGGGATGATGACAAGAATATCAACACGGAGGTGTAAAATGAGTAAACGCATTGTAACGTGAGTTATAACAAAAATAGTAAGAGACGTTGGAACTTCGATCGTTGGTGGATACTCATTTCCCATTGTCACTTCGTGTACTTTCCTTTATCGTTTGCTTTCCCCAGTAAGGAATCTTCCACTGGCTCCTTGCCTACTTCTAGCTTTCTTTGGTTTGATGTTGGACACGCTTGCCGCCAACAGAAAATATTGATTCCGTTAGTGACTAATCACTTGTTAAGGGATTACCCCCTTAACAAGGGTGATGCTAATCCGGGATGCTGAGTTGTATTAAAATTTGCAAGGGTACGTTTCCATAACACCTCTATCTAGAGTTTTCAGTTTCGTCTTTATTGTCTTATGGCATGCAAGGGAAATCGGTCATGTAATGTATGATGATAGTTCCATCTCGTTCCTCATACTCACCTTTGTTCTTTCAATTTCACCCTTATTTTCCAAAGTCACCTTTTTCCGTTATTCGCTAAGTCACATCGTTAATAATTTCTCTTGCTCTTGCCGATATTGACTTTCAAATCGTTTCATGGCACCTTTATTTCTTCTTTTTTAATGTAGAAGTTCTATCATCTGTGACATATTTCCTACCAAGCTCCTTTTTGACATATGCACATATAACCTCTTCCATTTTTCTTCTCTTCCTACGCATTCCTCGCGATAGAGTTTACACAATCCTCATGCTTACATTTAATCATATCATACCCTCACTATCTTGGTAAGACGGACACCTCAAGCCCTTATTAGTATGGATTCCTTCTCCGGGACAATTCTTCTTAAGTCCTTTCAGACCTTTACAAAACTTCCAATGACCTTGCTCTCGAAAGCCTCATATCTGTTTTTAGTTTTCTAAGCTAATCTTCTTTTCAAGTACACCAGCCTAATGTTCTTGGGAATTGTGATGTAACATAATTTAGGTGGAGCTTCGTACCTCGTCCTATTCTCAACCATTTAGTTATCTTAGTTTTTCCTTCGTGTTCTTATGGATAACCGTACTCCTTATTGTTCCGCCACTTGAATCCATCTCTTACTAGCGTAATCGTCACCTTGAACGACACACGTGCGGTCGCTAGTTCTCGAGATTATGTCAGGGGTACTTGTCATATCATGCTGATACGGATCCTTAAATCCTAACTCATCTCGAATGTATGTTACCATTATCACGCTCCCGTTCAAATGTTCTGTATCTAGCTCTTCCTAGAGTTTGTAGTTTCTAGAAACTTAGTTCAGCGATCAACTTCCTTGATCGTTGTGATAGTATGTGTTGTGGTATTTCTTATTTTCTTTCAATACTAACTTAAGTGATTCCATGTGGTTTTTTTTTTTTCTTCACTTTCCTTGGGCGCACTATTCCCTGGGTTGATGGTCCTTGACGATTCACCCTGTGTTGCAAGATTATTCTCACCTAAGTTCGCCTTTTTGCCCATGTTTCTACAGATCGTTGATCTTAAGGGAATGACCATCACAACTCATCGTACCTTCTCTACTTATTGACCATACTTTTCCTCTTTTGTAAAGCTAGCCTCGATCAGGCGTTATGCATATACCGCTTTCTCTTAACCCAGTTCATATGCTCTACTGATAGCTTGTCTTTCGATTGAGGTTTTCCAAGTGATCTCCAAAGAATAAAATGATAAGCACCATAAAGATGCATACCTCCCCGACTACGTCTTGTAGACGCCGTCAATGTCGTCACTTCGTCGTTTTAGTGAAACCATCTCCCTTTACTTTCTACTCCACATCAACTTTAATGATGCTAGTGAACAACTCTTTCTTGAAAGATAAAGTATAATCTTGCGCTTCACACTCTTCGTTCGAGTATCTTCCTTGTTGTGATTACCTCCTTAACAATTTTCTTCTAGAAAAATGTAAGGGATTTCATGCTTTTCGTATCATCTCGCTTTCTCTTCTAAACAAGCTCATTAGCCACCTTCTTAACTAGGTTCCTTGAATCATCTTGCTTTCTTACTTTCTTTGGCAGTCTTCAATCCACCAAAACTTCTTATCATTCTCAAAGGCCTTCAATTCTCCAGATTTCCTAATCCTACTTGTAACTAATCTTGTCCTCTAGAGCAGTCCCAAATCATTTTTCATTTATCTTCGAATCACGGGGTCACATAATTCTTACATTACTTCCTATCCTTCTTAATTTTGCATCTTCGCTCCAACGGTAACTTTGGATTTCTTCTAATTTCTGTCGAGGCTCCATTTTACATGGATAAAAGGACCTTTAATTCCTTCATCACTTTGAGGCCTCAGTTCAATTGCCCATACACTCGCTCATATGTAGACCATATCCAAGGCATCGCTTTCATTGGGTATACTAGTCTATAGTATCTTCTATACTATACTTCTCTGACTCGCTAGTTTCTTGAATTTCCTTGTATCGAGTGAATCCTTCTCTTAAAGTCGTTGCGAGTGGGTGGTGTTAGTTATTTGGTCTCACCACTTTCAGGTGTTGTGTCTAGTCATCCGTGGATTAAGGGAATCATAAATCTTTGGAAAAGAAGAATGACCATGCTTTCATCGTGTTTGGTCTTCGAGTTTGTCAAAATTCACTTGGCTAGCTTCAATGTGGAAGTTAGGAGTAAGAGTTCGTAGCGAGAATAAGATGTCAACCCAGATTAATATCTTTAGGTGAGTTAAACGGAATGCTTCATCGTCGCTTGCGAAAATTTGCTTCTTTGTACTTTGATTGACATACAACATATCTTCCATGGCCTACGTTATGTTTGTGATCCAATAGCATCTTCTATGCTATATATTTATCCCAAGCATTTCACTTTTGGACAACTGATGACTAAACGTCATTCGCACCTCTTGATGTCGCAGCGAGAGTAGGGTATCACTTACTCGATTTCGCTATTATTGAGTGTTGGGTAAGTGAGTTGTATGTTGTTAGGTTATTAACTTTTGAAGGGAAGCGGTGGTGATCAATACTTTGAATTATCAAGAATGTCAAGGATATAGAATTTGGTTTTGAATGAATGAAATAATGATATAGAAACAAAAGATTCATTAAGACTCGAATCAGACTCTTTGCGCGAGTTAAAGAAATCACTTCTATGTGTTATGTTGCCCATTGAACTCCAACTTTCGATGACGTCAACATATGCCGCACCGACTTAGATAGTATAGATAGATGTTCGTGTATACGTGTTAAAATAGAAATATTGCACCAAATTTCGAGGCTACATTCCTTACAGTGTGTCATCTAGAATGTATGGGTACGTGTTTGACCGGTGACGTCGTATCGTGATAAGGCATTAGTGTCGCTCACCATTTGTAAATCTCCGACTTATTTTGACATTCCCCATATGTTTTGCGCCATCTCAGATCGCATAAAAAGTTTGTGCGTAGATATCTTCAAGTCGCGTCATATCTTGGGACTATAATCCTTAGAGTATATCGTCAAACGCTCGTGAGTGGATGCTTTATAGGTGATATCGCGTCGTCGTATGTAAATAATGAATAGCGGTGTCATAAGAAAAAGGATATTGAATAGTTTTAAAAAGCACGAGTGAACGAATATCAGAGGGATACTTAATGACAACTTTCATACTTAGAAAATTTCTAGTTTATAATGAATTTTCCAAGGGCAATCACTAGTTCTCAAGCGGTCGAATCTCGACATACAATATCTATCTTGATAGTAAGGACTAACCATATTATCATCATATCAAGCAATTATTGGTTCTCAATAGTCACATCTTAGAGCATCAGAACTATCTCATAATTAGGCACAACTATATAGTCATTACATCATCTACGCACTAGTCCTTATATAACTCAACCTTAGGGTGCAATAAGTATCTCAATAGTAAGGCATGACTACATAATCATCGCAATATTCACAGGTTAATTTCAAATAGCTCAAACTTAGAGAGTAAGAGCTCTTATATCCATATTTCAAATAGTCCAAACTTAGAGAATAAAAGCTCTTATATCCATATCGGCTATAGAATTTCATATTACTCGTCATACCTATATCCCCTTTCAGTTCATTCTTAAATAATCAGTCTCATCACCCAGTAACTTAAACAAGTCGTATTCGAAAATAATTTCTTGCTTCATAATAATCACATTATTTTATAGTGCATATGCTACTTAAAGTTCAACATCATAATTAATAAATCTTTTACGCATGCATTTCTTACAAAATTTTCACATTGCACCTTTAAACTTTCACATTGACAATTCAAGCTTTCACATTGCACATTACAACTTTCACGTTGTACCTTATAACTTTCATGTTGCAATCAAATCAATCATGCCCAAGTTTGCATGTTATAGCATAGAGTAGCATGTATCAACAAATATATTTCAATCTTAGATTCGTTTCACTTCTAATGTGCAAGAAGGGGAATCCTACCAAGCTAGCATAATCCTCAACTAAAGCAATTCTCGAATCCTTATATGTGCTTAGGTGAATGTCTAAATGCAACATGTATGCTCATAAAAACGGATTTAATAAATATCTCTTTGTTTTTTTTTGAAAAGGAATCCTTTTGAACATAAGTCCAAGTGGTCGTTTGAGTTTTACATGGTTCTCTCATAATTAAACATAGATTCATGACTCTATGTTTAATTAGGGTCCTACCATGTAAAGCTCAAACTAATCCACTTAACCTCATGCTCGACTCGACTATAAAACTCGTTTTGAAAAGTGGCTATAGTTTTGAAATTCCCGTAGGAACTCCAATGTTCTCTATAACCTTGGCTCTGATACCATTTTCTGTAACACCCCAACTAAGGCGGAACAATGAGATGTACAGAAAGTCGAGTATTCAAAACAAAGGATTATAAATAACATTCACCATAACTTTATTTGATAAAAATAATTTACAATGTACAAACATGTGAACCAATTTTCAAGTACAAATGCGTTCACCATACTCGGATATTAAGTCCACGAACCAAATAACAAGCACATGAAATAGTAAACTACAATGATCAAGGCGGATCCCATTGCCTATCACAAGATTTGATCTTTGACTCCAAAGTGCAATGCAAATAATCATGAAGCATATAAATCCTCAATGCTTAAGCTTATTTCCTGAAAAGCATGAAGAAAAAGTGTCAACTACGAAAACGTAGTTGGTGAGTGCATAGGTTTTTATATAAATCTTGGTACATCACCGTTTTAATACTTAGAAAACCGATTACTATTACATTTCGAAATATCCAAACCATATGATCGACAAAATTTTCATATCATGTTATCAAGTTTCCAAATACCATAATGTCATATCAAGACTTGGAAAAATCCATAATAAAATTTCAGGTTCTCATTTGTCAAATCATCATGAGAGAAAAAGGTATATAAATCGATTAATCGTATATCATACCAAAATCATTCGGTTACCAAAATCATTTCAATATCACCAATTTCAACGTCTTTCAAGATATCATATGAGGGACGATACCCAATCCGTATGTTCAAACAATTTCCAATTATCAACAATATTAATATCAATTTCACTTAGCCACAAGGGCATAATTCAATATCAATTTCATTTAGCCACAAAGGCATAATTTACATAATTTTGATGAGTAAATGCTTGAGCCACTACTACTACCAATTTATCAAGTCCAACAATATATATGATTCATTTCATGGCACAAGCTGTCAATCAAGTGCCGTATTAATAATAATAGGGTCGTGCCATGGAGACGACCATTTAAATATAAGGTAGCTAGAACACCGCGTGGTCGGACTGGGAATGATGGTCGTCACAAAGGCAACCAAACATCCCACCGTTACACGTTGGGTGGGTGGACAAATCCTAGTTGCGCAACTATCTAACTACAGGCCTCCACTTTCGGAGTAAATAGTAGTGTACCGAAAGAAAACGGGTTGACAAAACTCAAGCTCATCATGAAGCATTTATCACATTGAACATGCGAAACAATTTCATTTCATAATCATGTTATCAAAAATCATTTCATATATATATGTATATAAAAGAAATTTTCATTTACATATCATGCTTTTCACCCCGATAGTTAAACACATAAAATAGTTTGAAAGGGGGCTATGACTCACCTTGATATGCCGCATATTATACTCATCTATCAAAAATGGGTATTTCCCATCTATAGCTTCCTTGACCATATATCCATTATGTTCCTCCATCATATTTCAAGCCAAGACTATCCCTACGATAGGACTAATATACGTAAGTTCCTATCTTAAGCCATCACTTAGAAATGTCATTTTCATTATGTTGCTATCAATTGTGGGATCCAAGTATATTGGTAACACTCGCATCGTTTTGGTTGTAGAGATTGATGGTGTAAAATGTTACTTTTATTACATGCATAGTTATAAGCTGTTAGGTTCTCGGTAACTTGGCTTCATTTGTGGTTTCACTTGGCATATTAGGTTATCATATATAAATGTCATATTAAGTTATATTATCCTTATTCATCTTTTGATGTGTAACCAACTTTAGCACGAATTAGCATTTGTGATGTCAATATATAGTTTGGCCAACATAATTACTTATGTTTATCTCACTTAATTATCTTTGGTTTATTTTGATTACACTTATCTTCAACTCATATATTCATCGATTTGTCTTGCGATTACTTGGTTCATGAAATTCGTTTAAGTGTTATGGGTCATTATCAATTAGGCCCAAAGTGTCATGGGCTTTTAAATGTTTTGGGCTTACATTAGTTCTTGGGATTCACCTTTGTCAATGTAAGTATTGATGAAGGTTGTTCAAAGCCAGTAAGTTATCCTCCTGAATATGAAGAGATTAATTTTAAGGGCTAATTACTTGGAAAGTTCCTCAACTTGTCACTAAAACCTTTTTTCAGGCTCGAACAAAAAAAAGTTCTATTCGAAATAAAGAAACCGGCAAAAATACCTATTATGGGGCTCCGTATAAGTTGCCTCTTAAAAATATTTTCTAAATCATTGTTTTTTTTATCTTATATAATGATGATATGTATATTCCATGTCACATAAAAATCATCAATTCAATATCATGAAAACCTTAAACAAAATCTATAATACAATTTGTAAAACTCACATATTCAAATCGTTACCAACAAACCATATAATGATCTTCAAATGTAAATATACTCATATGTATAACAGATTCAGAACTAAAACCTTGTATCCACCTGAACCTGCTGCTGCTGACTTTGAATCATTAAAGGATAAGACTACCCTGAAATGGTTGGTGTGGTTGCAGCTGGTATGATTATGTATTCAAAATTGGGTATTTAAGGAGATCATTAAAAGCAGAATATGTTTATCTAAACATTGAAACCCGATTAAAGTGACTTCAAGTCACAGTAATCAATTTCAAATGCAAATCCAAGCACACCAATAACATTTTTATTTTTATTTTTTGGTTTATTGTGTGGAAGATAATACAAATACCCATACGTTTACATATAATGAAATAGAAGGTAACTGTTGCAGAAGTCAGGAAACTATCAACACATATAGGCATATAGCTTGCTTAATATTACAAAGGAGCTTCAGACCCACCTGTATATATTGAATAAACGAATCCACCTGTTGAGGAAACTTTGACCCCAAAACAAGCTCCAATAATTCATATATGCTTTCAATATCTATGCTCTCCAATTGAGCACTTGTTCTTCTTTATTGGCTTTTTTGCTTCTTGTCAAGGCTTATGATTTGATTCACCATTTTGACAACGACCGTGTTATCGATTCCTTTTTCATTCTTGCCCAAACACTGCTTTCCCAAACACTTCGGTAAATGAAGGTAAAATGATGATTTCGGCAAATGCAATAAATCTGCAGAAAAATGAAGAACAGCAAGGCGGCCGGAAAAAATGTCACCGGAAAACTTAAAATCTCGATATCTTCTTCGATTCTTGGAATTTGAACACGATATTTGTACCAAAATACTCACAAGCTAGCCGCGAACAAACCCTAACCAAGAAAAACTGTTTTCAAGCTCGTCGGAAAAACTCGCCAGAAAAATTTAAACACCGATAACTTTCTCGTTTCTTCTAGTTACAACTTGAAACCACCACCAATCGACTCAAAAATTGATTCCTCACAAACCATAGGTGAAAGAAATCTGAAATAAACTTTGCCGGAAAACTGAGAAACTCGCCGGAATCTGTAGACGTCTCAAAACTCAACGAATCACAAAATTGAAAGCATGACCGAGAACAAAACCACATGAATATATAGATGATTCAATCCAAAATGAAGATGAAATCGAGGAGAGAAGTATTGAAGCAGTTTATGTTGTTTCTTTTCAGTTTTTTTTTTTTTTTTAAGATGATGATGATGGTTGATCATAGATGCATACACAGGCTCCAAGGTGGCACATATTATGTAAAAAACTAAGTTTAACCGCCTATTTAGAGTCCACATCAGCTTTAGCAGGTCGTGACCCCATTAAAGAGATTTTTGCCGGTTTCTTTCCCTCGAATAGAACTTTTTTTTGTTCGAACCCCAAAAAAGGTTTTAGTGACAAGTTGAAGGACTTTCCAAGTAATTAGCCCTAATTTTAAAGAACTGGTTGTTCCTGAGAATGAACCTCCAACTAATCCTCTAGTTAGAGCTGATAATGCTCAAGCTCAAGGGGAGCAACTCATTGAAGAAGAAGAAAATGTTCCAATCTTTGAAAGTGTGCAAGCTGATCCAACTTCTACTGAGGAATATACTCAAAATCCATCAAATGACACTCAAGCTGACTCAGATCCTCCAATACAAATCCAAGTTGATCAGTCTACTCCACATGGTGATCCTGTTGATACTTTAAATCTCCATTGTCCAAGCTGCAAACACTCATTCTCATGTAACTAAAGGGACAAGGTGTCATCCAATTAATCAAATCATTGGTGATCCTCTTTCTGCTGTTAAAACAAGAAGAAAAGCAACATGCTATTTATGCATGTTTGTTAAATTTGTGAGTAAGATGGAACCCACTGAGATTAATGAAACTCTGGCAGATCCATCTTGGGTGAATGCTATGGAAGATGAGTTAACACAGTTTGAAAGAAACATTCCAAGACCTCATCACAAAACTGTGATTGGAACCAAGTGGGTCTACAGAAATAAAATGGATGAAAAGGGAGTTGTGACAAGAAACAAAGCAAGAATGGTAACTCTTGGTTACAAACAAAAAGATGGGATTGATTATGATGAGACCTTTGCTCTTGTGGCAAGATTAGAGGCAATCAGAATGTTCTTGGCCTACTCTGCTCACAAAGGTTATAAGGTCTGGATGTGAAGAGTGCATTTCTGAATGGGAAATTGGAAGAAGAAGTCTATGTTGGACAACCTCCAGGTTTTGAAAGCTCAAAGTATCCTGATCATGTATTTAAGCTTGTCGTAGCTGGAGACTATCGGTGATATGATTGTGTCCACTGTCAGATTCAGGATGTTTACTATCAAGTTTAAAGACAATTAGAAGACTAAGCAGATCCTGGACTTTTGGAAGTCGCAACATACGATGCGACTGATGGATAATGATGAGTTTGGCTGATTCTGCTCGATTTGTTTATTACATAATTAGTTTTGTAGTTATGTAATAGGGTTTTCTTTGGCAGTGTTATTCTAGTCTAGCTAGTTTGCTCACATGTATATGGTATGTCATATACATGAACGAATATGACATTCAGTCATATTACTTGTATTTCTTTGGTTGTTTAATAGAATCGTCGGGGTATCCCATTACCCAAAAAAAAAAGTATTGATTGTAGTTTGTCATTTCAAAGGGTTGTTTAGATATCTGTAGGCTATCTTGTTTCCACTACAACCCTGTAATTCTTTGTATAAATCATTTCTTAATAAAGGATTATATTGAAAACTATAATCTGTGTTCTAGAATGTTTCATTTATTTACCGCTTTATTGTTTCATTGATTCCTATTCTTTACTCACTAAATATATAAACTGGATCTTTAAAACGTTTTGTTAAAAGTTTGTAAAGATCGAAGACAGTTGTATTCATCCCCCTCTACAACTATTCTGTGTACAATATACTTTGGTATATTGATACACCTTAGGACGTATCACAAATACACTATTGCTATCTTGTATTCTGAAGTAACACAATGAGCAAAGTGAGATTTTTTGTCTTGTGATTGCAATATACCTTTTGATGAACAAAAGGAGTTGAGCATTCAAAAGCTCACATCATGGTTAGAAAGTTTGTAGCATGTTCGACAAACAAGCTAACTAGAAAGCCATGTTACTATTGCATGTGATAAGACAATCTATGTTACCTTATGAAGTAGGTACATGGTTAAATCACAAATGACTTATGTGGCCTATATGGAGTTTGGGATGAATTTAAATTCAACGACCAAACCCTACGATCATATTCAATATACCAAGGTGAAATAAGAGTATGTCTAAGTTTCATCAAGAGTTGAAGACAACAAACGGAGTTATGCTAGGCAAAAGCTCTAGTTGTGATAGATATGGAGAAGTTGAGATACCCGATAGAAGGTACAACAGGTAGAGTGAAGCACAAGTGTGTTTTTGTTTTTTCAATGACATTTCTTAATCCAAGAAAGGGAATAAAAAAGGTTCTTATGAGATACTACATATAACCAAAGTGGTTAAGATAGGTTATTTGGAAGCGAACAGTTTTGACTATCTTGTTAGCAAGATTGTGTCAAATAGAAAGTTCCGCTAAGCAAAGTATCCGTTTTGATTATAATGTTTTCCTAAGATGGATGATACTGGGTGTCAACCTAAGATTTATTGAGCTGTATCAGAAAACAAGCAGGAAACGAAAGACTCGAGATTCTAGAATCATAACCTTGAAGAGCATGTCGGATTTTACTTAAGTGATTGAATCTTGATCTAGTCTTGTTAATTGAACGAGAATTGTTCTTTGTCTTTAAAATGTCGTATATACAAAGTTTTGAATATGTATGACTTCATAAATTCCTACTCCGTTAATAATCGAAGTTTATTTTGGATCATACATGTGGAAATAAGAATATCTTGCATTTTGTTTGTCTTCAATATTTTTTGAAACATACAAGGTATGGTTAAAGATGATCTAAAGTAACTTCATCCTTTTTTGATTAAACCTTATTCAATTAGTAGAAGGTTATACGATATGACATTAATATAAGTTATCTAGTTTTGTGTCTAATAGTAATGACTCGTAAAGTACTCAAGAGTTAGTCTTGATTGATATATATCTTGATGGTTTCCACGATAAGGGAAACTTATCAAAATCAAGGGTTTCTAGAACTCTTAGATTCAATGGGAGCAATGTAGAACTTGAAAGGTTTCAAGAAACACGAACCACAACCTTCTTGAGATGATTAACCATTATGCGTGGTGAGCCTTAGGGTGTAAGTTCAAAGGTGCAGTGGATTTAGGTTAACCAAACATCTACATGTTGGATTAGTAGGTGCTAATCGAAAGATCCATATGAATGTTGATTGAAAGCTTGTAAAGTTGCAAAGCATTCGAAGTCAAATAAATTGATTCTTGAATCCAACTTGAGGCTAAGTCTTGAAGTAACAAGATACTAATTGCCATAAGCTCATAAGTTAGCTATGAGTTTTAAAATAGTAAAAGGTCATGTAATTATGTTAGACAAATCTTAACCCTTAAATTAGAATCAACTTACGGGATCCTTTCCTTATAAGAATTCGCGTATGAACCGATGTTCCACAAGTCAAAAACTAATTTATTTGAATATATAATAATTTTTTCATAGGGGTTATTACCTGTGAATGCAACTAACTATGATCAAACGTTTATGTTATGTAAGGATCTCGTAAAATGTCTATGCAATGTAATCAACCTACAAAATATGTCTAAGTAATGTAAGCTATTGGCTGAACAGGTCAAAATGATTACGTGACACCGCTGACTCACCCATTTAATCAAACATGACTGCTGACTTGAAAAAAAATTACTTATGTGACCCTGCTGACTCATCTCCATCTTCACCACCTACAATTCATTATATATATATATATATATATATATCATCAAAACTTCATCAACAAACACCAAAATCTTTGATCGATGGTAATGTTAATGATGATAATGATAATGGGATGCCTTCATGGATGAGATATGATGACATTAGTTGGTAACGAAAATATTGGGTTATGTATAGTAGATTCAATAAAATTTGGGTTTTGGGGTAAACTAAGAAATATGGTGTGAGCTGTAACAGTTTGGGGTGTAGGTTGTGTAGAGATGCTCCGTTGACGGTATTCACATTTCCGACAAGATTTTCAAGATCTCTGACAAAGCCAACAACAAAATAGATCGAACTGAGAATGAGATTTTCGTAACTTCTTTCACTTTTATCTCCCAAATGAGAAACAATAGTTCCATACGTTGGCAATCTTATCCATTTTTTGGATCTGAAGTCATTTTCATCGTACAAGTTGATTTGGTGGTCAGACGTGTTAGTAGGATCAGAGGAAGTTAAAACAAGGGTAAAACAACCTTTTGTTGTTTTCAGGGGAGTTAAACCACCATTGTACCATCTCACCACTGCCCCCCAAAACCTACCGACCACCACCATCACAATTTCCGGTGAAATCAACTTCCGACACTCGGTTGCCGGAGAACAAGTTTTTCGGTGGTAGAAATGATGATACATGCAATGTCTATATTTGTATCTATTCTATTACAGAACATAATTACAAATCACCGATTCAACACTCCATGTAAGCCTAAATAAATAAGTGGCAGCCATGTTAGATTTTTAAAATTAATAAAAATTAAAGGTAACCTGTAACCTTTTTAGCAAGTCACCCATTACATTCTCTGACAAAATTAGTATTTAATTACATAAAATAAACATTTTACAAGATCTCTACATAACATAAACATTTTATCATAGTTAGTTGTATTCAGAGGTCATAATCCCTTTTTCCATACAAAACGATTTGTACATATAAATAAAGTGAAGTAAAATAAAGTCCTTAAAACATTTAAAAATATAGTAAAATAAGCTTATAAAAACCATTTAGAGAAATATATCTATATATATTTATTAAAACAATAGGAATTCTAACCTTTTAAAACTCTCCTCAATATAAAGCTATTTTTAAAATTTGCTACATAGGTTTTTATCCTATGTATCATTATCACATTTTTTGACAATATTTATCCATTAAATATTAAATTAAAAAGATATTTATACACAAACTTAAGAAACCAAATCCCTTATATTTAAGAAACAAATCTCATATGGAAAAAAAAAAAAAACTAAAACCGTATAAACTTAAATATGAGTTTAAATTTTCTATATATCTTTTTTTTCCCTGTATAGACAATATTCTTTATTTAACTTTTTTGATCTTGGATTCATTTAATCAAATCGTATATTATCAAAATCATTTCATTATAAGAATTTAAATATTTTTAACTAGATAATGATATCACAATTTGATTCATTGAAGTTACGGGTTATGCGGGTTCATTTCTTTCATGGGTAACAATTGTTTTAATAAAAACATGGGTTGTAATTACAATTATTCCTGATCAAATACGATATTTAGAGCAAATATGCAGCCACAAGATACTGTTAATCTCATTTAAACTAATTTTCGCTATCTAAGTAGCACAACACCATTAGGTTTCTAAATACGTTAAACTAAGTTTATTTTTTTTTTTTATATTTAAATGTTGAACATTATATATATTATTGATTTCAATGTCAATATTAAAGCTTTTAAAAAATAAATTTAATATCCGCACATCTCGCGGGTAAAAAACTTTGTTCTCTCCATAAATCTCTATGCTTTGTCAAACACAATCCTACAAATCTCTTTATGCTAAAAAAACTAAACATAAACACCAAAACTAAACAAGGCAGCTACAAACAATTGCTGATTGATTCTCTTATTTTATACATTAATGGCCAGTACCATTACTTCCATTACTTGAGTAAAGCTCATCATCATCGTCATAAATCTTTCTTTCTTTTCACTTAATGGTTTAGGTTGGTTGTTTTGTCATTCTCTTTCTGTTTTTGTGTTCATCTAAAACACATTAGTTAGGTTGCACCATTTGTTGGGCCCATTTCTCCACTCAAGACTTTAAATGGTGAGGAGACAGTAAAAAGGGTGTCTCTATCTCTCCATTTTGCTTTTCTTTGTTACCCCCATTTCTACATTTCTTACAAATTAGACTAACAATACATTTCCTTGTTTTTGCTTCTTGGGTTTTTAATATCTTCGTTAATAATTTGTGGGCTTTTTGTTTCTTTGATGGGTTTTTTTTTCTTGGATTTTGGTTCATGAGTTTTTGATATATGTTGAGTATTGAGCATCTGGAGATCTGAGCCGAGTTTATTATGCTTTTTGATCAGCTTTATTGACTATTTAAGTTTAAAGTTTGTGCCTTTTGAGACTTGAATATATGTTTTGCACTTTTCTTTATTTTTCATTTGGGGCATCAAATTCAAATTGTGACTGCTTACCATTTTTGAATTATTTATAATCTTCTTTTGAGTTGGGCTTTTAGCAGGAAGAAATCCTAGTCCCTCCATAGTGTCCAATTTATGTTTTCAAGGTATTTAAAAATTGAATCTTACATATTGGGTGTTCATTTGGAAATGCTATTATGATTACACTAATATCTATACTGGTGTTTTTTGCAGCTGTCATTCGAGACAATGAGTTATGAACCCTTGATATAGTTGGTGAATTTCAGAAATGGAAAGAAGGATTCAGCCTCCTCTGGTAAGTTCTTGATATTTTAGTATATATTTTTCTCACTAGTAGATCAACTGAAGATAGTTAGACTCAATGTAGTGTGCCTTTTACTAATTTTCTTGTGTTCTATTAATACTATTACAATTACTATATGATCCCGAAAAGTTATAAAGCCTGCTTATTCTTCTGTGATTTTTTGATCAAATGAACATTTCATTGCTCATGTGTAAAAGTCAGTGTGAAAGACTGAAAGATTAAGGATGTTGGTATGATTATTTTTGTTCTCGGTCATTTGTTACATTATCTTATGAAATTTACATTGTTTAATATAATGTCGATAATTAGAGACTTCAATAGGGTATGTTTATAAGCTCCAAACCATGGGTTAAACTGAACTCATTGTTAAATTTATTCAAGATTTTACCTAAAAGAGCCTAAAACCGGAATTGAATTGTGATTGGTATTTATATAGTCGAATTCTTGGGTATAGCTAACTTAGCTAATGGCTATCTAAGTTTAATTGGTAATTACAGTACAAAATGTAGTTTTTGTCTTGTTATCACTTATTTGATGAAATTTTTGCCTTTTTTGCAGGTGGATTCAACAGCTTGCTTGTGTAGGGTAGACGCCGGTCTGAAAACTGTTGCTGGAGCAAAAAGGTTTGTTCCCGGTTCAAAGCTCTGTCTACAACCTGATATCAAGCCATCAATCCATCCGACCAGACAAAAACCACCACATGACAGAACTCGTAACCAAACTCCTCTCCTGCCCGTGCTGCCCGATGACCTTGCCATTGCCTGTCTAATACGTGTCCCAAGAATTGAGCACCGAAAACTGCGGTTAGTTTGCAAACGATGGTATCGTCTCTTAGCAGGAAACTTCTTCTACTCTCTACGAAAGAACCTACAACTAGCTGAAGAATGGGTCTACATTATGAAGAGAGACAAAGACCGAAAGATAACATGGCATGGGTTTGACCCAATGAACCACCTATGGCAACCACTAGCACCAGTCCCCAGAGAATACTCGGAAGCCGTAGGGTTTGGGTGTGCAGTCCTGAGTGGGTGTCACCTGTATCTATTTGGCGGTAAAGATCCTATCAAAGGGTCAATGAGACGAGTGGTGTATTATAGTGCACGCACCAATAAATGGCACAGGGCTCCTGATATGCTTAGGAGGCGACATTTTTTCGGGTCGTGTGTTATAAACAACTGTTTATATGTAGCAGGTGGTGAGAATGAAGGTGTACAACGGTCCCTAAGATCAGTGGAGGTTTATGACCCAAGCAAGAACAGATGGTGTTTTGTTTCTGATATGAGTACATCCATGGTCCCATTTATAGGGGTGGTTTATGGAGGAAAGTGGTTCTTGAAGGGGCTAGGATCACATAGACAAGTGGTTAGTGAAATGTACCAACCCGAAATAGATATCTGGACTGCTGTTCGAGATGGGATGGTTTCGGGTTGGAGAAACCCAAGCACTTGCTTAAATGGGAAACTATATGCTTTGGAGTGTAAAGACGGATGTAAAGTTAGGGTTTATGATGAAGAAATGGATTCATGGAGTAAGCATATCGATAGCAAGATGCATTTGGGGAACTCAAAGGGTTTTGAGGCTGCAGCGTTGGTCCCCTTAAAGGGGAAACTTTGCATCATAAGAAACAACATGAGTATATCTTTGGTGAATGTTGGAGAAGACGGCGCAACCGAACATTTGTGGGAAACTTTGGCCGGAAAAGGGCAGTTGAAGACTTTGGTCTCGAGCCTATGGTCGAGCTTGGCAGGACGGAACCGCCTGAAGAGTCACATTGTTCATTGCCAAGTGCTTCAGGCATGAGGTTTTGAGATTAGATCAGGAATGGTGGGTGACAATGTAGGTTGTGTTAGATGTTGTGACAGGATGATACAAAATTGAATGTTTCTGTTTTTGTATGGAAATGTAGGTTCTTTCTTTTTGCTCATTAGTAGTGTGTTTTTTTTATAGAGATGCAAAATTTAAAGTTTTCTAGGACGTGTATAGTTGTAAAACTTTAGGAGTTCTTTTAAGAAAAAAGTTGAAAGGAAATATGGATAACATGATTCAAATATAGTTTTTCCAATATTTCCTACGAAAACAGACTCACTAACCAGATGTTGTGATAGGATGATACAAAGCTAATGTTGTGTGGATGACAATGTAGGAGGTGGAACCGGACACTGCCCTCCCAGAAACGCTTCCCACCCGACCGGTACCGGTAGCACGGCGCAGTGTTACACCCGGTGACCGACCGGTACCGGTTTGATCACCGGTGTACACCAAGTACCCTAAGAAGTTATTTGAAAGGTCATGTTTTGCTACTAATACAGTTCATTTCTTATACTAACAATCTTGATTAGTGAAAATCATATGGTTATTTGAACATGAATAAAAGTGATCGATTTCTTATGCGACATGGATTTTTCATGTACTTTGAGATCATGAGAATCAGAACTATGTTTTAAATTTGATATAAATTTTGTATGGTTTCTCTTTTTTTCTTACTATATTCCTCATAGTCTATTAAAAGACTAGAAAACCTCTTGTGCGTCTACATACCCGTCTACCAATACTGTCTTACCAATACTGATTAGCTTAAGACTAGAAATCTTAGATAGCATCTATTTGTATTGTCTATCTTAATTCACTTGAAGCCTTACTTTCAACTCGGCTTCCCGGTCGATATATCCGAGTTCGACTTAAATAGTCTCGGTTTTCGTATTGTTTATCTTTGATATGCGAGGTCCTCAATCGCCGGACGGCTACCCTCCATCCCCTTGCTTCACGTGCATTCATTTTGTTGGTTTATGAGTCTACTATCATTAGGACTTAACTTCTGACTTGGGAAATACGGATTAACTTCTGATTTGAGAATTACGGATACGAAATGCTAAGTTAATCCTTTTGTAAGATTGATTCTTTATCTTGTATACAAGTATTTCCATTTGTTGGTGGAAGTTTATGAATAATACCCACTTGAAGTTTATCCGTTCTTTGTGTAAGTCAACAAAAAAAATAATAAGGTGACTAATTTGATATGCCTACAAATAGATAAAAATAAAAGTGGTAACCGGCAACTTGTTTTGTATCCAGTTGCTTACATTACATAACCCAAAAAACAAAGTTGGTTACACTACATAGCTAGTCGAGTAGTTGGTTACATTACATAACCTTTTGGTCATAGTTGGTTACATTCCCGTGCCATTATCCCCCTACAGCTATGTCAAAGTATGATGTCGAAACACAACATGATCAGTGGCTAAGCTTGAAAGGCAAACAAAACAATAACTTTAGGCAAATTCTTTCTCTGAACGTTTGAATCTTTTTACTGATCATATCATGTATCATCACTAAATTTTATGACACTTTTATATGCATACCAATTATTCATATCTATCCAAAAAGTAGTGAAATTACCGTGACCAACATTCATGCCAATTATTAGCCCATCCACGTTTCAAATTCTTGGACCGTTATACCTCCTTTCGGTCAAAGCCCTTTGATGCTTTATGAGATTACTTCCACGCATATAGTTTCAACAAACAACTACCTGCATTTTGTTTCCTTGTAAAAAATAATTGTCCCTCTAACCAATCCAACTATGGAAATCAAAAACAAGATTACAACATATTGTTGGGCTTAGGCATCCAAAAGGTTTAATACCGGCTAGCAAGATTTGTGATTCTTGAAACGGCTACCCTTGATCCACGAAACTATTAGGTCCTAGATCCAGCTAGGTAAGACTTTCCCATTGAAACACAAGTGTCCTTCTGTCGCTTGTATTCATTGTATCTCAGAAAGAAATAACCAAGATAGTCAAAATCTATTGGTGACATTTTCGCCTGTTTTGCAATCAACCAAACAAAGCACTTGTATAAAAACCGGGAAAACGCATTGCAATGAAATATGGTGAGGCGGTGGATACCTGGATTAGAGCCCACAGAGCCCAGTATAAGTGTGACGCCAACATGTAACAGCTTGTTTCAACATAGAGGGCTTTCAAATCTTTATCTGGTACCTGTATTTGAAGATAGTTGCATGATATTTAAGCATTTGGCAAACAAACTAGCAGTTGAATCTATGTAAAAGAGTGCACAAAATGGGTCTGAACTGAGACAGACCAGAACCAGCCATACTTGGGTCGCTTCTGATTTAACAAAAATTTTCAGAAACTTATCTCCAGTTCAATCCGCCTAGGAAAGGAACAGAACCGATGATTTCTAAAAACATTATAGGTAAACGGAAGAGGTTTTCCCTCTGGGGATGACAACTCTTTAGACTCAGATATATGTGGCCGAACCGGGGTATTCCCATGACATTTCCAACCATTTCCCTAGTCACCCCCAGGATGTTTTACGTTTACCTAGGGAGGTTTTAAACCTGAGACTTCTTCTGAGGAAACATTATTAGCTCAATTATATTTTTCAAATTTTAGCATCCCTGTCACAAAAAGGAGCAGAACCGATGGTTTTAAATCTTTTGATATTACTTTACAACTTTGAGCATCCCTTGTATAATTGGTTCTGTGGACGCAGTTTTATCTTCTGCTATTCTTTGATCGCATTTTGGTCTAGTTTAAATGTGATGAGCACATTAAATACACAAACAAGCTGGAATCAGATGGGTTGGCACGGGTACCTTATCCGGTGTTTCGGGTTGCAAGTAATTCTTGAAGAAATGATATTGCTCATCCTTATTTGGATACCTGTAGAAATATCGTAAAAGAAAAAGGTACACCAAGTTCTAATCTTTCCCCTTTTGAAAAATCAACTCCATGTTTAATTATCATGAGTTACAAGCAGTTTTCATATAAATTGACGTGATACATGTAAAGTGTAAACTTTGGTGCACACATCTGTTCTTTGTTAGAAAACTATACACGTTCATATCAATTTCGGAGCGAGTAATTTAATTGACTTTAACAAGTGACACGAGACTTTTCTTCTTCAAAAGAAAGGGTAAAATAATAAGTGGATAGAAACGAAGTAAACTTACAATGCGTAGTCACAATCATAGCCTGCATATTCATTGAAGTGGTTTCCAATGTCAAACCCTCTGTAGCTGTATGATCCATATTCAAAATCTATGATGTACAGTTTCTCTGTTCCAACAATAAATAAGAAGTTCCATTACAAAGTTTATATGCTAATATATCTTTGATTGTTGAGCGAAGATAAATGTCGTAAAACACTTCTGATACAAATCACAAAAATTCTAGTTTATAAGTAAGAAAAGTTGGGTGAAGATATACCTTCATCGTCATTTAGCATCAGATTTCCAGAAAGCAAGTCATTATGAGCGAACACCACTGGAGCATCAAGACGGCCTGTCAATTCCTGTCTCGTAAAATCACCAGACATTTCTCCACAAATAAACTATTTTCCTTTCAATTTGCAGGACTCCAATCACAAATTTATGCAAAACGTTCAAGTTAAAGACCGTGATATATAGATCCAGGCCGATGGGGAAATCAAGATTCATGACTTATAAAGCCAAATACTCATAAGTCATACCCCATACAAAAGACAGAAAAAATGTTAAGAGTTAAGTGAATAGTTGACTCTCTTCCTACATATATTTGTTAAAAATAGAACCTGTTGAAGGAGCACAGACTTCACAAACTTTACCACAACTGATGCACATTAGGTACAGGTGGCAGAATGGGAAATATGGATACTTGGTAAACATTTTAAACAGATTCAGGTGAATGGGTCAAATTAGTCATTCTTGAACACGTTGTTTGGGTTGACCCAGGACAATATTTATATCGTTGTTAAAAACAAACAAACAGGTAAATATAATAGAAAAGTTATGTTATTTCCATAAAAATAACAATCTTCTAACGATATGAAGTAGGAGTCTTATATATTGTTAACACACTTCCGGTGACTCCCAAGTTCCCACCTGTTTGACCCATTTAATAATTTTGACCCATTTCATAAGTATGACTCAAAATTCCAACTCTAATATTATGTTATCTAGGACATATCGTAGGTTCTTTGTCAACTAAAGAGACAATTAAACTAATGTTATACAATAATTAGAAGACTACCTTGAGCTCAATAAGTTCTGTATGCACTTCCTTGAATGAAATTGTATTATATCTCTCTTTCTTATCATGATCATCAAAATTAAGAGTGGATGCTGCAATCAACAATCAGCAAAGCTTAACATTTCAGAAGCTTCTTGAGATAATCCCACTATCCCGAATGGAAATAAATCAAGTTAATTGCAATAGTCTTAAAAAGAGGGAAGGACATTAAAGTACACCTCTTTCAAAAAACTTGAAGATGTCATTCCATAGCTGAGGTTCCTTAGATCCTGGAATCTCTACCTGATGAAACCTATTTAGTTGTTTTGCTATTTCAGCAACTAATTTTGGCTTTCTCAAGTCTGTAGAGCATATGCAATTAACGATGAGATAAAATAGGAGCAAAATCCTGGGTGTAGATGGATTCTAAACATTAATTTTGAACTACATCTGATTAGTACATCAAGTTAATTTCATATTTAAATAGGTTAGATACTAAAAATGTGATATCCATGTCCATATCTATTTCTAATGAATACCAATATCAGTATAGACAAAAACTATGTGCAGACATACAAAATACATTTAAGTTTCCGAAGGTTAGTTATAACACTAATTTTCTTAGCGGTCTTTTGGCACTTCCTATGCAAGTGATTTTTAACATAGAAAAAAACAAATTCAAGGAAATAAATAAAAAATAAAAATATATTGACCCTGAATTGTCAAGTGGTTGAATACTCATCATCTGGAAATGTAGATAAACATATCCAACGAATATTTACTAAAAGTGTATGTAAAATAAATGAATGATTACCACCATTCATACCCTAGTACAGTATGAACATATTTTAAGCTTCACTTTCAAAAAGTACATATATATTTTGCATACATAAATGCGATACAAATGGAATTACATCTAGCATGCATTGAAAACCCAATAAGAACAGTTACACCTTCATAGATCATAATGGGAAATTAACAGTCAATTAGTTCAAGAGAAGCACATGCATAAGTTCATGAACACTTGACTCCTCCATTTCAAATCGGCTCTCTCTCTGACTCTGCTTACAAGGCCACGCCATCAATTTCAATTCTCAATAAAAAAAAATGTTTAGTTTCAGGCATCATAAAATAAGTGCATGCTAAAAACAGAAGTAGAGACGAAAATACGATACACTAAAATAGATACAAAAGATATTAAGTTTTTGATTAATTAAGGTGACGAAACAAACTTATCATCGGGTAACAGGCCTGAGATCACTCAGATACGTTATTCTGTTGCTTACCTAATGGTTCTAATGTACGAGCATGTATAAATGATTGTACCATTCCATTTCCAAAAACTCCTAGCAACTTGGCACCAAATCCTGCAGCTGATAGATAATGAATGGCCTATACACAAAGGCATCAAATTAAAAAAGTGTAGAGAAACATATGTAATGCCTTGAATCTGAACATAATGAAGATAACCTAAAAGCTATGACTCCAAAGAAATGAAATGTAACTGTCTGGTCATCATAGAAACTTAGATATATCAATTGATCATCCAACATCCAACACGTGGTTATCAAAATATCATAGGACCAGAAGGAAGAATGCCTGGGAGCAAAATATGGAAAGAGCTTAGAGTAGGCTAGAATGTAAAATCATGTACAAAATTGCATTCAAGAATGCGTGGGTGCAAATTTTGGAAAGAGCTTAGAGTAGAATAGGATTTAAACCACTGAATTGGGAACATAAGAAGAATCATTTAACCAATTTCTCAAAAACGGAGACACTTATTTGGATAATACAGTTTTCGGGGAGCTCAGAAGTGCAGCCAATATCATATTTCCGCACATAATATTGAAAGTGAACAAAAAAACATATTTATTAAAGAAATATCTATAATCATATGTAACAACCTAGGATATATATATATAGATATATATATATATATACATGTGTGTTTAATAGGTGTAGTTCAAAATCACATGGCTATTGATTGTATGAACATGTATACTTTTGCTAATTACAACATGTAATCAGATGTCAAAAGAGAAAGAGACATGGGTAATGTAAAATATCCACCAGGCTTGATATGAAAAGACAAATTGGTTCTATTGAACGCAAAAAAAGAAAATGAAACCACAAATGGCCAGAATATTATTAACCTGTAATTCCCTTTCTCGATTGATGACATATTCTGTATTTGGACCATACAGTCTAACTGTGACATGCACCAGATTTCCATTTTGTTCCTCTACGGATACCTTGAGCACTATAATGACAAAACATAGTTAGTTACTACACTAATCTCAGATACTACATTCCAAATGGGAAAGGAAAGATTATTGGATTAAGTCTAGTTGTTGTAAGAAGCAGATTTGGTTTAAACTATTTAATAAAAGGGAACCTACAGAGGTTTGTGATGCCACCAGAGACTCTCTCGGCAGAGAAGTGTGATTCATCCAAATCTGACCATTTCTTAAACAGATCTTTGCACAGCTTTCTGCGAAAGTCAAATCACAAAAAGCATGGAACTTGACAAAAGCACAAAAAATAGATAAAATAAAAAAGGAAAAAAAGTTGCCAGTCAAGAAGACTACAAAAATTTCAGAACGCTCATTCAACAGGAAAAAAAACACATCTGTAACGTAGTTTAATCTAGGGTTTGGTATCTAATATAACAAAGTACTTCTCATTTTGTCCACCACTTTCTTTTATACGTCGTAATCTACAATCAAGCTTGTAAAGCTTGTCCCCTTTAAAGAGAAGATTGGCACCCTTGTATGTGACGTGATATAATCTACCATGTAAACCGGTAACATTGATATGAGAATTATGTAAACCTTAGTTACGAAATGTTTGGACAAACCAAATACAAAGACAATTAGAGAACCGAAACTACGACAATGATACCCAATCGGCTACCGGGGAGGTATGATGTAGACAGACCTTACCCCTACACAAAGGTAGAGAGGCCGCTTCCAGATCCACCGGAGTGGAAGGGACCTCCGGCCCAAAATTAGAGAACCGAAACTGTGTCATATAAATTATGTCATGTCATATCTAGGCCGACAAGATTTTGTTATATTAGATAACAAATCCGGACTAAAAGAGTGAGGAAAAAAACAATGCATTTGATTGGATGAACGAATTTGATTGGCAAAAACAAAATCACCAAAGCAAGCAGGCTGGCTTTATAAATGGTGAGCTGGGAAGAATAAATAAAATGAACTTCAGGGGCATCAGATCAATCCAACCAACCAAACAAACAATCACATACAGAAATTAAAAATAATAATAATATATAAATCAAAGGACAAATTATCCTACTCCTACTTTTAAATTACATGAATGCCTTCTGAAAACCCTCCAATAATCCACCCATACAAATATGGAGAGTGAGACTCAAACCCTGAATAATCAAATATCTTAACCGGCGAAACCAAGTCACATATGTATAATCATAATGCGAAGCCATCCCACAATAGGCGCAAACTCACTCCGAAAAGCTAGCTCTCAGAGAGAAGGGAACATCATAATATAATAATAATAAAAATGAAAATATAGTGAGATGAAATGAATGAATAAGAAAAGCGAAGAGAGAGAGAGAACGCGCATACACGAGGGCAGGTTTCATAAGAGGAACAGGAAGAGTGTGGTCGACAGTTAGAGATGAACATGGAATCTCCTCAACATTCATGTTGCTGCTGTTGTAAATCTGTATTGATTTTTATTTTTATTTTGTTGGTGTTTTTAGTGCTTTTTTGCAGATTTAATCGGATTGGCGACTTTTGCGATGGAATCTCGAACCCAAATGCCCGATAGGCCGTTATAGCTTTATTTTTCATTCGAATTTAGATGAATATGATATTCCTTTGGGTTTTGAGCTCAAATACTTCGATGATGTATAGGGATATTAAGATGTAGGTCTATCTTACATCTACCTAAATAGAAAGGTTACTTCCATGTTCTACATAAATTATAAAAAAGACCCTCCAACCGTAACACCCCAAAGTTTATAAATATTATTAAAATGTTTAAAAGAATTTCTATTATTTGTTGTTGTATCAACGAAAAGTTATCCTATAACTTAATTAGAGTATTAGTGATTAAGCTTATTTTACAACGAGAAAGATACTCGCATATTGCGGCGGTGATGGATGTGATCGATGACGGAGTGGTGATGTAATGGTGGCGACGGGCGGTGGTGGCTGATGGGGTGATCTACCTGACGGGTTCCGCCCTCAGATTTAAAAATTCGTTAAAAGTATATCAAATGACTACTCTAATGAAAGAATATGAAATTTTAAGAACACCCATATAAATTTTATAATTTATCGATGTATGGTTTTGAGATAAAAGATTTTGAATGAATTGGAGAATAAATGATTTATGGAGTGGAGAGAAAAGAAAATGAATGGTTGAGATTTGAGAAGAAATAAAGGGTATTGAGTGAATATAGACTTGATGTATAAATATTTTGGGAAAGTAAATATTGAAACTTAAAATGTAGACAGATGAGATCTATTTTATAATATAGTATAGATATAGATAATACAATGCAACTTTCAAAAAATAGATAATACAATGCACATATTATGTACATACTTGTTAGTTAAGGAATGGAAGATAATGATCATTATATTATTTGATGACTCAAAATTTAGTAGAAAAGACACGTACACAACTTAATAACTAGGAGTGGCTAGTCTAGTGAACCTAGACTAATGACTAAGCATAATTGTGATGTCTACAAGTATAAAGAGAGATTATGATGTGTAAAATTTTTTACGGAGGTAAACGAAAATACACATATGTGATAAGGGCACGAGGGATATAAGTAATATGATACATATAAAGGGGAAATAGAGTACATTATCAAAAGCTAAAGGAAATAAGGTTGGCTATGCGGGGTGACTTCCATTCGTAGAAGCAGAAATAAAACATACATATTAATTGTTACTTCATGTTTAAGTATTGTCAAGTTCACAGACAAGTTATAAGAATATAATAATAGTAATAAATAAGGGAAGAGTTGTTAGTTGATTGGAAACAAATTGAAACACTAGACGTATGGTATGCTTAGGCCTCACCTTATAGGCGTTCGATCGCGCGTCTTCTTCGTGTCTGACGCACCAGACGCAATGAACGTTACTAGCACTAGCTGCGTTTGGTGCTGCATCCCTCTAATCCGTCTGATTTCGAATGCACGTTTGATCACTTCTCATATAGGGCCGGTCTCCTTCCCATGCGATTAAAATAATAAAAAAAACAGTTTTAATCCATGAAAGATATATATGTGATGTTTGAGAAGAGATATAGGTAAATATGTGATGTTTGTGAAAGAGATGTGTGTCGATGGTTATGGTGGTTTTTATATATATATATATCATACATATATATATGGGTCCCTTATTTTGAGAACCCATTTTTTTTAAGAACCGTGAGAACTCCTAATATTTATATTGGATCACATGTTTTTTTTGTTCATTCACATGTGAAACGTTATAAAAATATATGTTGCAGAATAAATTTTTTTTCAAAACCTTACATATAGCCGTTTGTCACATGTGAACAGAAAATGTAAACAAATTCATTCACAAATTCATAAAAGGCTACTTTGAAGGTTTCATAAAAAAGTTTTTTCTACAACATACCTTTTTATATCATTTCACATGTGAATGAACAAAAAAAACATGTGAACAAATATATTATCTAAGAGTTCTCATGGTTCTTATAAAAAATATGGTTCTCAAAATAAGGAAACTCTATATATATATATATATATATGTCCTGAAGAAGAAGAAAGGGAAGAGACAAAGAGTTATAATAAATTTCAATTTAGCCCTCCAACTTTTATTAATTCTCTAGTTTTCCTTTACTATATAGATTTTTTCTTCCATGAATTGTTTTTTTGTGATTTCCTTCTAATGTAATGTATTTTGATAATAAAAATTGTATTTTGTTTAATTTTGTGGAAAAAAAAATGAAATAATATAATAGTGGATGAATATTGTTAGAAGTGGGGGTTATAAGTAGGGGTGTGTCTTGGTGTGTTTAGAAGAGAGAGAAACTAATGAATAGTGTTAGACGTGGTTCCTTATAAGGAGAGGCCTTACTGATCATAAATAAAGAACAAGAAATCAACAAAATTATATGCTCAAAACCTAAGAAGGGTGCAAGTTCTGTTATTTGCCTATTTCAAGGCATTGAGATTGATCAAGTTAAAACTATCTATAGTTGTCATTAACATGTCCCGATCAAGGTGAGTATACGAACTATAATTATATATGCGAAAGAAATATATATAGGATATTTTGTAATGTGATAGTTTGTTGATAGTTGCCATATATGATCTATGCGACAAGTTGAGAATATAATTGTGTTAAAAATAAATGTTTTGAATTATATGACATAAGCGGCCTATTAGTTGTGAAATAATTAAGTTGATATTGCTTGTGAAGTAGTTGTGACGATTGGGCTATCGTTAAAGCCGTTGTGACTATTGGACTATCGTTAAAACCGTTGTGACGATTGGGCTATCGTTAAAGTCGTTGTGACGATTGGGCTATCGATAAAGCCGTTGTGACGATTGGGCAATCGTTAAAGTCGTTGTGACTATTGGGCTATCGTTAAAGCCGTTGTGATGATTGGGTAGCCGTTGAAAGCGATTGGGCTATCGTGAAAGCCGTTGAAAGCGATTGGGCTATCGTTAAAGCTGTTGTCATATGACGAGATAAGTTAGACGTGGGCCCACGGTGAGGTTAATGTCGACATGAGTGGTTTTGTGACTAAATAAACATTACATTTATTTAAAACATAAAAGACACAAAATACTTAAAAATTAAACTAAACATCGATATCTAGATCTCCCACGTGCTTCGTAATATCACGACGTAACATGTAATGCGTCTCTTCTTACGCAAGTGATAGAGAAAATTATGGTCGGTAACACAAAGATCGTTAGGAGGATACCTGATGTACCCAGTGATATCACGTTGTCGTCCTTGAGGATCATGTTATGTAAAATAATACACGCATACATCGTGTTAACGATCTTTTCTTTATTCCTCATCCGTGTCGGTCGTTCGATGATAGCCCACTTGTTCTCGCATTTAAAATGTAAATCTTATTCAAGACAACCTTTCATCAATCTTTATTACTTAAACAATGAAATTATGAATTCACCAAATTTTGTATAGTCTTTAGTCATGGAGACTAGAAAAAAGCCTCAACCAATTACGTGTCATATTAGTAATTTCCTTCAGCAGTCAATCATTTAGAACTACTCACACTAAAATAACCATAGTAGACACTTCGCATACTGATGACAATATTTATCCTGTATTTGAGGACCACCATCATGGAAATATGACTTCCATAAGCAATACTCTAGAGCATGTAAGTCCCTCGGGTCTTACCAAACCGAGATTGACAGCAGTCAATCATTTAGAACTACTCACACTAAAATAACCATAGTAGACACTTCGCATACTGATGACAATATTTATCCTGTATTTCAGGACCACCATCATGGAAATATGACTTCCATAAGCAATACTCTAGAGCATGTAAGTCCCCCGGGTCTTACCAAACCGAGATTGACTTAAGGATATGTCGAGGTGCGGAAAATCCTCGAGATAACCCACGGTTTTTTTTTTATATTTAGCTTTTATGATATATATATATATCACTATATATATATATATATTGCGTGAACATAAACACTCGTATTTGGTTACAATAGTGACACAGCTCTACGGATTCACCTTTATCAGCCAACGTGACCTTCGCGAATCTACAAGCCTACCAATGCCAAGTGTGTGTTTGCGGTTCGTGCATGAGATTGAGTATCACCCACAAGATCACTATATGCGTGTTCTTATAGTTTCTCTCTCTAGGTTTTGCTTATTTCTCTCTATCCACTCTTGTTGGAACACGCATACACACACCCACTATTTATAGGCAAATGACAAAAACTCTCAAATCCCATTGGATTTGAGTGTTCTCAAGTCAAGCCCATAAGCTCATTAGGGTTTTGGCCATGTTTGAGAGTTCTTGTGTACAAGCAAACTTTTGCTTGTTTCCACAGGAACTCTCAAAGCTATTTGAGTGTTCTCTCTACAAGCAACATTTTTGCTTGTTTCCACAGGAACTCTCAAAGCTATTTGAGTGTTCTCTCCACAAGCAACATTTTGCTCGTTCCCGAGAACTCTCAAATCATTTTAGTGATCTCTCCACAAGCAATATTTTGCTCGTTCCCGAGAACTATCAAATGACCATTTGATTGTTTTTCTCCACAAGCAATAATTTGCTCGTTCCTGAAAAACTCAACAATTTGAGTGTTTTCTCCACAAGCAACAATTTGCTCGTTCCCGAAAACCCTCAAATAACACTTAAGAATATTTGAGTCATGTTTCTGTTGCAGTCAAGACGCAGCAACAACAGTGACTCAGCTAACGCTTCTACATCATTAGCGATATATACGTTGCAACAACATTCTCTGTATTACCCAATGGAAGTGTATTAAGATAATATTCCTATGTCTGTAAAATACGATGCGACAAATATTATCTTTTTTTGGTTAATGGGATATTCCCTGGGAATTTTATACCATCACCAAAATCATTACAAAACAAGTAGTATGGCTGAAGTACCATACTCATTCATACACATGACATGCCATGCATATGTGGCCTCGCTAACAGCAAACAAGCTATAATAACTATAAGCTACAAGTATAAACTAATATGAAGTGAAGAAATAAAAAACTATCGAAATCAAACAGCCTCCTAGCGCCGGATCTGATCAAAGACAACCATCTAATGTGGCAAATCCCATGCTTGCACAAAGCGATCAACTTGAGCTGTGTTCTTAAATCTCAAAGTGACAAGTTTTAACCGAACTGTAGAGGCAATCAAGTCTTGAATCTGATCAGGATTTCGAGAGATGTTAGAAAACAACCTCTGATTTCTTTCTTGCCATATAAAGTATGCAGAAGCAGCTATAAGTAATTTCCCAATTACACCTCTAGCCGAATTAGACTTAGCGCGTGGAATCAGCCAATCATATATATCATCTGTTTGATCAAAGAACCGCATGGTCCTCCGATCGAAACAAGGAGGGGGGTTTGACCGATTCGTTGGCGATTCCCTATTGGTGTAAAGTTTTGAGAAATTTAACGCCACAAGATCGAAGGTGTTTGTGTTAGCGGTGGAGACGACTCCTTAGAGGAGCCGGCCACCTTAGGTATTTTTAGGGTGAAAAGAACATGTCTCAACTATTGAGGGGGACCTCGTTTTATAAGAGGAGCTAGCTTGGAGGGAAAGCTAGGCTTTTAGGGTTTTTAGGGGGATACTGTAACACCCCAAGCTAGGGCTCGAAATATTACAGAAATCATATAGCAAAAGGAGGGATTATCATAGGCAACTAAATGAAATTAATGAATTCGGTGAATCCACAACAAGTCAAATATTCAAACAATGCATAAGGAGCAAATGACTATCAAAGTTTACAAAAGAGAATTCTAGAGATGGCTATCGATCCTAAGCATAATCAAAAGTGGGCGAATGAATCCTTGATCCATAAAGTCCATGCCCGAGTCCAAAAGCTACACTAGATCATGTATCACGTCCTTGAACCACCTGATTACCTGAAAAGTGAACTAACAAGTCAACATGAGGTTGGTGAGTTCGTAGTGGTGGCCCAAGAGGAACCACCGACCATAACCACATATCATAAAAACAAGAACAAATATCGCATATAACTAGTCTTACACAACATCCAACCAACGCACCACAATATAACAAACGTGTAAGAATAACCAATGCAATGCTAATGTCATGAATGCGAAGGATATGTATGCCAAACCAAGATATGAATGATATGTATGGCCATCATGCCATCTATGCAACGATACTCACATGTCATCACCATGACCAATGTGGCATCTCAAAAACGTCGGCGAATATACGTCTATAAATTAAAGGACTAGACTCGATAAACCGAAAATACAAAACCTTTTTTTTTACATCCCTACTGCGCTGCAATGGGTAGAGAACTTCCCACTGCGCCGCAATGGGAATCCTCGGCCAAAGATTGAACATGCCCCACTGTGCCGCAGTGGGTTTAACACCATCCCCACTGCGCCGCAGTGGAAGGAACCAGATTTAAATCCGTGGCATTCCACTGCGCCGTAGTGGGCAAAACCACCCCCCACTGCGCCGCAGTGGGCTACCTGATCAGCAAATCAAACCATTTTAACACTTAAACTAGATTGCAACCTTCCCATATCAACATGAACTTCACAAACTACATTCCAGAAGTTACTAACAACATTATAGACACATTTCAAACACAAACACAACATAACTTGTTTCAAATCCCAAGGAGATCATCAAATGGGTCATTTACCCAACTTGACATAATTTTCGCCCAAAAACTCAATTTACAACCTTTCCAAAAGACTTTCACATGACCAATTACACAATTTTAACAGAGGCAAGACCATCAAGACAAAATATATCAAGAGCCAAAGAGAGAGGGACTTCTAAGCCTTTAAAACCAAAGTGGCCATTCATCCAAGAATGACTTAATACCTTCAAGTCTTGCAAAAGTCAACTTCAAGCTCTAACAAATCTTTCAACTCAACCACACTAGTTTCTTCTTCCGGAACTACCTAAAAAAGGGTAAACAACTAAAATATAAGCAAAGGCTTAGTGAATATACTTGCATACATTTACGAATACGAATGAGGGTAAGTACAAGGACTTTTACATGTAACCTATGGCATCGTCATGTCACATTTACATATTCACCTTGTACACTAACAACACATATATGGATCCATATAAGCTAAACAATCATAACAATCGCATCTATCGGTATTCTTAGGCCCCGGAGGTTCTTAGGCCTTATAATCACAATGTCCCACATGGACTTATGCCACATCAATTACCACACATTGTTTTACAAACTTCAACATGAAATGGTCAAAACCACCATGGATAAAAGGCTTCAACATGATGTGGTCAATTGATCCAACATAAACATAAAGGTATGCAAATATACTCACCTCCTCCGCAAAAAGGACAACAATGCTAAAAACGAATAAGCACAAGCAAGCTTCAACCTATAAACATATCATAAAATGCATAAGCTTACATTCACAACTTGACTAGTTCAACCTAGCCATTCTCAATCACTAGCCTTTTCTAAACCCAAAACCCAACCCATTTGTCATTGAGTTACTTTTATCTTTAACACAACATTAGCCATTAGGTAGTTCATCCTACCATTTTCATCCATATTTCAATAACTAACAAAAATTCATCTTTTCTTACAAACTCAACTTATCGACTAGGTTAACTAAGGAATTGGGGGAAAATTAACCATAAATCATTTTCTAGCAAAACCCCCAATTTGGTTTATCCGTGAACCCTAATTTGAAAGGAAAGATAAAAAAACTAATTTAAGGGAATTCAATACCTCAAGATTTAATGAGCTAATTCAAGACTTAAATTGAAAATCCTCTTTTCCCCTTTCTTCTTTGAAATTTTCGGCCACCACCACACAAAACCCACAAACCCTAGCTTTTCAATTTCTTGAATGAAGATTATATGATGGTGATGCTTAGTATAATGATTTCCCTTTTTGAATTAGAGAGAATTAAGCTTTTTGATTTTGAAAGAAAGGGATGGAATTGCATGAGGAAATGAAGAAGAGTTTAGTGAAAATATGAGTAAGGAGAATATATGTGGTTGGCACTCTCTATGGGTGCCACGACCAACTTCCAAATTTTGTGGGTATTTTACCAGCTATCCGTTAAAGTTCCAACTAAATTAACCCCATATCAAAAAATAAAATACTAGGAAATTAATTTAATGTCAAAACTACGAAAAGGGGTTAATTTCTTTTACCTTAAAATATTTGGGGTGTTACAACTCTTCCCCGCTTGGAACGGATCACGGCCTCGTGATCCAAGCCAAATGCAAAGACGGATAATAAACCAGCACATCATTCTCGGATTCCCATGTACAATCGGACATCCTAACATGCTTCCACAATATCTTGTAAGTTCTCACTGTCTTATTTTGTACTCTTCTAAGCTCTTCCTCGACTATGGCAATCGGCTCTTCAATATAATTCAACTTATTATCGACCTCAATCTCATTCACTGGTACATAGGAAGACTCGTCGGCAAGGCATTTTCTAAGATGTGACACGTGAAAAGTAGGGTGAATTCCCAATAACTCTTCCGGTAACTCCAAACGGTATACAACCTTGCCAACCTTAGCCACAATCTTGAATGGGCCAATAAAACGAGGGCTTAACTTTCCACGCTTTCGAAATCGTAACACACCTTTCCATGGGGAGACTTTCAACAAGACACGATCACCAACATTGAATTCAATTGGCCTTCTTCGTTTATCCACAAACGACTTTTGTCGGTCTTGAGCCGCTTTCAATCTTTCCTTGATCACATCTATATTCTCAATGGTTTTCAGCACCACTTCCGTGCCACCTATTTCTCTTTGACCTACTTCTCCCCAACAAATTGGAGATCGACACTTCCTTCTATACAACATTTCATACGGTGGCATTTGAATACTAGAATGGTAGCTATTGTTGTATGAGAATTCTACCAAAGGCAAGTGAAGATCCCAAGTGCCTCCAAAATCGATTATACATGCCCGAAGCATGTCTTCAAGTGTTTGGATGGTTCTCTCACTTTGACCATCCATTTATGGGTGATAGGCGGTGCTAAGCTTGAGCTTGGTACCCATATCTTCATGAAATTTCTGCCAAAAGTGAGAAGTGAAACGAGTGTCTCTATCCGAAACAATGGACATAGGAACTCCATGTCTAGTTACAACCTCTTTCACGTAGATCTTAGCCAACACTTCGGATGATGATGCCTCACGGATAGGAAGAAACAAGGCACTTTTGGTTAGTCTATCAACTATCACCCATATTGTATCAAATTGATTTCTAGGGGTCTTGGGCAATTTTGTGATGAAATCCATGGTGATCTCTTCCCACTTCCATTTGGGAATTTCCAACGGTTGCAACATACCATAAGGCTTTTGATGATCTGCCTTCACTTGTGCACAAGTCAAACATTTCTCGACATACTTCACTACATCACGTTTCATACCGGGCCACCAATATTCTACTTTCAAATCATGATACATCTTTGTAGCACCGGGGTGGATGGAGTACTTGGATTTGTGAGCCTCATCAAGTAGAACTTGCTTCAACTCATAAGAGAATGGGATCTAAATCCTCCCAAATCGTAAGGTAAGGCCACGGGAATCCTTGGTGAAGTATTGAATTTGACCTTGAATTCTTTCTCTCTTTGGATCTCATTGCAAGGCCTTTTCTTGAGCCTCTTTAACTTGGTTAAAGAAATCGTTGGTGATCAAAACCCAAAGGGGAGAAACGACTATGGCGTGATGAGAGCTCTTCCGACTCAAAGCGTCCGCTACCACATTAGCTTTCCCGGGATGGTACAAAATCTCGCAATCTTAATCTTTCAAAAGATCTAGCCATCTACGTTGACGATTGTTGAGATCTCTTTGCTCAAAGAAGTACTTGAGGCTTTTATGGTCGGAATATATGGTAAACTTGACTCCACAAAGGTAATGGCGCCAAATTTTCAAAGCAAAGACCACCGCCGCTAACTCCAAGTCATGAGTAGGATACCGTTTCTCATGCTCTTTCATTTGCCTTGAAGCATAGGCAATGACTTTACATCGTTGCATAAGAACACAACCAAGGCCATTAGACGATGCATCGTAATACACCACCATATCTTCTAGGCCTTCGGGCAATACGAGGACCGGTGCTTGACTTAGTCTTTCACGAAGTTGTTGGAAAGCCAACTCTTGTTCGCTCTTATATTCGAACTTAATGTTCTTTCGGGTCAACTTGGTCAATGGGGAATCTATTTTCGAGAAGTCTTGAATGAAACGACGGTAATAGCCCGCTAGACCAAGAAAGCTTCTAATCTCCGACGGATTCTTGGGTTGTTCCCACTTCATCACCGCATCAATCTTGGCCGGGTCCACCATAATTCCTTCACTATTAACCACATGGCCAAGAAATTGTACTTCCCTCAACCAAAACTCACACTTGGAGAACTTAGCATAGAGCTTCTCTTTCCGTAAGGTTTCCAACACTTCCCTTAAGTGGACTTCATGATCGGATGAACTTTTAGAGTAAATGAGAATGTCATCAATGAAGACGATCACGGACTTATCGAGCATAGGGCGACAAACACGGTTCATAAGGTCCATGAAAGCCGCGGGAGCATTAGTAAGGCCAAAAGCATGACAACGAATTCAAAATGACCGTAACGAGTCCGAAAGGCTGTTTTAGGAATATCTTCTTCACGTACTTTGAGTTGATGGTAACCCGAATGAAGATCAATTTTGGAAAAATACGAAGCTCCTTGGAGTTGATCGAATAAATCGTCGATTCTAGGCAAAGGATACCTGTTCTTTACAGTGACTTTGTTGATGTTGGCGGATGTGGCCCGGGATCATGAAATTGAGATAACGAGGGTTGATGAAGGTGTTTTGAAGAGAAAATATGAGGATGTAAATTCTCCAAGCAAGCGGCCTAGACAAGAGGGTAAATCCGGTAACCACTCAAATAGAAGAAATGTTCCTTTTTGCCGCCAATGCAAGAAGAATCATTCGGGGGTATGTAGGGCGGCGGATAAGGGCTGTTATACTTGTGGGAAGCCGGGGCACACTAGTCAGGAATGTCGGTCTAAACCTCAAAAACCCCTTATTTGCTTCAAGCGCTTTGAGGGTCATATGAGAAGTTCATGCCCTAAGTTGACTGAGGAAGAGAGGCTAGAAGAGAGAAGGAGGGAGGCGGAGAGGAAGAACGCTCAAGTTCATGGAAACCCATGTGGAAGATCTTTCCAACTCACGGTGGAGCAAACAAGAGACACGGATGATGTTGTCACAGGTACATTTCTTGTATATAATGTGCCTATGCAAATTCTCTTTGATTCGGGGGAGAAAAGATCATTTGTTGCAACTAGAGTAATTCATGTTATTCCCATGTCTAAGTCATGTCTAGAAAATACTTTGCAAGTTGAGGTTGGTAACGGTAGGATGGAATTAGTGAAGGATGTGTATAAAGGGTGTGAAATCAAAATCTCTTCGGAACTCTTCCAAGCTAATCTAATTCCTTTTCTAATGGGAGAGTTTGACATAATCTTAGGTATGGTTTGGTTGAGCTCTTGTAACGCCAAGATCGCGTGTGATGAAAAAGCGGTATATTTGAAGACTTCTAAGGGCGAAGATTTGGTGGTTTACGGTGATAGGAAAGAACGTTCTATATCCGTGTGTACTTTTGCTCGTGCCAAACGTTACATATCTCATGGATGTCATGCTTATCTTGCTCACATCGTAGATGTTGAGAAGCAACCCCTATCTATCGAAGACATCCCTATTGTTAATGAATTCGCCGATGTTTTTCCCGAAGACTTGTCGGGCGTTCCTCCCGGACGGCAAGTTGAATTCTCAAATGATCTTATTCCGGGAGCCAATCCTATTGCTAAAGCTCCTTATCGTTTGGCTCCAACGGAAATGCAAGAGATGATGAAGCAACTACAAGAATTACTTGGCAAAGGTTTTATTCGACCTAGTAACTCTCCATGGCCGGTACTTTTTGTAAAGAAGAAGGATGGAAGCATGCGAATGTGTATCGACTATCGACGATTTATTCGATCAACTCCAAGGATCAGATTCGATAAACCGAAAATACAAAACTTTTTTTTTTACATCCCCACTGCGCCGCAGTGGGTCGAGAACTCCCCACTGGGGCCGCAGTGGGAATCCTCACCCAAAGATTGAACATTCCCCACTGCGCCGCAATGGGTTTAACACCATCCCCACTGCGCCGTAGTGGGAGGAACCAGATTTAAATCCGTGGCATTCCACTGCGCCGCAGTGGGCAAAACCACCCCCACTGCGCCGCAGTGGGCTACCTGATCAGCAAATCAAACCATTTTAACACTTAAACCAAATTGCAACCTTCCCATATCAACATGAACTTCACAAACTACATTCCAGAAGTTACTAAGAACATTATAGACACATTTCAAACACAAACACAACATAACTTGTTTCAAATCCCAAGGAGACCATCAAATAGGTCATTTACCCAATTTGACATAATTTTCGCCCAAAAACTCAAATTACAACCTTTCCAAAAGACTTTCACATGACCAATTGCACAATTTTAACAGAGGCAAGACCATCAAGACAAAATGTATCAAGAGCCAAAGAGAGAGGGACTTCTAAGCCTCTAAAACCAAAGTGGTCATTCATCCAAGAATGACCTAATACCTTTAAGTCTTGCAAAAGTCAACTTCAAGCTCTAACAAATCTTTCAACCTAACCACACTAGTTCCTTCTTCTGGAACTACCTAAAAAAGGGTAAACAACTAAAATATAAGCAAAGGCTTAGTGAATATACTTGCATACATTTACGAATACGAAGGAAGGCAAGTACAAGGACTTTTACATGTAATCTATGGCATCGTCATGTCATATTTACATATTCACCTTGTACACTAACAACACATATATGGATCCATATAAGCTAAACAATCATAACAATCGCATCTATCGGGATTCTTAGGCCCCGGAGGTTCTTAGGCCTCATATCATATCAACTATCGGGATTCTTAGGCCCCGGAGGTTCTTAGGCCTCATAATCACAATGTCCCACATGGGCTTATGCCACATCAATTACCACACATGGATTTACAAACTTCAACATGAAATGGTCAAAACCACCATAACATGATGTGGTCAATTGATCCAACATAAACATAAAGGTATGCAAATATACTCACCTCCTCCGCAAAAAGGACAACAATGCTAAAAACGAATAAGCACAAGCAAGCTTCAACCTATAATCATATCATAAAATGCATAAGCTTACATTCACAACTTGACTAGTTCAACCTAGCCATTCTCAATCACTAGCCTTTTCTAAACCCAAAACCCAACCCATTTGTCATTGAGTTACTTTTATCTTTAACACAACATTAGCCATTAGGTAGTTCATCCTACCATTTTCATCCATATTTCAATAACTAACAAAAATTCATCTTTTCTTACAAACTCAACTTATCGCATTGAACTTATCAATTTCATACTTAAACACATCATTTAACTCAATGACAACTAGGTTAACTAAGGAATTGGGGGAAAATTAACCATAAATCATTTTCTAGCAAAACCCCAATTTGGTTTATCCATGAACCCTAATTTGAAAGGAAAGATAAAAAAAACTAATTTAAGGGAATTCAATACCTCAAGATTTAATGAGCTAATTCAAGACTTAAATTGAAAATCCTCTTTTCCCCTTTCTTCTTTGAAATTTTCGGCCACCACCACACAAAACCCACAAACCCTAGCTTTTCAATTTCTTGAATGAAGATTATATGATGGTGATGCTTAGTATAATGATTTCCCTTTTTGAATTAGAGAGAATTAAGCTTTTGATTTTGAAAGAAAGGGATGGAATTGCATGAGAAAATGAAGAAGAGTTTAGTGGAAATATGAGTAAGGAGAATATATGTGGCTGGCACTCTCTATGGGTGCCACGACCCACTTCCAAATTTTGTGGGTATTTTACCCGCTATCTGTTAAAGTTCCAACTAAATTAACCCCATATCAAAAAATAAAATAGTAGGAAATTAATTTAATGTCAAAACTACGAAAAGGGGTTAATTTCTTTTACCTTAAAATATTTGGGGTGTTACAATAAACCCGGATGACCAACACCAGTGTATACATCTATACCTGGATAAACACATTTATCTCAACAGACAACCAAATCATCTCAAGCAACCAACACAATGCAAGCCTAACAATCCATCCATCCAACATCCAATAACCAACAATATGATCAAACTATACATACATACACTTGAGAGGGCATGCTTTCAAAGAGTCCTCGATGTTTGTGTACAGGGTGTACCAGCGGCTAACCCTCCACATCTCAAACCTTTTGAAAGCGAAGTCGACTTCCATGTATGTACATCTAACCTAAATATAACCTTTCTCAAACCAACTTACATGAAACAACTAGTGCAAACAAATAAAACACACAATGTACGCTTTTCAGCCCGAATCTCAATAGAGTAGGGAGACACGAACTCACCTTGATCAGCTAAGAGTAGTTAATACAAGTTAAAATCAAATTAGAGTTGTCTTGCGATCACTTCACGTCCACCACCTAAAATTATAACATCATATGTAATTATTAGCACGATTCATTTACGTCCTACTCACAATGATTACAACTCTAGCGACTCTCGGGACTAGATAAAGTTGTTAAAACGTCTAGGTAAGGTCTACACCAAGTTTAAGTCGGCCATAACGTACCCAAGCATTTGTAACCTTTCCCGAATAAGGACTTAGACTCAAAAGATTCGAACTTTTTAGAAATGGGGGAGGTTTCATCCCAAATGAAGGTTACTACAAAAAACTAGACTCTTTTACGAATTCAACAATAGGTCACATGTCTCGATTGGACTTACGATTTGAAAGATATGAGCGTTTAAAAATGACATTCGAAAACTGTCGGACAGCAAGTATACACTGCGCCGCAGTGAGGCTCGAAGGTTTTGACCAGAAAATAGTCACTGCACCATAGTGAGGCCTGGCCTCCCTCATTGCGCCGCAGTCTCCCTTTCCTGCAGCAGATCAGCAACAACATCAAGCCTAAACACGACCCAAAACCCTTTTTAGCCTCCAAATCGATTCCAAGACTCCTCTAACTCAATTTTTAACATGAAAATACATACATAAACCATATCTAAACTTAACCCACTTCCCAATTCTCTTTCAAACTTAAGTCAAATTCCAATTCTTGAACTAAATTTCCTAAAAACCCTAAATGACACTTGCAAGCTTTTCGACTCGATTCAATACCCGAACCCACTCGACATCAACTAGAAACAAGTAAACAAAGATAAAATAAAGGTTATGGAACAAGTTTAACTTACCAAATCTTCACCTAGCACTCAAACCCGAATTTCGACTCGAATGAGGTGATTTCTTGCACTTTGGAACCCAAGTTTTTGATATGATGTTAAAATGGTGATAAGATTTATTATTCTTACATTAACTAAGCTTGAATTTCCATGAACTATGAATTAAATTAGAGAGAGAGAGTGAAAGGAGAGGTGTTCTTGAGAGTAAAGAAGAGAGAGAGAGATAAGAAGAATGAGGGGAGGAAAGGATAAGGTGGGTGGGGGGTTAGGTTGACTAAAGTGGGTCATGGATCATGACTTTGATCCATGGGTTGACCCATCAACATAACTAGTTAGTTCATAACCCGCGACATATCATCTAGCACACTGTCAATCGACCCAACGAGTATAAAGTTAGTCATTTAATCACAAGATAGACCTAAAATATCATTTATTTCAATAATTCATCAAATTATACATTAAGTCAACGGGTCAGAATTCACGGATGTTACAAATACCCTATCGTTTTGGGTACAAGATATGGTAGACATGTTTATGGGATTTACATGCCTTATTATAAATATATTATAATAATAAAAGATAAGGAAACATACCTTTTCTTTAGGAGGAAGAAAATAAGAGATTTCCTCCATATTTGACGGAGCTCCGTTCTGACGGATGAGCTGCGTTCCTGACGAAGGTGAGCTCTGTTTTCCTGAGGTGATCTTCGTTATGACGGTGGTGAGCTCCGTAATCCTGGCAGAGGTGAGCTCCGTAATCCTGGCAGAAAGCATCTTTAAGTAGCAGATTCACATACGGAGGTAGAGCTCCGGAGGGGTATATCATCAAGTCCCCCAGTCTAATAGGAGAGACTTGCAAGAGGCTGTCGTGTTAGACTCCAAAAAATATCAACTGGCTGCAGATCTGAGTAAGCTCTCCGTAATTGATGCCTTTCGCCTGGTATTATCCATTCCATCTTTGTCCTTTGACCATTAAAACATTTGATTTATCTGGCTTTTTCCTCTGTGATAATTAAGGGAATTACCTCGATGTTATGGTTGGACCGCTGGAAACTTCTGTTGGCATGATGATATGCGATGAGACTTTCATGTCCATCGGGTTTGATGTTTGTCATCGTCGGCTTTCTTCGTAGGTACTCGTGGTACTCTTGCGGTTCCATCTACCGTACTTCTCCTGGATCTTCCTACTTCCTAAGTCACTTCAAAATCTATGTATCCCTTACTTGTTTCCAAACTTATATCCCTAATAGTGGGTCTAAGCCTGTTAACTCGTTATGATCAAGTAGGATGCTTTTTTACGTTGCCCAAGTCTATGTGTATGCCATGCTCGTTGGTGATGAAGGAGCTTCGTGTGTAAGCTCAATGTTTCCCTTAGTTGCGTAACTTTTCCTGGGAAGTTTCTGATGGTAGGTCGGTGATGTTGTGATGTAGTGTAGAGCTTCGGCTTCTCTTTTGATGAGAAAGATCTTCAATGTAGTGGATGGATAATCGGTTCTTGAGCTGCGTACTTGTTTAGTATATTTCCAAAGATATCTGGCTTGTGTGACGCTACTAGGGTAAATGTCGAAGCAGGTTTTATCCAGGCTCTTGTTTCTGAAGGTAGCTAGTATTGCTCTTAACGATCTTCTTATAAATGCGTTCTCCTTCGCAGAAAATGTGTTTAGGCAACATATGGATGTGGAATTGTCGTCCAAAATTTATTTGAATTTTACTCGACCGGTATCCTTATCGGATCATATTAATGCACAATAAAACTGTTTGTACATATTTTGTTATTTTTGCCATGTATAATCTGACCATCATAGGTTGTTCCGGGAGTTTCTTAGTGCTTGGAGGGCCTTGTTGTGTAAGATGTGAAGACAGACTTGGGCCTTTCCGATTCCGAAATCGTCTTTGTTTGTTGAAGTCTTCAGGAAGGTTTTGAAATTATCCCTTCCGCTAACATGCTTTATCCCTCTGCCATTGTTTAAATGTCGTGCTAGAGAGTTTTAACATGTTCTTGTATTTTTGTTCAAATAGCTCTCTATCACATCTTGACAGCTTCGTATATAGCCAAAACTCTTTACAAAGTTTCCAAGAGTTGTCGATTTGGATCTGCGGAGATGCAAGAAACGCTCATTCATAATAATCGGTTACTTCAAATTGAATCCTCCTTTATCTGTATCTCTGGAGGCCCATGTCTTGAATTATGTCTTCTTTAGGAGCTCCGATGAGTAACCGTCTTTAAGGGATAGATAGCCTCTAACCCCGATGCCTCTGTTTCTGATTTGTATAGTATTAGGCCTCAAGGGGATGTAGACTTTACAATGACTTGCGTATATTTGAACAACTCTTTTATCCTTATTCCATATTGCTCCGTTGTTTATTGAGAGAATGATGTCCCTCATAATTGCATTCCTTTTTTAGGGGAATGTCTAACGCACTAATGCTTATGTACTTCAATCATAAGGAGTGAGTAACTTCTGCATTAGGCCCATGGGACGACCTTTATTGGTTTGTCAACGCCATTTATAAGAAGCTGATCAGGCTATCTAATGGCTTTTGCTTTTTGCAAGACTTTACATCAAGGCCGAATATTACACGTCCTTTAACTTTGGCCGAGGCTTGACCCGTGTTTTGATGCTAGGGCTTTATCTTTGTGCATAAGATTTATCCCAGTATCGTTGGATTTTATGGGCGTCCCTTACTCCAACTTATTATTTTGTATATTTTTAATTACTTTGTACGTATTCATAGTTATATTATTTGCGAAGGGTAGCGACCCAACTTTGCTTACTACGCGCCTACGTAAGGTCTTAACAGATATGTGTACCTTTCAAGCAGCTTTGTTTTTGGAAGGTTTTAGCTTCGTCGTCTATTTATGTGATCGTTGGTTGCGGCTGTTATGACTATCCACCGATTGAATGCTCCTCGGTTAGCGTGTTCTGCAAATATTGCACCAATTGCTTGATATAGTCTTCTGGGAGCTTCGGTGATCATAATATAGCCTCCGCTGGTAGAGCTATGCCAGATTATCAGAGAGTAAGTGTGATAAGGTCGTCTGCCTTTGTTGTTACGACCGTGTTGGTACACGTATTTGGCTTTGGTCCGTGAATTTGAAGATGACATAATATGTTTTGACTAGAGGTGAACTGTAGTTTTGGAAGAATAGTTATTCTTTCCTTTCCGTCATAGCAAAAAGTCACTTATTCTCCTTTTTCCGTTATTTTCTGGCACGCTCGGGTGGGGTTGAATACATCAATGTTTCCAACGATCTTTCATTTTAATCATTGCGATATATTATTTAGCAATGGGAGCGAACACTTCTACCGAGATATATTATCTGGCAATCCCATCGGGAGTGAACACTTCTACCGAGATATATTATCTAGCGTTGCCTTCGGGAGCGAATACTCCACCGATGGACTCTAGGGCTTAGGTATCCCAATGCGAGTTTTAATAATTCCCTATTCGCACGTTTGCGACGGGGTGAAAAATATTCCAATGGTGCATTAGCTTGTGGAATATATTTGTGATGTTACTCCCGGACAGACACAAGTAAATTCATCTTGAATGTATATCTTTATGTGGAGGCTTGTACCCTATGAGTATCACCGTTGTTGTAGGAGCTTATTTTTCTTTGTCTCCATAGTATATATCTTCCGGTTTGTGGCCTCATTGTCTAATAAAATCATTGACTGCAGTCATCATGGTTATCCATTGATTGAATGCTTTTCTTTCAACTTGTCGGAGAGCTGCCGTATGATCACATATGTGTTGTTGTTTTCGCCCTTTGTTTTGGTATTTGACAACTGGTGGCTCCTTTTAGTGAATTGTGATGCTTGCTTCTCGTGCATAATTTTGGATAGGAATACGATGATTTGTTGAATTCTCTCATGCCATGCACCTCATGCTTTGTATAAAATTTTCGTGCTTTGTATAGAATATGTATCATATTCTAGATATAAAATCATCCATATTATAGTACAATATCACATAACGGAAGGTTGCGTGGTCGACCTTGAATTAGCTCTGTCGTCGTATAATTGTTTCCTTGGCGATAAATGGTTCATTTGTGATCGTCGACATATGTCTTTTCTTCTTCCATGTTTGCATGCGTTTTTTTCTTCTACATGAGTATGCATTATATCTTCACTTTGTATGTTGTCACCCATATTGCAAGCTAGGATTTTGGTGTAGTCGTGAGATGTATATTAGAAATCTTCAAATATTCTTTGAACTGTGCACACCATTAATATTGCTATCCGTATGCACCAAGGATCTGAGCTCGGGATCATCATACTACTTAGTAGTAAATACCGACTTTATCGTAGACGAAGTCCTCCATTAGTGGGTTATCTAGCTCGAATAATTCCCCTTTTTATTTCAAGACTTCGAACGTCATGGAGCTTCAATTCGTCTGCCTGTCCTCCGTCATCTTTAGCAAAAGATGTCGTGGCCAGTCATAGACGTCAATATCTTTATGGCAGCAAGAGAGTTTTCTTTACTCGAAACTTCTCTTTCTTTTTTCTTTTTTTCGCACCAATAATGAACTTGACACTTTCACGTTATTATTTGCATGCGTACCATATTATGTGAAATATGTATTGGTTGACACCATGCATGTTAGTCTTCCATGTTGATGTTTGTGTCAAGTTTAGAAGCTCGAAACTTGCTATCCATATATGGCATATATTATATGACCTGTAGGCAACACCGCTCCTTGAATAATCTAGCTTCTGTAAATCGTGAAGGTCCCGAGCCGCATGTGACAATGTCTTCTCTTGTTTAATTAGCGATATCCCAAGAATGGTTTGAGCTTTTTAAAAAAAATTTTTTTTTTTACCACCTGCCTTGACCGAAAAAGGTGTTGTTTAGCTAGTACCTTTTAACATCATAGGAGTTGACGGATCACCGGTGTGTTGTACTTGAATTGGCTACGAGCAGGTTTAGTGCCTCCGGGTGATCCAAGATTGGTGTTCTGTAGCCCGTAGGAGGCCTGTGAATCAGTCTCGAAAGTTTTATAGCGTTTTTCTCTTTTTCACGAACCCATGCCTTTTCGTCTCTCTCTTTTTTTATTATTATATCTGAGATATTTTCGCTCCATGGGCGACTTTATTATGCTTAGATTGACCAGCATCCGGAGTGGCCGCAAGTGGCGGTGTTTGATGACAGCACAATGGTGGTTTACCGTGCTCTTCGTTTTTTTTTTATAACTCCCACGGTATTTTCTGTTGTAACTCCTAGGTGAATCCTATGAAGTGGAGGTTGCTCTCCTGGAGTGGTGATTGATGGCAGTTGTACCGCGGTTGGTGGTGGCAAACTCGAACGAAATGGGCGTTGGTCCCCTTAATCTTTTTTTATGTACGTCAAGATCATGGATCAGGGCCTCTGCACACGCCACCGCCAACTTAATTCGACATCCCCCGTTGTCCAGAGGTTGTCCATGTAATGTCGGTAGCATCTCCATGCATGCTTCATTTAAGCTAAGAAGGGATGTTCTGGTCATGCACAACGAATGGTTTTTGATTTGTTGCCTTTCTTTTGGGTGCATTATCTAGAATCGTACATGCGCCGTCTTCATAGATAGCCATCTGATCTTGTTTGCCGGTCATCATAGGTCATACCATGCATTGGAGTGTGATGAATGTTTCTATATCGCGTCACTTCCGGTGCAAGCCAATTACGAAGGATTATGCATTGGAATGTATATATAATCATCCACGTTCCTCGTGCTGCATCCTGATGGTTCGCCACGATCACCTTTATCTTTGTGGTTGACGACGGTACAATGGTTATTTGCATGTGTAGTTCTTGATCGTCCTGATCTCCCATGATTTTTTTTTTATTTCTCGATCTCTATTCAATGTTTATGGATTTGCATCGTATGGTGGATGCTGGTAGTTGGCCATTGATCTCTGGCAACTGATGGCAGGATCGTCGAGGTTTGGAGAGGCTTAGTAATTTTGTGTGCTGACTGGCGGCGGCCATGCGGCAATGGCAGCTCTTGGATCTTCATGCTTCCTTGTTAACTCTTTGGTGTAACAAGTTTTTTTAGCGAGACTTATTTTGTAATTTGAGAGAGTGCAAATTATTTTGCCGAGGTCTTGGATTCTTCGTACTTTGATTTAGCCTTCTCTTTTTTATTTTAAAGTATTAACACCATATTTTATGATTGAAAACATGGGTATGTCACATGTAATCTAACACCATATTAAATTATGGGTATAATATACGTGACCGCCAGTATTTACGCCTTTTGATAATCTGACCGCGGATGGCCAGATCTTGCTGCTCCAGTTACACGAGGTATAATATATATCGGGTTGTATGGGATTTGAGAAAAAGTTTAAATATTTGGTAATCATCAACGGTTGTGGATCTAAACCGGCGGGGAGATGGGAACGTAAAGAGTATAGTCCCACGGATGGCGCCAATTTCTTTGATCAAAAAATCGCATGGTCCTCCGATCGAAACAAGGAGAGGGGTTTTGACCGATTCGTTGACGATTCCCTATTGGTGTAAAGCTTTAAGAAACTTAACGCCACAAGACTCACCCTGTATGATGCGTAAAACACGCAAAACTTAAGCACATCGGAATTAATAACAACTAGAAATACTATTTTTGGTATTTTCAGATTTTATAATGTAAAATAAACATCAAAAACAAGACAATAAAAGTAAATGATAGATAAAGAATCCACCACCAAGATTCGTAAAGGTCAAGCCACCGGAATCAAGGATAAAGGAAACACTCCAACCCACCACTATGTTTGATAAAGGACGAACCACCACAATTATAGATTAAGGGATCACTCCAAACCACCAAGATCAAAGATCCATAAAGGTAAATGGAGATTTTGGATAATAAAATAGAGGTTGCTCTATTAATTTCATTCAATTCAACATAATCTATCTTACAATGAGAAATGAACCTTTATTTATAGCCACTAGTGCTATTTTTTAGAATTAAAGAAATACATTAATAAAAGAAATAAAAGGCGATTTGATACATCAGATTCGACCTATTATTCATCATTTTATGTGGTTCAAGATTGGGAATGGTTGTAGTACTTCAGCCTGGTTTGATTATTGGAATTATTTCTCCCCTTTAATCAATCGTGTTTCAGTTAGACAGATAACAAGGGCTGGATTTAATTTAGATTCTCAAGTGGTGGATATTGTTGAGAATGGAGCCTGGAAATGGCCGAATGATTGGAACAAAATTTTTCCGACAATTAATGCCCCTGATTTAACAAATTTGCCGAATACCTGCATGTGGAAAGATCGAAATGGTGTGCTACATGGATTTCTCGGTGTACCTGGCGTGGTAGGACCTTAGACCTAGGGAAGAAACTGTTGTTTGGACTAACATTGTTTGGTTTGCAGGTGGTATTCCAAAGCATGCTTTTATCTTATGGATTGCTTTCCTTAAGAAGCTGAAGACTCAAGATCGCATGCAATTGTGGGACGTGTAAGGCAGAGATATTAACTCACTACGATGTCCTTTTTGTCTTATGCAACAGGATTCTCATGAACATCTGTTCTTTGATTGTCATTACTAGACTAATGTTTGGTCTATAGTGAAGATGAAGGCTGATCTTGGTAATGTGTCGTCCAAGTGGGAAGATATCATTCAGGAAATTCAACCTTTTGCCCATAAAAAGACGTTTAAAAGTGTTGTTGCAAAGCTCCTGTTTGCTGCTTCGGTCTACTTTATTTGGAGGGAAAGAAATACTAGGTTGTTCAAGGATAAGAAGATGAGTCCAGGCCAACTTAATGACCTGATTATTTCGACTGTAAGACTAAAGCTGATGACATTCAGATTCAAAAAGAAGAATGCTATAGATCGATGGCTCGAGGATCGGAGGATTCCATCATCTTTAATTCTTTCTAGTTAATAATTTGTTCTCTAGCTGTTAGAATGTGTTTTCTAGCACTAGTTGTTTAGCCTTGCTGTATGTAGGTGCTGTAATGCTTGGTATGTTCGTATTTTTCTACTTTGCACGTGCGTGCATGTTTGTAATAGTCGATCTAGTAGTTAACTAGATTGCCTGAACTTTAATTATTTTTATATAACCAGGGGTGACGGTCTTTTTACCGAAAAAAAAAAAGAAATAAAAGGCTATCATAGACATCAAGGACCACCACTATTTTTAGACAACCAATAGAAAAAGGGCATGTGCAACTTCTAGAATTATTCCCTTAGAAATGGTCCCCACAATTGTCACATGCAAACCGTTAGGAAAGGTGTCACATCCACATGTCCATTCTCATTAAGAAGCTTCTAAAACATTTTGATGTATCCGTTTCTTATTGGATGAAAGTAACTAGGTGACAAAATACTGAAGTGGATCTGGTGGATTACTACTGGGGCATCTGGACTGGAGGCGCTCACTGGTAATCTTCACTGAAGGATCTTAACTGGAGCCCGGATTGGAGAGTCGTCACTGGAGTAAATTGGAGGATCTTCTCTAGAGGATGGATCTGGAGGATTATGACCAGAGTTTGTCACTGAAGCCGACTACTAAAATGGTTCACTGGAGTAGTATGTTGACTGAAATAACTCACTGGAGTTATTTACTGAAACGGTCCAGTCGCTACCTTCACTGGTGGATTGATATCTAGTTGTTGAAATGGGCCACTGAACTGTAACTGAGATGGGCCTGGTAAACTTCATTACTGATGAACGCTCACTGAAGTATAACTTAAGTAAAGTACTGAACACCCATCTCTGGCCAGTGTCACTGATGGATACTTGCTGAGGAACGACTTGCTGATGTAACCTTCTTACTGAAGTGTTACTAGCTGTTCTGGACACTCGCTGATCATATCTGGTGTTGCCCAGTTCAGTGATCGTTGTTCTGGACACTTGCTGGTTGCATCTGGTGTTGACCAGGTCACTGGTCGTGATCAGTTGAAGTTGTTTCAGCAAGAGTAGTTACTGATCAAGACTTGTTTTGTCACTGGCGGGCAGCAAGATCAATAAGTCTTGTATTATCATTTAAGTACTCGACTTAAGATCAGTATACACCAGTAGTTTAAATCTAATAAAGGATATCCGAGTGTTATTTGTTGCTTGTTGAACTTCATTGAATAACAACAAGAGCCGAGTAGTTATGCGGAAATGGCTCGGGGTCATTTCTACATCAATCTCTCCCTCTTTTTTGCGACTTGCCCTCAAGTCCTGAAAGTAAGGCCTCGAGTTTTCATTTCTGAACATCTTCAGGTCATAAACAACTTCTGATAACCCCCATCTGGTGGTGACACCTGAATCTTCAGATGCTAACAAGTGAATGACACTTTCAATCTTCGCAACATCAGCAGAGACCAGATAAAATTCAGCATGGACCATATTATTTTCTTCAGTATTTCCAAGAAATATAAGCTCATATATAATGAGATTACATTTCTCAAACCACACATACAAATCACGCCTTCTCAAACTATCAAAGGCCAGAATTGTAAAGTTAAAATAACTTTTTTTTTCTGTAAAAAGGCCGTCACCCCTGATTAAATTAATATAAAACAAATAAGTTCTGGCGGAAAGGCTGAATACCAAACCGACAAAGTACAAGATATGCCAAACGGCAACAACTACAATCAAAATGCAAGGAAATAAGCAATCCTAGCACTAAACCAAAGCAACTAGGTACAAACTGAATACCATAAAACCTATAACTTCCAGTACACATAACAACTAGATTGTGTTTTATTTCGACTCCTAGGGTAGTAAGCAACTTATGATTCCCTAGAGTGATACAAATTTGTCTTAGAAAGACCAGAACATACTTCCAGAGATACTACAACATTCTGATTCCCTTTTTTCTTAAAATTGATCTTACAATTAAGTTTATACTCATTCTCGACTTGCTGCTCATTAGTTCTTATAAGACCAGACACATACAACTTTACTTTCACCTTGTACTTAACCTTCTATTCAGCTCTAATCTTGATTATGGCATGTTGCTTTGCACCCTTTGGATTAACCACATAAAACTTCATCTTCATTTTACATCTAACCCACCAATCAGCCTTACAATCAGACCTGACATACTGCTGATTCATTCTAAAGTCAACCCACATAGCATATTTATGATGCCTTTTGAGTATAACATTTCATCAAACCTTCTTATAAAATGAGAATAAAGAAAGGTATCGTCTTTAAAACCTTTTGTATACCCAACCAGACTAACAAATATTTCATTTTCCACCTTAGTCTTCATTTTAACTCTTAACTCCATTCTAAATTGTTTCTGATTAACCACAACTATCTTAAAAAATGCATCAATATGATACAGCTCCTCAGTTATAGTAACAAAACTGGGCATTTTAACATGCTTCCCCAATTCACAAAGATCAAACACATAAGAAACTGTGTGTAACCCTTCTCTAAACTCACTTTTAAATTCAGCTCGAGACTTAACATGATAAGTTTTAAGCAATGCACAGTCATCATGGGCTTCACCAGTTAGAGTATATAGACCAGTTTTCTGAAGTGTTAACAAACTGGCCTTGTCATACTGAAACATATCAGTAGAAAGAAATAATGAAGTCATTTCAGCCTTAATCATTTCATCAGGCCATAAACTATTAGGAGTGACTTGCCTCTTTCGAACACACAATGAACTAGTGTTCAAGTGGCCATTATGACAATCATTATCAAACATCAAAATTCGAGCATTCATAGGAATAACATAAAAACCCATACCATAATAATCGAATTTGAAAATAAGCACAAGTGTTCGGTTAGTAGTGGTTACCCCTATGCCTTCTTTAAGCCATTGAGTTGTAACTGGTACTGACTGAATAGCCATAGAGTTCTTCATCAGGCATATAGACATTTCTTGTTGAACTTCAACTAATGGATCAGTTGGAACTTCAAATGAAACTTCAATTGGGACTTCAGTTGACTCATCAGTTGGATCTTCAGTTGAGTCGTCAGATGGCTCTTTAGTTGAGTCGTCAGATGGCTCTTCAGTTGAGTCGTCAGATGGCTCTTCTGTGATCAACAATGATTCTTCATCAGAAGCTTTTATAAGCTTGTCTTCACCAGTAGCATAACAAAAACAAGGATGGAAAATATTTTCTTGCCAAGATTCATCAACAACAGCTTCATGAGGATGATTAGAAATCATCAAGGTCAGCTTCCTTTACTTCTTCACCATCATCATCAGAAACACATGGCTGAAAAATATCATTTTCTTGTTGAACTTCATTCATTTCAAGTGAATGATCAGTTCTCTTGAATAACAAAAAGTCATCATCAATATCAAACATTTCTTCTTTATCATAAATAGGCTCTTGTTCAATATCGACCTCAACTTTTATCCTTTTAAAATAATTAGGAACTGATCTAATTTCCATGAAATTTAAATTGCAATCAGCGAGTTCTTACGAGAATTTGTCTTTTTTGTTTCTCTCACATGATTTTCTAACACATCCAAAGATTATCCCCATTTGTTTTTCCCAGGACTTAAGCCTCTCTTCGAATATTTTCTAAAACAAGATTTCTATTCTAACCCTTTTCTATTATCTAAATGAAAAGATAATCAAAAATAGACCTAGACAAGAGAAATCAGATCTGAGATTGAAACCCACAACTTTATGAATAGAAACATTCAACTCTAAACAAAGAACAACAAATTACCAACAAATCAAAAGATTACAACAACCCTTTTGATCCCACCTAACAAACATACAACAAAACCCACGGATAAAAAGATTAAGAAATCCTTTTGAAACCTGTCTCTGATACCAAATTTCATGCGTAAAACACGCAAAACTTAAGCACAATGGAACTAATAACAACTTGAAATACTATTTCTAGTATTTTCTGATTTTATAATGAAAAATAAACATCAAAAACAAGATAATAAAAGTAAATGATAGATAAAGAATCCACCACCAAGATTCGTAAAGGTCAAGCCACCGGAATCAAGGATAAAGGAAACACTCCAACCCACCACTATGTTTTGGATAAAGGAAACACTCCAACCCACCACAAACACAGATAAAGGAATCGAAGATTTTGGATCTCACCACTATAATTGATAAAGGACAAATCACCACAATTATAGATAAAGAGATCACTTCAAACCACCAAGATCAAAGATCCATAAAGGTAAATGAAGATTTTGGATAAGAAATAGAGGTTGCTCTATTAATTTCATTCAATTCAACATAATCTACCTTACAATGAGAAATGAACCTTTATTTATAGCCGCTAATGCTATTTTTTAGAATTAAAGAAATACAATAATAAAAGAAATAAAAGGCTGTCAAAGACATCAAGGACCACCACTACTTTTAGATAACCAATAGAAAAAGGGCATGTGCAACTTCTAGAATTATTCCCTTAGAAATGGTCCCCACAATTGTCACATCCAAACCGTTAGGAAAGATGTCACATACACATGTCCATTCTCATTAACAAGCTTCTAGAACATTCTGATGTGTCCGCTTCTTATTGGATGAAAGTAACTAGGTGACAAAATACTAAAGTGGATCTGGTGGATGACTCCTGGAGCATCTTGACTGGAGGCGCTCACTGGTAATCTTCACTGAAGGATCTTAACTGGAGACCGGACTGGAGAGTCGTCACTAGAGTAAACTGGAGGATCTTCACTAGAGGATGGATATGGAGAATTATGATTGGAGTTTGTCACTGAAGCCGTCTACTAAAATGGTTCACTGGAGTAGTATGTTGACTGAAATAAATCACTGGAGTTATTTACCGAAACAGTCCAGTCGCTACCTTCACTGGTGGATTGATATCTAGTTGCTGAAACGGGCCACTGAAGTGTAACTGAGATGGGCCTGGTAAACTTCATTACTGATGAACGCTCACTGAAGTATAACTTAAGTACTGAACACCCATCTCTGGCCAGTGTCACTAATGAATACTTGCTGAGGAACGACTTTCTGATGTAACCTTCTTACTGAAGTGTTACTAGTTGTTCTGAACACTCGCCGATCACATCTGGTGTTGCCCAGTTCAGTGATCGCTGTTCTGGACACTTGCTAGTTGCATCTGGTGCTGACCAGTTCACTGGTCGTGACGAGTTGAAGTTGTTTCAGCAAGAGTTGTTGCTGATCAAGACTTGTTTTGTTACTGGCGGGCATCAAGATCAGTAAGTCTTGTGTTATCACTTCAGTACTCGACTTCAGATCAGTATACACTAGTAGTTTAAATCCAATAAAGGATATCCAAGTGTTATTTGTTGCTTGTTGAACTTCATTTAATAACAACACGAGCCGAGTAGTTATGTGGAAATGGCTTGGGGTCATTTCTGCATCACTGTACCCCTCAAGTTTGTGACTTTATTTAATCCCTTTAATTAACTAGTTCCGTTACTAAGATTGGTAACCTGAGATATCTTTCATAACTCTCCTAATCAGTTATTTGTTTTGGTTATTTAGATAACAATTATGTCTACCAAATTATCAATCCGTTAACACGTTTAATCCTATTACTATTGAGTTATATATATATATATATATATAAAATATATTGTCGGTAGAGTAGAGAGAAAAAAAGAATGAATTCTCTCGCTTTTGATTGACTGAGAGTTTTATTTTTTTGTATTCTTATTGGTTGGATTATATTTAGAAACTATTAAATGTCATTTCTATATTTGGTAATAACCGAATTTAAAAGGAAACTATAGAAAATAGATTCAAATTTTGTACATTAAAAAAATCAAAGCAAATGATATTTTATTTCAACTAAGAAATTTATCAATTTATATGTACTGTTTATTTATCAACAATGATTATTTATTTTTCCCCACTAAAATAAACATTAAATGAACTAATATTAGATACACTATTCTATGTTCTAAGATTATAAAATTAATTAAAAAGCCTTTAATCTAATGCAGTACGTGGTTTTCTAAGATATTTATAAAGTTGTTTTTGTTTAAACTCTATCCTCACAACATTTCACACTTTAGTGAAATTAGCTTAATATAATGGTACGTGTGTTTCTAAATCGTTTATAAAGTTGTTTTTGTTTAAACTCTATCCTCGCGACATTTCACATTTTAGTGAAATCGGCTATCGAGAGTTGAAGAGTTAGCCCTAATTGATTAACAGACTTTATCTTATTATTGGCATGAAGTGTTTGGTAGGTTAACGGGTTGAAAATTTCTGATAGTTTCAAGTCGGATTTCAAGTTAAGTCGAGTATTGACAGTCTGACTATTATTGTCTATAAACTACTTAACCATACATTTACAACATTTTAATGGAGTAATGTATATATTCCCTATACATACACAATAGTTAATATTTATTAAATCTATTTATGATAAATGTTTTTCAAATTATAACTATATTTTTTTTTCCAATATAACTAGATTGAAGACCCGTACGATGCACGGCTAGACATGATGGGTTGTTTTGCACGTTTATATGGTTGTTTGACTTTGAAGTAACAAATCTTAGAATATTATAATTTTTTTTTTTTAACTCTCTGTCCAGCTCAAGGCCATTTTGCGGCCTTCCCCCCCTTTGATATTATCATATGCAGAAAGACCATCAACTTTGTCGTGCTAATCATGCCATGGTTGTCAATTGCCATGGTCCTTATATACCTGACTATCAAAGAAATTAGATATGATAAGGGACAGTCTCAAAAGTCAAAATAGAAATTACACTGTTGAACATTTATAAATGTAACATTAATCCGGTATGCTTTGACTAACACATGCTATGTTAACTCACAATAGGGCTAAAACATTTAAAAAGTATTCGTGTAGAAAAATAAATTAACATTATTCATGTCAGACACTATGAAATACGTGCACATAAACTGTCCATTGATATTGTTCACGTCCCATTTTGTTTCATATCATCACCATCACCGGGCCATGAGACCTCTCAACCAGCTGGTCGAGAAACACACGTTGGTCCAGAAACATATGCTTATCTTCCTTCATTTATTTATCGGCAACTTCGTTATTCTTTCCATTCTGTACCTAGTATGAAATGCAATGTCCTATATTACTAAAGAAAGGGGAGAGCAGACATGAAGTGGGAGATATATAATTACCAAAACAATAGTAACTGAGTTAATAAGCGTGTTACTTCACTCTAAATACCAACATGGGCAGAAGGATAGACACTTTTAGTGTTTCCTACAGTCACATAAACCATTCCATATTACTTTAGTTTCCAATGCAAAACATCTTCTTTCAACTAATTACTCCTCAATAATGAAGTATCTAATGACAAGAATATGTAGCAGCCTCCATTCAAATCCTACGTAATACATACCAGTATACCACCACGTTCCTACTGATCCAAACTAATAGTTTCAATTAAAAAGCAAGGCCTGGGTCTGTATGAAATGAATTGGGTCGTGGGTTACAAATGGACTTATTTGCCCTTTATAATTAATTAATAAAGAAATTCATAACTCAAACTAAAGAACGGGCAGAATGCCAAGGTCAACATATATAAAATACTAAAGACGAATATGTTGTTAGGTTATATAACTATTATCAAATCAAATCACAAAGCACGCAGCGGAATATAAATTCTATGTAGTTAATTAATTAACCAAGAGAGAAAATGTGTACCTTAAATTGGAGAGAATAAAGCAAGAAACCTTTATAATAAGGTTTAAATTAAACATCTCTACGATTTCACACACAACGTTGGAATGTATGTATGCTAGTACTTGCACGATCCGAACAACCTTTGTTAATACCCAATTACTCGAACCAAACAAAAACCCGAAATCCTATGTTATTGTTAGTATCGGCCGAAGCCAAGAGAGAGGGAGAAGGAGAGATTTTTAGGTTTTTAGAAAACCTTGTGAATTGTGTGTAGAAAACAATTAGATTTAGGCCTCTATTTATAGGATTAGGTTTACTTGATGACCAAGTTTAGGTTTTATGAAACCCTTTCCTTCTCCTAGTTCGACCCCCCCCCCCCCCCCAGAATATTCTAGAGGGTTTACTAATTGTTTCCTAATTACAACTCTCCTTCGTTAAGTCCGTTAATTAAGTACCGTTAACTATTTAACATTTAACAGACGATCGTTAGTTTTTCGTGATCAAATTACATACGTTCCGGACATACGTTCATTTTACGTGATCATATTCTAACAGCTCCCACTTGAGCTCGTAATGAATGAAGGTAATAACATTGGTTAGCGTCTAGCAACACGTCAATGCTCTTAAAAAAATTTAAGTATAGTTTCTTAAAGTATATTTAAATGGTTGAGGCATTTATTATCCCTTTGTTCAGATACCTTGTTAAATATGAATATGGATCAAGGTCATTTCATAATTTAACGATTATGATTCTCAATCAATAACTAATTAATGATTACTAAATATAATCGAGAACCATCTGGATTTATTTGGGCACAACCATGCAAACATCTTAATTAGTCAAATGAGGGCGCCAATGGTATCATGCTTCAACTTTTAAATTGAAGGAACAAATCCTATATTGACTACACGTGTCAGTCATCATACTTCACGACACTTTCTGAAAATAGCCCTTTATGTACTCCCTTATTCAGGAGAGTTAGAACTATATCTAGTAAGTGCGATTCATACATGCAGACCTACTTGCATCTCAAGTCGGATCAATAAAAGTAACCATTTACGAATTTCACTTAATGACGTCGATCCATAAAGTGATAATTCGTTAATGGGGTAGTCCGATATGCATCAACTATGGATATCATGTGAGTTTGGTGGGACCATCCATTATATATTCCAAGAATATAACCAATCACTCAGATTTGTTTTTATTTAATTATATTCCCATATAAATAATCGACAATGGACAATTTAGAATACTTAATATTTAATAAAATATTCAAGGATTAAACATGCAAATATAGGACACAATTTAATATTAAATGAAATCAAACATATCAAGTACTTTATTTCATTATGGAAAATATAAATTGTTTAACATCCCTTATCCAAATACCGAAACAACAGATTTACATGAAATAACTAGCTAATTTAAGTCCTATCCCCTCGGCATGCCTTTCAAGCTTGGGCCTAAACAAAGCTTTTGTGAAAGGATCAGCTAAGTTAAAATATGTGTGAACTTTGAGTAAATTGATCTCCCCTAGTTCAATCTGCTCACGAACATAGTGATATCGTCTAGCATAATGTCTGGCACCTTTCTGAACTCCACGTTCGTTGGCAATGATTAATGTACCAGTATTATCATAGTACATATCAGTAGGTAAGTCATTTGAGGGGATCACGTTTAGCCCGCTAATGAACTTCCTTATCCAAACTGCTTCCATTGCGGCTTCTGAGGCGGCAATGTACCCAGACTCTGTTGTAGACACGACAACTGTGTTTTTTAGCTCATAGCATTCCACCGTGCCTTCATTTAAATAATGAAGACGTATCCCGACTGATATTTGAATCATATTTATCAGTCTGAAATCCAACATCACAAATTCTATTACCATTTGAATTCTTGATTGGGATTTCAACCATACACCAAGAATAACTCTTTAGTAGCACACATGTACTTAAGAATATTCTTTACAGCAATTCAATGATCCTATCCAGGATTTTGCTGATAGTGGCTAACTATATTTTGCGCGAACGCAATATCAGGTCTAGTGCATCTTCCCGTATACATAATAGATTCCACAGCCAAAGCATATGGGATTTTTCGCATACGCTCCACCTCATTAGGTGTAGAAGCACTGTTCTTGCTAGATAAATTAAGTCTTTCTTGCATGGGAACGAAACCACGCTCAGAATTCTCAATCTTGAAATGCTTCAAGATCTTATCAATATAAGCACTTTGACTTAATCTAAACAACCGCTTTGATCTATCTCGGTAGATTTTGATTCCAAGAATAAATGCTGCTTCTCCTAAATCTTTCATGGCAAAACACTTTTCAAGATGGGATTTAACATCTTGCAACATTAATATGTGTTTTCCTATGGTCAATATGTCATCAACATACAAGACAAGGAAAGTAACATTACTCCCACTAGCTTTGCGATATACACATGGCTTCATCGGGGTTTTGAACAAAACCAAACTTTTTGATTTTTTCATCAAACCGCTTGTTCCAACTTCTTGATGCTTGCTTTAGTCCATAAATGGATCTTTGTAGGTTGTATACTTTGTTGGGATGTTTTGGATCAATAAAACCTTCAGGTTGATCCATATAGACTTCTTCATCCAAGTAACCATTTAAGAAGGCAGTCTTAACATCTATTTGCCATATCTCAAAGTCATAGTACGCAACTATGGCTAAGAGAATCCTAATAGCTCTAATGTCCGCAACCGGAGAAAAGGTCTCATCATAATCAACACCGAAACGTTGAGTATAACCTTTCGCCACGAGACGAGCTTTATAAGTGTGTACATTTCCATCCATGTCCATCTTCTTTTTTAAGATCCATTTACACCCAACAGTTTGAGCATTTTGTGGAAGATCAACCAAGCTCCAGACTTGATTGTCTTTCACGGATTTCATTTCCACCTTCGTAGCTTCAAGCCATTTGTCAGATTTCGGATCTGATAATGCAGCTTTGAAATTCGGAGGCTCATCGAGATCTCCAACAGCGTCTTCTTCTACCATCAGACATAGTCTTTCGGTAGGACGTCTTGTGCTTTCGGACCTACAAAGTTGAATCGCTTCATTATCATCAACTTGAGGTTCATCACTTTGAACATTTCCCCCCCCCCCCCAAGTTGATGATTGCTGGGAGTTTCAGAAGGTGACACATCGTTTCCTTAGGGTATCCAAGAATAATGCACTTAGTAGTTTTGGGTTCAAGTTTGTCAGGCGTATCGCGCTTCACAAGTGCCTCACATCCCTAAACTCTTAAGTAAGACAAATTAGGGACATCTCCATGCCATAATTCATACGGCGTCTTGTCAACCTTCTTGGTTGGAACCATATTGAGAATGCGTACAACAGTCTCTAGAGCATAATCCCAAAATGAAAATAGGAGAGTTGTAAGGGTCATCATAGATCTCACCATGTCTAGCAAGGTTCGAAATCTCCTTTTAGACACTCCATTATGCTGAGGAGTGTATGGAGGAGTAAGCTATTGGACAATTCCACATGCTTTAAGATAATCCTTAAACTCTTGGCTTAAGTATTCACCACCTCGATCCGAACGAAGAATCTTGATGGTTTTACCGAGTTGATTTTCTACTTCATTTTTAAACTCTTTGAATGTATCAAAGGCTTCATGTTTATGTTTAAGCAAGTAAACATAACCATAACGATAGAAATTATTCATAGAATAATGAAGTAGCTAGCATTTTTCCTTGACATATGTCTAAAAGGGCTACATACATCGATATGTATTAGTCCAAGTAGTTCCTTAGCCCTCTCCGGTTTTATGCGGAAAGGGTGTTCTTGTCATCTTGCCGAAAACACAAGACATGCATTTGTCAAAGGATTAATCATTTGATTGTAAGATCCCTTCACGTTGAAGTTTTCCAATGTTTTTCTTGCTAACAGTAATTCGAAAGATACGCATTTATCAAACGATTCATCATTTTGATTTGTAAGATCTCTTCACATTGAAGACTTTTAATGCGTTTCTTGCTAATGATAATGCCGAAGACACACATTTATCAAATGATTCATCATTTGATTTGTAAGATATCTTCACATGGAAGTCTTTAAATGCGTTTCTTGACAAAAATTAAACAAGATGACAATGCCAAAGATAGAGTCCAAGTTAACTTGACTCTTTTGCTATTGAATTATCATTTGAATCTCATCAACACTTATAATTCAGTTAAGAAAATACTTGAAGAACTGGTTAAACCAACTTGCTTCTTCTTCTTGTTCAACTCAGCTAGATACTTAGGACAATTCCTCTTCCAGTGTCTCACCTTAGCATAGTGATGACAAGACTGGTCTTTAGCCGTATGCTCCTTTTTCCAAAGGGTCTTTTAAGGTTTTGAGACTAAACGTTTTGTTTTCTCTTACGTAAGTTCTTGCCTTTAGCTTTACGGTTGTTTTGCTTTCTAAACCATTCCCCCCTTGATCATAAGAACTTAGGGTATCTCAGATTTATTGAAAGGTTTTCTTCATACTCAATCTACTTGATATGAAGTCCAACTATGCTATGCAAAATTGTAATTGTCTCTTATGCCCATAAAAATCGGCAGAAGAAATGCATAGTTTTAACCTTTTCATAATTGCTCAAAGTGACTCTTCATCTTGAGTACATGATCGCTTACCGGTTTCCCATACTCGTGTTCAAGTTATGGAGTCACTCAATTAACTCAAGTAATTCAACTCCAACTTGTTTTCTGTACACAGACTTGGGTTATTTGATCATATCACACGGATTTTGCAATCCGAATTGCTTTTTGAAGCTCAGGAGACATGCTTCTAGCATCAAATAAGCAACCTCAATATGTCTATTGTACTTGCAAAACATCAAAACATCAAATTATTTTATGCTTCCAACTGCAAAGCAGTGGTACTTGCATTAGGAATGGCGATATCTGAGTTTTAATGACATCAGTTTTCTTTTCAACTCTTAGAACAATTCTCTATTGACAAAACAGTCATTGAAATTGAGTTCAGAAATTTTTCTCTTTCTAGCATCGACCTGAAAGCCGATTGGTGTATGTTTTGTGAAGGATTTGTTGCCTTTTACAAAACAGATTCAAGTTCAATTATCGGTATTTTCGATAATAAATCCTTAAGAAATTAATTACCCAATGTTTATAAAATAAACAATTAATTTCATTAAGGCTAGGATCCAATTGACATGCAACCATTTCATCAGTTGATCTGCTAGAAATGATTGCACTCAAAAGGTAAGTGACGATCATTTTTTGCATTACAAGTGCAATTCCTAGTAAGTATGGGACCTACGTATGACACTTGATTCATCAAGTGATCCTTTGTGATGTTTTGTCCCATCTTTTGCCACGGGTCAAGGACTCACCGCTTAACTCGCTTTAAGTCGTCCAACTGAGAACGCGCAAAATTGTCCACCACTGTGTACCAGTGAATGGGTTTTTCCATGGAACTGCCATCTCACCACTGTGTACCAGTGAGTAAAACAACAGCCACATGTGTCCTTGACAAATTGGATGGCAAATGACTTAAGTTTATTGGGTCATTCAATTTGATATGTGATTAAAAAGTTATGTTTCGAAGATTCATGCATATCTTCTAAACATAATATTTAATAAAATCATTATTATAGTTTTAACAACACAAGAGAGCTCGGTAGCTCCATTTGAACGCACAAAGAAGCGCAAGGGCAAAGGTTTGCGATGGACGCAATTAAAAACCCGTCCTTTTAGAAGGCTAACACACTCCGACTTATACCTCTCTTAGAGTTTGTTCAAATGGGTGAGCCGGTGTATCTCAAAGTTGTAAGACTCCAATTTTATTAAAAAATCTCTATTTCGATATTGCTTAGTCAAGTTTATATTTTCTCAAAACAATTTTGCATCACAATATATATCACAATAAATATGCAAAACAATATGGTAGGCCACCTAAACATGTCACTATGATTTAATTATGTCCAAGTCGGCTCCCCCTTTAAAGAAGAGGACCACATACATCAAGTTGCCTTGATTGCGTAAGCCTTAAACATATATGAAACAATCAATTATCATATAAGCAAATAGTTGCTCACTGGAAATTTCCAGTAGCTTCACGACCTGTTTAGACCTGTTTTTTTTCCGATTCAGACTTCTACCAGAACTACAAAGTTTTAGCCCTATGTGTTGAGCATCTACAGTTCAAAGCACGACCTCTAACTCATTACGGATTAAAAGATATGAAATTTTTAGTGAATTATCGCAAAGCAGAAAAATCACACGAAAAATTCACATAGTCACACAATTAATTATCCAATTATCTAGCATAATTAACCCTAATGATCAAGATTTCATATCAATATATCTAAGTAATAATCATGAATGATTTGTATGAAAAATTCATGATTTTTTTACTTCTTTTTAACCATTAAAAATAAAGGTACACCATATAAATACATGCAATTTATCACATAAATATGCAATTAATCAAAACTTGGATTAGGAACCATAAAAAAAAACTTTTTTTTTACTTTCTGGAAAATTTGAACCATATATATATATATAAAACCTTTTTCTTATTTAAATAATGTAATTAAATTACAAAATCAATTTAAATATATATATATATATCCGAAAATTTGAAGATCAAGAACCCTAACCCCTTTCAAGTTTTGATTTATTGGTAATCAAGAAACACACATAGTAGGCTCGTGATACCACTGTTGGGTTATATAACTATTATCAAATCAAATCACAATGCACGCAGCGGAATATAAATTCTATGTAGTTAATTAATTAACCAAGAGAGAAAACGTGTACCTTAAATTGGAGAGAATAAAGCAAGAAACCTTTATAATAAGATTTAAATTAAACCTCTCTACGATTGCACACACAACGTTGGAATGTATGTATGCTAGTACTTGATCACGATCCGAACAACCTTTGTTAATACCCAATTACTCGAACCAAACAAAAACCCGAAACCCTATGTTATTGTTAATATCGGCCGAAGCCAAGAGAGAGGGAGAAGGAGAGATTTTTAGGTTTTTAGAAAACCTTGTTTGGATGGCAAACTTCTCAAACGGTATGGCGTGAACCACCGAATTGCTACTCCTTACCACCCACAAACGAGTGGTCAAGTGGAGGTTTCCAATAGGCAAATCAAAGAAATTTTGCAAAAGACGGTAGGGCCCGATAGAAAGGATTGGTCAACAAAATTGAATGATGCTTTATGGGCTTATCGAACCGCTTTTAAAACACCTATTGGCACTACACCATATCGGTTGGTTTATGGGAAGGGTTGTCATCTTCCAATTGAACTTGCACATAGAGCTTTGTGGGCCGTTAAGGCCGTTAACATGGATTTTGAGAGTGCAGGTAAGGAAAGAAAGTTGCAATTGTGTGAATTGGAAGAATTGAGGAATGAAGCATATGAATGCGCATCAACATACAAAGACAAGATGAAAGCGGTTCATGATGCCAAGGTGAAGAAAAAGGTGTTCGAAGTTGGCCAAAAAGTTTGGCTTTACAATTCAAGATTGAAATTCTTTCCGGGAAAACTCAAGAGCAAATGGATGGGTCCATATGTCATTACAAGAGTTGGAAAGTTTGGTGAAATTGAAATTGAGGATCCAAAAGATGGAGTGAAGCAAATGGTCAACGGACACCGTTTGAAGCCTTATTTAGATGCAAGTGACATTAATGGCTCTACAAAAGAAATGGTGAACTTCATCTCAAGTCCATCATCTTATGATCTTGCATGAATCAAATTGAGGTAATGTCGGGCTGAGGACAATAAACTTAGCGCTAAACGGGAGGCAACCCGTTGTTTGTTTGTTTGTTTTCTATCTTCAATTTCGGTATGTTTTTGCTTTCGTACATTCTTGTTTAGTTGTTTTTAATGTTTTATCGCATAGTTACACGAATTGGATAATTTTTGGCACTTATGTTTGAGAATTAAGTTGGGGAAGGTTGGTTGGGTGAGAAAAAGAAGACGTTTTTGCAAATTGGTATCTAGTCTTTGCAAGTTGATTAACCGATTAAACCATAATTGAGAATTAAGTTGGGGAAAGTCGGTTCGGAAGAGACAAAGAACGGTTTGAAATTTTTCGAGCTGATTAATTTCTCTCTAATTTATGTGTACGTTGGGGACAACGTACGATTAAGTTGGGGAAGGGAGTTCATTTTAAAAGTTTAAAAAAAAAAATAAAATTTGGTGTTGTGGCTGTACTAAAAAAAAAAAAAGAAAAAAAAAAAAAGTCAAAACTGGCGTCTTGGACGGTTGACCACGTCTTAGACGGCCAACTAGTTTGTTCTGAAATGACACACGCTCACGAGACGGGGTCACCCTCTGTTTTACGGTGACAAAACGGCAAAAGTCCAAAATCCAGACCACCGTCCCAGACGGTGGTCATGGCGTCTCGCACGGTCAAATAAAAAAGAGCTCTGGCGTGTCAGACGGCTTAGCGGCGCACCAGACGGTTCCCTGGATTCACTCAAAATGATGCACGGCCATCAGACAACCCTCTTCTCTGTCTTACGGCCATTGGACGGCCAAAACAAGAACAACCAGACCACCGTCTGGGACGGTGGCATGTGGCGTGCGGGACGGTGACTGCGTACGTTTGGGGCGGGTGACCAATGAAGAAGAAGGATCGATCTGGGTCGCATCGTGGGTCGGGTCACCTGGAAGTTGACTGGGTCAAATGACCTAATTAGGGTTAAATTGTTTGGATTATTATTATTTAATTAGTTTAAAATTAAAAAAAAAAAAAAATTTTATTATAGTCACACACACAAACCGTCTCTCTCTCTCTCTCTCTGCCGATCGACTTTTCTCTCCTTCCCTCTCTTTTTCTCTTCTTCCCTATTTGATTTTCCATAAACCCTAGAATTTCAAATCACCATATCTCCATCAATTCTTAATCAATTCAAACGATTCTTGACTCTAAATCGCATAACTTTTCGAGAGCTATAAAACCCTTACTTTTGTTTGCTCAATTTCGACCTATATTTTTCGAATTAAGTGAGTTAAGAAACGAATTTTAGAGATTTTTATTTTTCTTGTTTTTAATTATTAACCTTTATTAAAGTTTAATACTTTTTGGTTAATTGTGTTGATAGGATGAAGAAAAAAGCAGGAGCATTGATGAAAAGTCTAGCCAAGTCAACCGAGCCCACTTCTTCGAATCAACCTCAACAAAAAAAGGAGGAGAAAGATGGTTAATTACGACGAAGAAGATGACACAACTCAAGAACAAGCAATGGAAGTTCAACAACAAGAAGAGAAGCCCGAATGGCCGTGTAGTAAGCCCTTATCTTCTTTACCTTATAAATGGCAATGTGTATTGTTTAGAGATAAAATGGGTACGGCCGAAAATATGAAAAAACAATTGTTGGGTGAGAGAAAAGTTTTGTTGAAAGATTTTAGGGGTTTTGGGTTCATTGAAGCTTTTGAAAATATTGGTTGGAAAAATGTCTTAGTATGGAATAATAATGATGACCCCGAAGTGAATTTAGAAGGTATTATGGAATGGTTGGGTACATTGAAAAGGATTGATGGTAAGAAACCTCCCGAGACCACCAAGTTAGTCGGTAAGGTGGATGGTAAAGATGTCACAATGTCTTTTGAAACTTTGGATAAAATAGTGAAGTTTGATTTAGGTCCTAAGTCGAAAATGTCATTCGATTTTGTGTCTGATGATGTATTAAATGGGGTAGCCCCGGATATGAACTTGGTAGAGATGATAGCCGAGTTGTTCACATATCCTCGAGATGCTTTGAATGTAAACAAGAATTTGAGCCGTTCTAGGTTGAAACCGTTACCCCGTTTGATCATGAGCATTATTAGTTGGAATATTTGTCCAAGAAGTAGTGACAAGGGTTCAATAAGGTTACAAGAAGTTGTAGTGTTGTATGCTTTGGTAACGGGAAAGTTGAATTTGTCACTTAGACACATTATCATGACAAACCTTTGGGAGGGTCGCAATAAGAAGGTTAAATTGATCATTCCTTATCCAAGGCTCATTACTCGCCTAATCTTTAGTCATAAAGCCGCTACAATTGATTCACCCACAATTCCGGTTAATCAAGTTGTTGTTTCCATGAAGAAATTGTTGAATGGAACTGAGTGGGCTTTGGAGGATAGGCCTCAATGTAGGATTTTAAAGGATTTGAAATCAATGGGGCGTTTGATAGCTCCTAAGGATGGATTAACTTTGGAGGAGGTTGAGGCACAATTGGAGCTTGTGGGGCCTATGGATGTTGATGAGCATGGTGAGCCGAGTGGTGATAATGTGGGGATTGAGGAAGAACTACCAAGGATATGTGCTGGTGTGTTAGATGCAGGAAGAGGAGGAAATAGGCCGAATGTTGGGATTAAGCGGCCTAATGATTATCATCGATGGACTTCTTTTGAGAAGAGTATGTGGGATTTGGCTGCTCAACAAGCTGAAGAAGCAAGAACTAGGCGACAAGAGCAGAGAGATTATGAGCGAGCAATGGCATATGCTCACGAGTTGGAGATTAGGAGAAGATTTCAGGATACGGAAGCTGTTCGTCATCACGAGGATCACACTGCGGGACTTCCTTTCATCGAGACTCCTCCAGTTTATAACTTTCAGACCATAGGAGATTATGAGGAGGAGAAACATCCCGCTTACCCTCAGAGCCACGATTCTGAGTGGTTACCACAGCAGTCTTGTGTAGGACGGATGGAGACTGGTCCGAGTGATCCCCCAACATCATTTTCTGCAGCTTCTTCTTCTACTGCTGCTCATGATTCATTTGATGGTCAGTCTTTGTATCGGAGTTTGATGGAGTCGATCTTTGGACCACCTCAGGGTCCACGCCAGTGATTGGTACCTTCTATCCATTTTTCTATTTCTCTTGTGTGACTATGTGCTTTTCTAGGTTTGTTTTGATGTTTTTGCATTTTCAACTCGTAGCTAGATTTAATTTCTAGTTAATTTCATTTATGTTTCTAGTTTAGATGTTGATTTACTTTCTTGTAATATTGAATTGAATCAAAGAGACAAAATATTCGAGTTATATTAGTTATATATGTTTGTAAAATGAGGTTTTCTTGTGATTGGAAAGGTACATGTAAGTGGAGCTAGGTAGTGTAGGCTAGATTGCATGACATGAGTGATTTATAAGCCGCTTGATAGAGTTGCTAACAAGTAAAAACATAGAAATGTACAATTGAAGGTAATATGCCAATTGTGAGTCATAATGCATGTATCACACTTGTTTATCCGTTATATCCTTCAATTTCATGAGAGAAAAAACGCCTCGTCGACGATTGATTTGGATTGTTAGCGTAGCATTATTTCTCGTGATCATCATATTGTGTGAACCATTGTTGTACACTAGGTTAGAACTAGTGCAATTATTGTGTCGAGACCTCTAGCTTGGACTATGTGCTTAAAATCACAAAACGATCATACAATTCATTCCATATTTCACCTCACCTCGTCATGAAATCCGTTAATTATTCAAAGTTGTGTTGTTTATAATGATGAATCGAAAGAAGAACAAAATCAAAGTGAAATTGCAATATCCGGTGAAATTGCAATAACAAACCTTCATTACTAGTCTCCATTTCAGATTCAACAACCTTACTAGACATTATAGGACTAAGAGTGTTTTCCTTCTCTTTCAAAATGAATGAGTATGATTTCAAGTGGCTATCATGAGTAATATAGTTACTATACAGCAAAAGCCTATCCAATAGCAAATAATAAGCATCCAAAGAAACCATACCATGATAATCTGCCCTAATAAATGGAGGGACAAATACTTGGTTAGCCACTCTTACCTTTGTTGTGGTTCTTGAACTTGGTGTTGTGTTGGATGCGGCTTCATCGCCATTCCAAAATTTTCCGCCATGTAAGCTGATGTTTTTGACTGAGCTGCATCAGCTTGAACGTCAATTAAATGCACAACTTCTTTAATCTTCAAAGAATCTTCAAAATCAACTTCTATAACTTCTTCTTTGTTAGCATCATCATAAACACATGATTGCAAAACAACTTGTTGTTGAACTTCATCAATAGGAACCTCATGTGAATGATTAATGTTTCTGATCAGCAAGTAGTCACTAAGGTCAGTTTCAATCAACTCGTTATCAGCTTCATCATAGATGCATGATTGATAAACAATTTCTGGTTGAGCCCTTTTAGTGAAAGCATTCAGAAGAGAATCACTAGCATCCTTAATCTTTTCTTCTTCATTAGGATCTTTATCAAAGACAAATGTATCTTCATATTCAGGTTCAAATTTTGGTTCATCAACTTCTTCTAGTGTAAGAGTCCTCGACTTTGAACACTTAGCTTGGATGTGTTCAAATTCATGACATTTAAAACACTTCTTTTGACTCAGCTCCCTTGGGTCTCCTTTAACCTTTGTTTACTCTTAAAAGACTTTCGGGCTGATTGACTCTTTAAATGAAGGAGGCTCATAATTGGATCAGTCTTCTTAACATGCCTGTGAGGTTGAGGAACAAACCTTCTTCGCATATACTTCTTCAGCTTAGACCAGGTCTTCACCTTCTTTTTGCCTTCAAGCTGCCTTTTGTATTCCTTACTTTTATACCAAAAAGAAGCATATTTCTTCAACTTTACCACCACCACCTTATGACCTCTTTTATCATCATAATCCCTAGTTGCTATAAACCTATCCATGGCCTTAACGCATTTAAAATAATCACCTGAATTTGAAGAACCTTCAAAATCTGGTGGGACTTCTTTAATACTTTCCAAATCAGACTTACACCTCCTAGATTCATGGCTTGAATAACAAGGACCAGATTTTCTTTTAACACCATCTCCTCTATCCATTCTTATTCCATCCTTTTCCACAACATCTAAAACTCTTCCAACTTGTTTTTCAAGAGATTCAAGCTGTCTATCTATATTAAGATTCCTAGCTTAAATGGTAACAACAAAAAGAAATCAAGTCTGAACAGGAAGATCAGTTTTGATATTTAAACCTTAAATATTTAAAGAACAAGAGGAATCAGGTCTAAAACAATACAAGGAAACCTTAGATCTGAAAACTGAGACAACTTTCTCAAACAGATTTTAACACAAACCCAAAAGACAAAAGAGTCATGGAAACTTTTTGAACCTAAAACAACAACCAAATAACAAAACCCACGGACAAAAATATTAAGAAACCTTTTTAGAACCTGGCTCTGATACCAAATGATACGAGATTTTAGGGGTTTTCCCTAAAATCCATTTCCTAGGCTTTCTTGATGAAATTCAGAAATTAACGACAACCAAAATACAAATCAAAACGAAGAAGTAGCATAGTGGAATTAATACTTTTGTGTGGATTTTCTGATTTATACGACAAACAAACAAACTAGACAATAAAAGTAAAGATAGATAAGAATCCACCACCAAGATTCGTAGGCAAAGCCACCAAGAATATAGATAAAGGAATCAAAGATTTAAGATCTCACCACTTTAATTGATAAAGGACTAGCCACCACAATTAAAGATAAAGGGATCACTTCAAACCACCAAGATCAACGATCTAAAAAGGTCACGAAGATTTTAAGAAATAGAGGCTGCTCTATTAATTCTCATTCAAACATCAACATTATCTGTCTATTACAATTGATAACAACCTCTACATATAGAAGTAAAAGAAATAAAGATTATTCTATCCTAGACAAGATAGTACATTCTGTTTTAGTTCCTCCAATAAGAAAAAGGAACAAAACTACAAATAGACATCACAAAAAGATCAACCAATGAAATAAAGGCACCAAGCATCTCTATGACAGTCCTTTCTTGTCCTCATCTACATTCCATTGGTCCGCTCCATTTCCCATGTGTAGTGGTAGCCAATAAGATTAGGATTCAAACGTGGGCACCAACCTCTACATTTGATTCACCCTTAGTCTGACCCAACATGCAAGCTGGTAGACTAAGCTGATTATTATGCTTCCAAGCTGATCCTTGCCTAAGCTGAGTCAGATCACACACAAAGTGTTGGTTATTTTTAGTTCTTCTTCAATCTGAGTTAGTCCCAATCTGATCCAGCTTGTCAATTGATCACGTTCTGAGACTAAGAGTCCTCCAAACTGACACAGACTCGAAGTGATACTACTCCATTCTGAGTATTCTAAGCTGACCCAAATCAAAGATACTTCTTCACTCACATTATTCAGTCTCCATAAAAGTGTAGTGCCATGAGGGTTGATAGGATCACCAAATAACCTTTTAAAACAAAATAAGATCGGGTAGAACACTTGGAACTGATTTGCGTACAAAATGAGTTCATGATTTTTACTCAAATGAGAACAACTCGGGGTCCATTTCACATCAGTAAACCACTTTAAGGTAATGGAACCCACTTTCATGGTGCAGCTGTAAATTTGCCATAATTCAAGTTGGGTTATGGCTAGTGGATTCTTTAAACGCTTTCCAGTGACCACCCTCCAGTCAAGTCTACTGATGAATGCTCCAGATTTAAGTCTCCAGTGGAAGTCCATATGTCACTCTCCAGTTGCCTCAATAAAGTTTGTTTCTGAATAATAAAGTTTGTCATGTGTCTGGTGGACCCAGCAAGGAAAGTGGATGACAGCTGTGATAAAGACAAAAAGACGGGGCGTGTGACAACGTTATTCCTAACGGTTTGTGGGCCCGGCTGCAAAAGGAATATTTCTATAAGCTTTATGCGTGCTCTTTCTATTGGTCCATTTTGTTAGTGGTTGTCCCCACCATGTGTCAGCCTTTTATTTATTTTATTTCCTTATTATTTTTTGTTTCAATGATTCCTAGGCAGGTAGTTATCTATAAATAGGGGCTCATTTCTCATTGTATCACAGATTATGTTGAGTTGAATGAAATTAATAGAGCAGCCTCTATTTCTTAAAAATCTTCATTTACCTTTATAGATCTTTGATCTTGGTGGTTTGGAGTGATCCCTTTATCTATAATTGTGGTGGTTCGTCCTTTATCAATTATAGTGGTGAGATCCAAAATCTTCGATTCCTTTATCTGTGTTTGTAGTGGCTAGACCTTTATCAAACATAGTGGTGGGTTGAAGTGTTTCCTTTATCCTTGGTGCCGGTGGCTTGGCCTTTACGAATCTTGGTGGTGGATTCTTTTATCTATCATTTTATTTATCGTCTTGTTTTGTTGTTTATTTCATACAATCCAGAAAATACCAAAAATATCTAATTCCATTTTGTTTAATTTCCCTTGTGCTTGAGTTATTGCGTGTTTTACGCATCAACAAGGATATTCCAGGTTCGAGTGGTGGAAAGTTGGCTACGTATGAGCAAATGGATAATAAAAGAAAACACTACGAAGCTGAAAGTAAGGCTTTAGGATCACTCCGTATGGCTCTCCAAGGGGAATTCTTGCACTTATTTGAAAAGTATGAAAGTGCAAAAGGCTTATGGGATGCACTCAAAGAGCATTGTGAAGGTGGCGATGATCTCAAGAAGAGGAGAAAGGACTTGTCGAATAAACAGTATTATGTATTCACAAGCTTTAAAGATGAATCCCTTGATGAGATGTTGATTCGTTACAGTCATCTGCTGATTGAGCTTGCTTACTTTGGGTATAAACCAGATCCAGAGGATGTTATCGAGAAGTTGCTGGAAGCTCTTCCAATTAAATGGGAAGGGTTTGTCACTTTCTATCCAGCAAAATCCCGAATTTGGTACATGGACTCTAGAGCAGATTATTTGAAAGCTTAGAGGTCAAGATATGAAATGAAAATTGAAGGAAGCATGTAGCAGTGTTTTTGTTCAGCGTCCGAAACTTTATCATAGCAAGTCAAGCATTCCTTCTATTAAATATTCAAGTGGAGGGATTACTGCCTTCTACAGTGGAGATGATGATAAGTTAAAGATGACGATGGATTCTGACAACAACTTGATGTATGTAACCTCTCCGGAATCAACCATGGTTGTTCATGATGGGAATCAGAATAGTAGTTCTCCAAGCTCGCGTTTAACAGGGATGTCAATGAGCATAAGATCTGCTAAGGGACATTTGGGCATGCTTGCTTCGTATGTGTCTGCTCATGAGAACTTAATTGGAGGAAAACTGACTAATCCTGATATGGTTAGGGAGGATTACAAGCAAGTTGATCCAGATGATCTGGAAGAAATGGATCTGAACTGACAATTAGCAATGCTAACATTGAGAGTTCAGTGTTTAAAGTGGGATTTGATAAAACCAAAGTGAAGTGTTTTAACTGTGATGGTTTTGGACATTTTGCACGAGAATGTCAGAGGCCAAGATGGGACAACAATTCAGCTACAGGCCGTCAGATTGTTCAATCAGGGTGGTTCTATTGTAGGTCAGAATTCAGGGCGTCAATATGCTAATACTGGGAATAGAAGCTCAGGAGAACCAGACAACTTGAGAGCTTTGGATGTACAAAGTGATGGTACATATAATTGGGGTTTAACTAGTACCGATGATCAGAATCATGTATTCATGGCTGATATACAAGACTTGGATGGAGGAATGAACGATCTTGTTAATAATTCATTCGACTACACAATGTTTGCCAGTACAGATGATCATGATAGATTTCATCAGATGGTAGAAGAGGAACCTAATCCATCAAGTCCAGTAAGAGTTGAATGTAAATGTATGGTTACGGAAGCTGAGGCGGGCTTTATTGCACATCTAGAAGTCCTTGAACAGAAGAAACCACTAAGGAAACCTATTGGGATATGGTTTGTCGATAGTGGATATTCTAGACATATGACTGGTGACAAGAGACTATTAACAGATTTTACACCTGTTAAAGGGTCTTATGTTAGTTTTGCTGGTCCCAAGGGCAGTAGTATTTTCGGTATTGGAAAAGTCATCAATGGGAAGATTAAAATGGATAACGTTAACTTTGTTGAGCAGTTGGAGCATACTCTGATGAGTGTGTCTCAAATATGTGACAAAGAGAATCCAGTTCATTTTACCAAAAGGGAAGCCCTGATCTTGAAACCAAGTTATGCAATTCCAGAAGAATGGATCTTGTTGAAAGCTCCAAGAAAGAAGGGCATCTTTGGTTTGGAATTAGGTGTTGTTGATTCAGTGGAGCAAGTATGCCTACTTACCAAAGCTTCTGTGGATGAATCTCTGCTATGGCATAGAAGAATGGGTCATATCCATTTCAGAAAAACGAACTATATTACAAGCAATAGATTAGTTCTCGGTGTTCCAAATAAGCGATTTATGGTGGAAGATAAATGTGTGTCGTGTCTTAAAGGAAAACAAACTAAGAAGCCGCATAAGCCGAAGACTCAGAATTCTAATGCCTATCCATTTTAGTTGCTACATATGGATTTATTTGGACCAGTAAATGTTCGAAGCATAGGGTATATGTTGAACACCCTTTCTAGAAGACGTGGCCTGGTCAGAATGATTCGTCTGTGTCGCTGCCTTACCACTCTTTGGATCATCTTTCTTTTCTTTTTCCCCAGTATTTTCAGGTTATTTTTGTTTGTAAATAAAGTTTTGTTTTTGCTTATTCATTCGAAAACCCTCAGCTTATTCATTGTTTATGTGGGAATATATGCATGTTGAAATTGCGTCGCAACTTAAGTTGTTTTCTGGTTGCGCCACAACTGGCCCCGAATCTGCACACAACTCATTGTTTAACCTCCAAAACATAACCAAACACACCCCAAATGACCTAAACCTTATGAACGACTTTTGTACCTCAAAATTCATAATTTTAAGACCATAATGATGCAATGAAATAATTGATTAATCCTACTTGATTTGCACAACAATAACAAGCATTTTAGGTTACCGAATCGATCAAAACATACTTTTTTGACATCAATTAATCCTCTAATGACCTAGATCCGTTATGAAACGAATCAAGGAATTGAAAGGACATGAAATCAATGTAATAATACCTCAAATACCTGTAGATTACAAGAAGGATGCAAACTATGGATCAGAACCTCTTCAAATCACCAAGAAACGATCATAACACGCATTGATCAAGGGAAGGGAGGGGGCGTCCTAAGGCTTGGAGAGGGAAGAATGAGAACTGAAATTGTGTTTTCATTAACCCTAATGACCCCTTGACCTGTTGGAACAACTTTCTAGGCTTGCACTTAGGCCCCTCAACTTTACATCTTCACATCTAACGCTTAAACGACTTAACGGGAATACTTACCAACACATTTAACACATCTTAATCACCTTTGACATCTTAAACACATTAACATATACATCACTAAGGCATTTGATGTGCAAAATCGAGCTTTAAAATTTATAAACTAGAATCACCTAAGAACTCACTACTACGGACTCACGGGCAGTGGACCCGATCATTTGTAATATAGTTAAGAGGTATGACCGTGTTCGTTCGCAGGGATTGGACTGACTAGTTGTTTGATGAAATGGTTTGTAAAACGGGTGTTGCTTCGAAATTCCTTTTACAAATTTAATTTAAAAACGAATTGCATAAAATAAAAGAGTACCTCAGACAATAATAATAAAAGTCATCCACCTCGACTTCACTCGACTTCAAATGTGATTGCATTTAATTAAGATCAAATTCTTTAGAGTTTGAAGATAATCGTGACAAGATTAAGGTGCTCACGTAGTACCACCAACCGTGAACAAATTACCGAATCACCTAATTGCTAGTTAAATTAACCAAGCCGGTACCACCAAAGCAAATACAACTTTTTCCAACAATTAGTTTGATTGACTATCGAATTATCAATTACACCTATGTGACAATAACGTGGTACCACCAACCGCTATGAATCACGTTGACAAAATTACTCTTTTCTTAAAATGATATTCACTATCATACCATGAACTAGTGATAATTACTCATAGACAAGTAACCATTTTAAAATCACACATACATTCAACTGGTACCACCAACGAAGAAATATATGCAACCAATATCATATTTAATTATTAAAAAGAATTAAATCATCAAGATCACGGAACAACGATAATTTAATAAACTCTTTTGAATTAAAAATATTGCAATCACATCATTCGTCTCGTTACATCAAGGTGGATGATAAACAGTTTAGCCACTCATGATTGTAGAATAATAATAATCAATAAAATAGAAGAACATATTGTACCAATCGCTTGAGAAAGTAGAAAATTGCAAGACAGAAAATTAATACGATCTAAATGGGTGCTAGTGAATCTTCAGTGGATCCGCCTAAGAAAAACCTCTTGCTTGGACACCTGATAGAACCCCTTGTAGAGCAGCTCTTAGAAATACTTTGGATAAATTGGAAGTTAGGGTTTTGTTTTCTATTTATACTCTCCTAAAATTCTGATGTAGAAACGAATTAAACCTTCAGATCCCGTGGACTCACTGCGGCGCAGTGAGATGTGCATCCCCTCACTACGGCGCAGTGCCTCAGTAAGGTAGGTTTGACTTTGACCTTCGGCGACTTCGGCGTAGTGGGAATAGATACCTCCACTGCGGCGCAGCCCAAATCCACGGCTTCAATTAACCATCTTCTGACTGCGGCGCAGTTAGCCTTGTGCAACCCCCACTGCGGCGTAGTGGGGTTAGTTCAACATGTTTCCGAGAATAAAGGCTGCGGCGTAGTGGGCATAGCATCCTCTACTGCAGCGCAGTCACAAGCTTTGTGTAAAATTCGTCTTTCGATCTTTAAGCTTGCTAAACTCTTCAATCATCTTAACTTTATCAACTCTTGATCTCATGAATCAATCTCTTGGCCACTAAATCATCCGATAATGTCCACTTGAACGCGTAACCTGTTTAGAGCCTGAAAACACTAAAAAACACTGTAAACGCACAAAATGCATACGAAAACGACTTAAAACACATAAGAAATAGGCCAATAATGATGTGGGCGATGCGTATAAATTGGTCACATCAAATCCCCCCACACTTGAGCATTGCTTGTCCTCAAGCAAATCCAAACTTTAAATAACAGTAATCCTTGACAAGCAAACTATCAAACAAGTGACAAGCATCAAAAAGAAGCAACACCGAGCATGTCGAATGACAAAAAGCGGGTGAAGCAGTTTTAATCTTAAATGAAAACCCGAAATGTTTGACAATACCGGAACAATCCGCAAGCTACGATAATCAACTAAGCATAAGTGAAACAAACGAATCTATCAATATCATTCTAATCCAACAAACTTACTTTTGGGGTGGAATATATGAAGAATCACTCATAGCTTAGTCGTGATGTATACTCTTTTACCATAGGCTTGAACTAGGATCGTCACTCCACCAAAACGGTGCAAGGATCAAGTACATCGTCAAAATAGCCATAAGGGTGGTTGTATAGTTAAACTAAGGCTATGTATAAATGGATATGTATAAGGAAGTATGGGAAATTTATAGGTTAAAGGTGAAAGGTAAGAATCAAAAGTATAAGATATATATGAAAAATGTATAAAATAGTCCAATCAAACCCATACCATTGATTGCCAACAAACCACCAACCCATAAGATGATATCCCGCGAACACACCTCCAAAGTACCAAGCAAACCCGACACCGTTGTGGTATACCAACTTCAAACAACTTATTATCAACTAAGTCTTCCATAATAATGATACAACAAACTTTCTAGACAATTAAGAATGATAAATACCCACTAGTAGCCCAAGTTCTCTCTCTTTTTTAATTTTTTTTAATTTTTCTGTTTTTCATAATTTTTTTATTCTTTTTGAACCATTTTTACTCTACTAGTAAGTATCCTCTTACAATGATGATCATGTCTATAACTCTTCACTTTCTTTGTTTGAACCATCCAAGACAATCCCCAATAACTTAACCCATTGACGTATTCTCATAGACAAGAATATTCTACTAAGCAATCCACTGAAGCTCTCCCAAACCATCCAAACAAACCAATGACAATCAGTGGTCCCCCAGATTAGACTATCGGTATAGTTAGGTATAATTAGGTGAAGTTTATATATAAAGGTGGATTTATACAAAGGTGAAGGTAAAGTTAAAGGGATGTATATGTGTATAATTTGCTAAGGTATACAAAGAAAGGGAAAAAAATGTATGTATATACAAGTATATGTATGAGGTTGTATACAAAAGAAAAGTGAAAAGAAAGAAAGAAAAAGTATGGTCAAACCTAAATGCCAATTCGTTATCCGATGTACTCGTCACGATCACCAAGCCAAGTTCTAAAATCAACACATCACCGGCACACTCTTATCGAGAGAAGAACCCGGAAATGGCTTAGAAATACCTCAAACATGCACATCCTAGTGCAGGGCATCAAAATGAAAACCCTTACTCCCGAATAAATCCAAGAGCCTAAGAGAGGGACATATTTACGAGGCAATCAAACCAAAACCGTCACTTGACACAACTATATATGAATTGATGAAATCTCACATTTGGGTGTTTTGGATATATATGAGCATGCAAGTAATGTTATCAATCCCAAAGGACTAGTCAAATAACCGTTCAGAACATACTTCGCCAATTAAAAAAAAATTGTCAAGGAAAAATTTTGTAGTAAAATTGCTTATTAAGTTAAAAGTTTAATGACAAAAGCATTTTACCACAAGGACAAGTTCAACTCAAGTTTAAAAATCATATCAACTTCTATCATTCCGCCAAATTAAAAGCACCAGTTTTAAACATGCACATCACTATAAAGAGCTCGAAATGGAGACTCATACCCTTAGATAGAATCCAAAGGCCTACGAGAGGGACACATCAACAAAACCGATAGAAATCTCAATGGCAAAATAACAAAAGCGATAAACCCGGTAGCTTAAACCTATTTGCCACCCCCCACACTTAAGATGGACAATGCCCTCAATGTCCATATTCGGTCAAACAAAAGTAAATAGGGGTAAGCGACATAGAAAAATAAGAGCACATACCGGAATAAGGACACATTTCGTTTTGAAACAAGTTAGTCGATCCCGTGTCAAAAATTGCGCTTCCGAATTAGGAAGAACACTTTGGTTGGCTGGAGAAACAACTTGTACCAAAATGGAAGGTGCGAGAGTTGTGTGTGCATCATACATTTAATCAACACTAAAGCGCTGAACTTACTGCCAGCATACGCACACCATCACACACTCAACACATTGATGCCATAGAAAAAAATGACAAGAGAATCCAAGGGGTTCCCCCTACACTTGTGTTGCGCTATAGCCATTAAATGTAAGAACCTGCTTCACTTGCATCAAAATTAAACCAAATTTCCAAGATTATCAAAGTACTACTGTTTCATGCAAAATCTAAAGAAAAATAAAAGGAAATGAAAATACAAATGTTTCATCACCCCGTAGGGTGGATACCAGAAAATAAAGACAGAAAATAAAAAACAATGTATAAGGTACAGTCATCCAGATACCGATATGAATAACAATCAATCAACATATGACTCCATCCCACGGAACCGGATGAGAGTCATCATCATCACTATCATCACTCATGTTGTCCAGGGTATCCACAGGAGAAACTGGGTGGAGCAAAATCTTTGCCTTAACCAATTCTTTCTCTTCTAAACTCTCCTGATGAATGGGTGGGGAAGATCAGTCTGACAGTCCTCGGACTCAAAAATACCCATCCTCTTATAGATTCGGGTAATAAAATGTCCCAACACCAACATAGAATCACTATGGTTGCACATCCTGTCCAAAAAACAACCAGAGGGGCTAGTGCAAACCTGCTCGGTGCCCGCTCAGAAAGCAGTTTAATAAGCCATAAATCTGTTTGGTACGCTTTGTCCCAATGAGTGGACCTTTGTACCAAAAATGTAACAATCAGGCGGTGCAACAACCTCAACCGCACATTCTTAATCTTAGAAACACTAACCGTACCACCAGACGGCCAGGCTTCTCCCCCAGAAATACGAATCCAATACTGTGCTATGGACTCACCATCACCAATATCCTGCTTAACATATAACCCTTTCCTCAACAGTGCCCTAAACTCCGGATTAGCTAACTCCTCCCTTGAACACATTCCACAGTAATACCCGAACTGCACTATAGAAATTTTCCTTTAAGTTCCCCCAGAGTAGAATGCAACACATCTCTCTTCAAAAATGTCCTTTACCTTATGCAAATCCTTCGACAGTTTCGGAGTCGAAAAGAACTCTAAACACAACTCCCTATACACCGGTTCCCGGTTACTAAACACATTTTGCCACAAACTACTAGTAACAACCTGGTCTCCCACTTGAGCCTCAACCCAAAACCATCTATTTATATCACCCTGAATACCAAAATGTTGAGCAACAGTAGGGTGGAGATACCTGGGTGGGCAAACCACGTGTTTATGAATGGTGAACAACTTATTGAGATAAGTGTTCTTATGTGGTTGCTTGACCCCCCTGAACTCGAGCCAAGCATGTTTTTCATTGAGTTGTCCCGGCCAAAACTTGAGAGTTGGTGGTTCCGGTTGTTGTCTCGCAGCTTTAGTGGGAACCTCCGCGGTCCCACTTGATTGACCCACTTCGGGGTTCTTTCTTTTATCAACACCGGCAGCATCCTACAATCACAAAACATAAACAAACAAACATGTTAAATGAGGAATACAAAGTGAATCATGCAAGATAACGAATAAAATTGGGCAGGAGAGTCATCCCATTGCGGTGCAGTGGGCTTAAGCACCACCTCACTGCAGCGCAGTGAGGCATAGGACAAATTCGGACAAGAGTTCCCACTGCGGCGCAGTGGGACTTGGCACTCCCTCACTGCGGCGCAGTGGGGTTCGAAACATTTGCAGGTCACGAGGGTCCGACTGCGGCGTAGTGGGTTAAACTTACCACCACTGCGGCGCAGTGACATGCTTATCTGGGCAAGTTCATCAAGTTTTTCACAAATTAAAGCAAACTTACAGGGGTAATTAATCATTCTATCAGCTATATTAAGCAACAATTACTACTTAATCACACTTTAATTCCCCCCCCCCTCCACCACATTTGTTCATCAAAAAGCCCTAATTTTTCAAAACCCTGGGTTTGATTTTGACTCAAATCCGGATGAACAAGTGTTAGATACATGAAATTGAACATCACATTAGCATAATTAACACATTACCCACAAAACCCACCAACCAATTCGGCAATTAACCTCTAAAAATTGAAAAAACAAAAATTAAAGAAATTAAAAAGATTAAAATCAAGACAAACTTACAATCTACCCCATGATATTGATGAATGAGTGATAATCTAAGAAGAAGAAGAAGAAAAGTGCAAGTTTTGTGGTGGATTAGAGGTAAAAATCGGAGCTTTGGGGGGTTTGTGAAGTTACCCGTTCGGTTCTGTTATAGAGAGAAAAGAGATAAGGCAATTTTGATCTTTGTGGTAAATAGAATCTTTCCTTTTTCTGATTTAAACCCCATTCCCCCTTTTGACCAGTCAACATGCCCACTGCGGTGCAGTGGGCTTAGGCCTTCCCACACTGCAGCGCAGTCACCATGTCACACCCCACTACGGCGCAGTGGGGGATTTTTCCCTCACAATGGACGAGACTTTTGGCTACGGCGCATCCAGCCTGTGTCACCCCCACTGCGGCGCAGTGGGGAGTTTTCCAGAAAATTTTCTTTTTTTTTTTAATACAAAACTTACCTCAATTCGTTTCATACCAAACCTGAACCTGCACTTTCTTGACAAAACAAAATCAAATCTAACTAAAGAAAAGAAAATGAAAATTCAATAAAACAAAATCAAACACGGGTTGCCTCCCGAGAAGCGCTTAATTTATTAATGAGTCATGAGCTAGACTCGACCATCATTTAAGTTTCAGATTCAAAAATGGGGATTTCTTCAACCATCCCCTCCTCTTGATCTTCTTCCAAATACAACTTCAACCTATGGCCATTAACAATGAACGAACCGTCTCCATTTCTTTTAAACAGCTCAACATAGCCGAACGGATAAACATGCTTTATCACAAAAGGTCCTATCCACCTAGAAGTTAACTTAGATTGTTTAATTTTAAACTTTGACAAGAACAACAAAACCTTTGCCCCAACCTTAAACTTCTTCCTACGGATCCTTTTGTCATGATAAACCTTAGTTTTCTCCTTGTAAATCCTAGAGTTCTCATATGCACCCCACCTAAGCTCATCGAGCTCATGAAGTTGCAACATCCTAAGTTCACCGGCCTCCATCATATCTAGGTTCAAGTTTTTCAACGCCCAATACGCCTTATGCTCTAATTCAACTGGTAAACGACAAGTCTTATCGTAGAGCAACCGGTATGGCGTGGTGCCAATTGGCGTCTTAAAAGCCGTCCTAAATGCCCATAAGGCGTCATCTAACTTCTTAGACCAAATTTTGGGGTTCTCCCCAACAGTTTTCTCTAAAATCCTTTTCAATGCTCGGTTAGTGTTCCCCACTTGACCACTGGTCTTTGGATGATAAGAAGTAGAAAAGTAATGACACACACCATATCTTTTAAGAACCTTGGCTAGTTGATGATATGCAAAATGTGTACCACGATCACTAATCAAGGCTCTAGGGCAATCAAAACGACTAAATAACTGCTTCAAGAAATCAATGACTACCCTCGCATCGTTTGTAGGCAAAGCCTTGGCTTCAGCCCACTTAGACACGTAGTCAACAGCAACCAAAATATACTAAAACTTATTAGACGGTGGGAATGGTCCCATGAAGTCAATGCCCCAAATATCAAATACTTCGCATACCTGAATTCCTTGCTGTGGCATTTCATCCCGTCTAGTGATGCTCCATTGTCTTTGGCGAATGTCACAAGTTTCCACCAACGTTTGAGCCTCCTTGAAGATTGTAGGCCAATAGAAACCTGCATCAAAAACCTTTTTACCTATAACTGAAGGACCATAATGACCTCCAGTTGGCCCGTAGTGACAAGCATCAAGAATCTCCCGAGTATCAGCTCCAGCTACACATCTTCTCACCATACCATCTGCACAAGAATGAAACAAATATGGACTATCCCAAAAGTAGTGCTTAGCATCCAATATGAGCTTCTTCTTTTGTTGACCCGAGAAATCATCCGGTATTTCACCTAAAACCAAATAATTAGCAATATCAGCAAACGAAGGACCTTCATTAGAGTTAGAAATAACATTTAAATATTCATCGGGGAAGTTATCCTTAATCTCCCCATCTTGAAGCTCCTCCCGATTTGGGTCTTCCAATCAGCTCAAATTGTCAGCTGCTAAGTTTTCTGCACCCTTTTTGTCCTTGATTTCTATATCAAACTCTTGTAGCAACTGTTAGAAATCAAAAAATAGTGATACATTGTAATTTAAGTTATAGACTTACTTGTTGTTAAGTCATGTGTTGATGATTTCTAAGGTTGAGGGGCTAATTGTGATAATTAGCATAGTTGGTTAGTTTAGACTATAAATAGCCCTCAATTCCTTAGAAATCATAACCTAATCATAACCTTGACACACATTTAATACCAATATACCTGAATAACACACACTTGATCTCAATTCTCTCTCAATACACACACAAACACCAAGAACACACACACACACTAAACCGCCATTGTTGATATGAATTCGAGTGATAAAATCGTGTTGTTACATGTGGTATCAGAGCAAAACATCGTTTTGATCTCGATCCATAACTGAATTCAATCACAATTCATCAAACAATCACCTTTTAATTCTGTTTTTAATCCTGTTTTTGTTCATTTTTTTATCACTGAAAATTCAAAAATAACCTCTCAAATCACATAAAATCACAAATGTTTGTTCACCGTTCGATTCCTCATAGTTAATTACATAATCCTCTCATGTTTCGTGTTCTAATTCGATCTGGATCAAAAGTTCAGATTTTGAGTTTTTGGCGCTAAAATTTGGGATTTGATTCTGTTGTGTTATAAGCTGAATTGCATTAATCGGATCATTGCTAAGGTGACAACAAACTGTTTGCAAGAGGTTTCATGTTCTAATTCCCAGAAAATCAAAAGATATTGAAGTTTTAAAAATCGTTAATGGAGTTGTTCATGTTCAGAGGTTGAAGACGACATTGTGAAGCTAAAACGATCTTATTTAGATCGTTTCAGTTTTTTTCCTTGATACTTACATTTCAGTGTTGTGGCTTGTAAAACGATACAATTTAGATCATTTTGACAAGTGTGGTTGTGGTGTGAAGAGTTGATTGTGGCTAACTGATCCTTTGGATTGGTTTTGGTCAATTCAATTTCTTGAAAATAATCAAGTTTTGGTGAAATTCTGTGAAGAAATCTAAAACGATCTCTTTTAGATCGTTTCAGACTTTGAAAAACCAAAACGATCTCTTTTAGATCGTTTCAGTTTGGTGAATCCAAAACGATCTCTTTTAGATCGTTTCATCTTTCACTCAAACAAATTCCTGGTTTGATTACTTCTTGGATAACTGATCTTCGTGATTGGTTTTGCTCAATTCATTTCATTACATTTCATACCAAAACTCTGTCCAAATTCATTCAGAATACTTAGAATTTTTCATCCAAAATTCAATTCAGATCATTTTATTCCTGAAAACAAATTTAGATCGTTTCATTTCCAATCAAAATTTAGATCGTTTCAATTCCTTTGTCAATTTAGATCGTTTTCCTATCTTTCCAACTTTAGATCGTTTTATTCTATCTCATTTTAGATCGTTTCATACTTTCTTCAAAAATCAATTCAATTCTCAAATCAATTTCTAATGGCTACTCGTGAAGTGTTGGCTCTGGGTACTGATACAAGATCTCCAGTTCTTTATTGTGGTAACTATGGACTTTGGAAGAAAAGGTTCATGGATTATGTGGAACGTCAGACCAATGGTCACATGCTTAAGGATTCAATCATGAATGGACTTGCTATGCATCGTCATCCTACTACCGGTGCTATTTTGACTCCTGATCTTTTAAATGTCGAACAAAGAGATCGTACTGCTGCTAACAACAGAGCTAGGTCATGCTTGTATCAAGCACTTCCTGATGAGATCTATGGCTCAGTTGATTCTTATGACACAGCAAAGGAGATTTGGGATGAAGTTGCTAGAAAAATGGAAGGTGCTGATGTAACCTCAACAATCCGACTGACAAATGTCTTAACTGAGTTTGACAATTTTCAGAAATCACCAAATGGATCTCTCGAGTCTGTGTACTACAGATTTTGCAATGTAATCAATGAGCTAAGAAAGAACAAGGTCAAGAAAACTGAAATTGAGCTGAACATCAAATTCATCAAAGCACTTGGTCCCGAGTGGGAAGATTTTGGAACTCAAATCAAGCAACATCAAGATCTGACCAAATTCACCATTCATACTCTTTATGAATCTTTCAAGTTGAATGAGCATCAAGTTCTAAGCAAATATTCATTCAACAAAGTGCCAGAAGTTGTATCTACTGATCCTTTGGCATTGGTTGTTGAAAGAAAGGTTTTTGAGGCTCTTAAAAGACAAATGACTGTTGTTTCTTCGTCTGATGAGGAGGAAGAAGATTTCTTGGCTCCAAGAGATGGTGTTCCTGATGAATTCTACCAAGCTCTTGCCGCTGTGACTAAGCATTTCAAGAAAAAGTATTTCAAAGCGAGGCTAACTAACAACAATCTTCGTACTTCATCAACAAGTGCATTTCCAAAGAAGGAACAATATCATCACAAGAGTTTTGAACAAGGTGAAACAAGTGGTTCCAAGAACGGAGATAAGAAAGCAAAAAATGAGAAACAAATCGTGGAAAAAAGAAAAACATCTGACAAAAAGTGTTACAACTGTGGAGTTCCTGGTCATTTTGCTGTGGATTGCAAGCTGCCTCGCAAGAAGAATTATGAATACTACAAGCAGAAGATGCTCTTGGCAAAGCAAGTTGAAGCCGGTCAAGCCTTGATTGCGGAAGATGACAAGTGGCTTTTGCTGTCTGATGATGAAGATGAAGATCTGTCTGCAAATGTATGTTTCATGGCAAGGTTGAGCAAAGACAAAGTGTTGGAGGCTGACAGCATTGACGAGGAATATCCCGATGATGAGGTAAATCTCGACTCTACTTTTTCATCAATTAAGGATAAAGAGTCTTGTAGAATTGCCTTATCAAACTTGACAAATCATTACACTTCTTTAGCCAACAAAAACAAGAAATTGAAAAATAGCATTTTATTTTCAAAAAGGGAGTACACAAAACTTCTTGAAGAAAATTCTAAACTACTTTTTGAGTATGATGCTATGAAACAAGAATTTCAAAATTATAAAGAACAAATGTTGGTTAAAGAATGTGAGATGAATGCGTCTCCTGATTTTAAGTTATTGGAAAAGTGCCATAATTTAGAAAAGACCATTCTTGATCTTGAAAATGCCAATCAAGATCTTGAAGTTCAAAATACAAATGAATGGCTTCGGGCAAATGCAAGACAAATGGATGTTGATATTCTGAATAAGAAGCTTCAAGAAGCTACACCAAAAACAATTGAACTCGAAAGAAAAGTTTCTGATTTAAATCATAATTGTTTTTTAAAAAGCATTGAGATTGAAAACCTTGAAAGACAAATTGAGGAACATAAAAAGAATATACTTTTCTATCAAGAAAAGTTGTACAAAGTTGAACAAAATCCTCTTTTGGATTTCACTGCCTATTTCAATAAATCAAAGATTGATAGATCGGAACTTCTTCTTGGGTTGGGTTTTGAGAATATCACTCCATTGCAAAAAGCAAAAGAAGAAATTATACCTTTGTATGATGAGAAATTTTTGAGACTTGGTATGGTACAACAATTCATTCGTCCTTTGGATGACGAATTTGAGACTGATGAAGTTGAGAAGATTCAAAAGAATAAATTTTTGGTTAATTATGATGCTATCAATACTTCTTATGAAACGAAAAATTCAACAATTTTTGAATTAGAAGAGATTGCGTCTAATTTTCAAAACCAAGAATTTGTCATTTCTCCACCAAAACCAACTAAATTGTATATTCCATCCACATTTTTGGAAAAACAAATAGAAGGTTTACAACAAACAGTGGAATCTCAACAAAAACTCATTCATAATCTACAGTCTCAAAGTTTGAATTCGAAGAATGAATCAGTTGTTGTTGATATCAAGAAAGTTTGTGTGAATGTTTCTACCCAAACTGATTTCAGTCTCTTAGTAGACCATTTCACTCAGACTACTTGTGATTCATCTACAAGTTCATCCACCCAGACCGTGACTGACTGTTTTGCATGTACTTGTCAAACTACTGCTAGTTCTTTAGCTGCAAATTATGTGCAATCTGATTTATTTGATGAAGATCTTGCGCATAACCTAGTTTTGATATGGTACTTTTATAGATTTTTCACATGCGAAAATCTTGATGAGCTAGTTGTTCACCCTAAGCTTAGTGCTAGTATAGGTGTTGATACTTCTACTCAATATTCTTGTGAAACCAAGGATGTTTCAGTCCAAGTCGACCTTATTCCTGAGACTACCCGTGGTATGATGTTGGACAACAAGATTCCTGATATTTCTACATTTTCGAATGAATTCACCAAAGATGATTTTGATAAATTCATGGAGGGAGAATATGTTTTTGACTCAGAAACTGAGAAAAAGATTGAATCTATCAAAATCATAAATTTTCAAAAAGAAATAAAAGGAGAATCTCAAAAATAAAATCAGTGTCCAAAGCTCCAACATCATATTACTTCCAAGAACGAGTTAAACCCAAACTCGTCAAGGCTGAACAAAAGAGTTCTACCCCTTCTGTCAAGACTGAACAAAAGAGTCCTAACCCTCCAAAACCCGACAAACATGTTAAAAAGAAACAAGCTGAGACCTCACCAAAACCAAGGTATCACAAAGTGAAACTTCCAAATGACAATCCAAATGCTTCTTTGTCTAACTCTCAATCTAGTTCAATTTCTAAAGTGCCTAAGTCTAGCTCCGTTTTGCTAACTAGGGATACTTTAAATTGTGTAACTAGATATAGGGATAGATATGGATGATTTTCAATTGCCAAACCTAAGAAGCAAGAAGTTTCCTCAACCCCAAAAGAGACAAAAAAAAAGATGAATGAGTTTAAAACCCCTCGTTCTAATCTTCTTAGTGTCAATTCAATAGGTGAAAAGACCAAATGGGTTCCTAAGTCATTAGAACCTAAGATCAATTTTAAGCAATTGTCTGTTGAGGAAAAGAAGAAGAGGAGGAGGAGAAAGAGTGTTGGTAACAGAAAGAAAAGAGTTTCTGTTGATTTAAACAATTCATCTTTAGTGAACAATGTTAATAAATCCAAGGCTATGCCTTGTGGGGCTGTAAACAATGATAATGGTCGTGCTTGTTTGAATGCTGTTAAACATGTTACTTTTAATTCAAATGTGAATGTGCGTACTTTTTATACGAATGTGCTTATTGATGGTGTGCTTGTTAATGCTCATATTGATTCTAAAGCATGTTTGTATGCATATCCTAAGTTATACTCCCTGCCTGTGTTAACTAACCACAAAGGACCCGTCTTTAAGTGGGTACCTAAAGTCGGTTAAAATTTTTGATTGCAGGAAATAACCATCTGTGTATGGATACTCGATTCCGGGTGTTCAAAACACATGACTGGCAATAAATCATTGCTCAAGAACTTTGTTGGAAGGTTCATGGGAACTGTTCGTTTCGGAAACAACAATTTTGCTCCAATTCTAGGTTATGGAGATATTGAAAGAAACGGAATTGTCATTAAGAAAGTCCATTATGTTGAAGGTCTGAGTCATAACTTGTTCAGTGTTGGACAGTTCTGTGACAACAACCTTCAAGTTCTTTTTCGACAATCTCTGTGCAAAGTCCAAACTCTAGATGGAATTGATATCCTATGCGGAGATCGTGAAGATAATCTTTTCACAGTTAATCTTGATGATAACCAACCAACTGATAATATCTGTCTTGTTTCAAAAGCTACTTCGAAAAATTCTTGGTTGTGGCATAGAAGGCTTTCTCACTTGAATTATCAAACCATCAATGCTTTAGTCAACAAGCAACTTGTTGAAGGCTTGCCTGACTACAAGTATGAGAGTGAGCATGTCTGTCCTTCTTGTGCAGTTGGGAAGATCAAAAGAACTTCTCATAAACCAAAGAAAATTCCACACACTTTGGCACCTCTTCATTTGCTTCACATGGATCTTTGTGGGCCTATGAAAGTACAAAGCAGAAACGGGAAGAGATATATTCTGGTTATCGTTGATGATTATTCAAGATACACTTGGGTCAAGTTTCTTGCTTCAAAAGATGAAACAACTCAAATTTTGATCGATTTCATCACTTCCACTCAAGTGAATCTTCAACTTCCAGTCCATTATATCCGTTCGGATAACGGTACTGAGTTCAAAAATGCCATCTTCGATGAATTTTGCAAATCAAAAGGCATTACTCACCAATTCTCTGCTGCTCGTACCCCGCAACAAAATGGTCTCGTTGAAAGGAGAAACCATACGCTGGTGGAAGCAGCAAGGATAATGCTTGCTTATTCCAAGTTACCATCAAATATGTGGGCTGAAGCTGTTGACACTGCCTGTCACACTCAAAATCGGTCCATCATCAATCAGCGTCATGAGAAGACTCCTTATGAGGTTATTAACAAACGCAAACCCAACATCAATTACTTCCATATTTTTGGGTGTGTCTGTTATACCTTGAATGATTGGGAAAATGTTGGAAAGTTTGAAAGGAAAGGTGACGAAGTTTACTTTGTTGGTTACTCAAAGACATCGATTGCATATCGCATCTTTAATCGTCGAACAAACACGATTCAAGAAACCATGAATGTTTGGTTTGACGAGATGTCTGGCATGATATTTGAACAAGAAAGTTTGCTACCAACAATTAGTGATCCAAGTACTTCAAGTGCTTCCTCAAGGACATCTACCTTAGCTTCAAAGTTCAAGAAATATCCAACTCCAACAAGTGAAGAGCTAGATATTGTTTTCGAAGAATTCTACATTTCAAAACCAATTCAAGAAAAGGAACCTCAAGTCATCAATGAACCAATTCCGAACAATGATCCTATTCAAACAAATGAACCAGTTCCTGACAACAATCGTGAATCATCTTCAAATTCTTCAGAGCAAGAAGAATCATCTTCAAGTGATATTTATTCTCAAAAGAATGTTCAAGAACAACCTTCTCAAATCACCCAAACAACAAATCCATCAAATACTCCAAATGTGTATGTACCACTGGATTTTGATCATCCAAATTTTGAGGAAAGAGTTCTTCCGAGCTATGATTCCATTTCTCAACAGAACTCTGGATTTAATGATGATAATGTTGACATTCATCAACAAGATCCTCTTCCTCATGACAACAAGTGGTCGCGTATGCGCAAAGATCATCCTACAGAACAGATCATCAGAGATCCACAAGCTGGTGTTTCTCTCCGTACTACAGTCAATGAGTGTCTTGTTGCACTTTCACTGAGTAACATCGAACCCAAAACAGTCTCTGAAGCTCTTAGTGATCCAGAGTGGGTTAAAGCAATGCAAGATGAATTAGCTCAGTTTGAGAGACTGAAGGTATGGAGATTGGTTCCAAATCCAAGGAAAGAAGAACCAATTCGCACCAAGTGGATTTTCAAGAACAAGAAGGATGAAAATGGAGTTGTAGTAAGGAACAAAGCTAGATTGGTTGCAAAGGGTTACTGCCAACAACCTGGTGTGGATTTCGACAAAACTTTCGCTCCTGTTGCAAGAATGGAGGCCATTATATTTCTTAGCTTATGCCGCATTCAAAACTTCACAGTGTTTCAAATGGATGTGAAGACAGTTCTTGAATGGAGAACTCAAAGAAGAAGTTTACGTGGAGCAACCTGAAGGTTTTGTTGATCCTAAGAAGCCAAACCATGTCTACAAGTTAGACAAGGCTCTCTATGGTTTGAAGCAGGCACCCCGACCATGGTATGATTCCTTAACTACTTTCTTACTCAAAGGAGGCTTTACCAAAGGCACTATTGACCCTACCCTGTTTATTCGTAAGCAAGGTAAGCATGTTTTACTTGTCCAAATATATGTTGATGACATTATTTTTGGGTCAACCAGTCAAACTTTTTGTCGAAACTTAATGGTCAATCATTTTGAAATGAGCATGATTGGGGAAATGAATTACTTTTTGGGTTTACAAATCAAACAATTACCAACTGGTATTTTTATATCACAAGGTAAGTACATAAAGGATATGTTGAAAAAGTTTGATATGATTACATGTTCTTCAATTTCAACCCCAATGGCTGCTCGTACAAACATTAATGCTGATAAAAATGAGAAACCATTTGACCAAAAGAGGTATAGAAGCATATTGGTTTGTTGTTGTATCTTATAGCATCTCGCCTAGATATAATGTTTGCAACATGTATGTGTGCTAGGTATCAAGCTGCTCTGACTGATTTACATTACCAAGCTGTGAAACGAATTTTTCGTTATCTTAAGGGTACACCCAATCTTGGTCTCTGGTATCCAAGGGATACTGTATTCAATTTAACTGCCTATTCAGATGCAGATCATGCAGGTTGTAAGCTTGATCGCAAGAGCACATCTGGTACTTTACAATTCTTAGGGGATAAGATTGTAAGTTGGTCATCCAAGAAGCAAAATTGTGTATCACTGTCAACAGCGGAGGCTGAATATGTGGCTGCTGCTAGTTGCTGTGCTCAAGTGTTATGGATGAAGACACAGCCTACTGATTATGGTCTGAAATATGATCGTGTCCCTATCTATTGTGATTCACAAAGTGCCATTGCAATTGCTGTCAACTCAGTCAACCACTCACACTCAAAGCACATTGATGTGAGATATCATTTTCTCAAAGATCATGTTGAGAAAGGTGACATCGAACTCTACTTCGTGGGAACTGACTACCAACTCGCTGATTTGTTCACAAAACCACTGGACGAAAAGAGGTTTAATTTCTTAATCTCTAAACTTGGTATGCTAAATCCTGATCCTTGATTCACTTTACCATGGAAGGAATTCTTGATTCATTTTTCAAAAATTATAAAAAGTTGAAAAACAAAAATCAAATACAAAAGTATAAAATTTTCAAAAGAAAGAAAAAGTTTTTTTGTGGCTTATGCACACTCAGTGTATAACCCGTGCTTATTTGTGTTATTTATTTTATAATGGCTTGCATATATTCTGTATGCAACCCGGTTTTAAAAAGAAAAAATTATTTATGTTTCAAAGTTGGAATTCATAAATGTTGTTATACATATAAATTGATATAAGATAACGCGGAATTGAACGCCTTTGTGTACTTCCAAGTGGTCTTATATGAATGTATATGTGTAATATATTGGATTTTCATCATGATAACCTGAGTATCACAAGATGTTGATTGCAATTTTGTTGCACCTATTTCAAAAACTCTCAATTGTTGATATGAGAAGCAAAGGATTGAACGCCCTTGTGTACTCCTGAGTTGTCTCATCTTGAACAATTGATTGAGTTCACTTTTCATAAAACCTGTTTTGATTTCACACAAATCATTTTTGCTCCACCTTTTCTATGAAAATCTTTTTGATCTATCTTTGCATAGATTAAGGGGAGTTTGTGATTTCAAATCTCTTTCAAACTTCAAATGTGTTTTTTAAACATTTTTTTTCACATTTGATGATTTTTTCCAAAATATTTTCTTCAACGGAAGTTCGGTGTTTAGTTTGCACATGAGCGACTAGGTTTTTCTCAAAATTCTACTCCATGAATTTCATCAATGCCGATGAGTTCTAAACCCGGAGTATTCACTTCTTTCCTTAGATAGTGAGGGTATTTTTGAGTGATGATGAATTCGTGCAACTAAGTTGGAGGGAGTACAATCGAAAAGTGAGAGGTTATGGTGATAATGTTGTGAGAAAAGGGTTAAAAGAATTGATACCCTTCTCTAAAATTCTCAAATCGCTGGGTAAAACACATTTCTATCGGATGTCATTTGTTGATATCTAGGTATTGAAGAAGCCTTCATGGACCCAGTGAAGCGATGCACATTTTTACCTAACCACTCAAGTGTTTCTTAACAAATGCTTGTTTTATTTCTCACGAAGATTTTCTCATTTCTATTGACTCTTCATTTGGAAGACGTTGATATTGAAAAAGGGTGACACTCTGCTCCAGTCCCCGACTTCATTTGATCACTTTGTGTCTAGAGCTCTTGTGATTGATCATTAATTTGATTGTTATTCATTCTTTAGGACACATTTGCGTCATATCTTTGTGATATGCATGCTTATCTTTGTGATATAGCCGGAACATTTGTAGTGATATCTTAATTGATATTTCACGATGATCAAATGGAAATCCTACCATTGCTAACATCATTTCCAGCTTTGAACGTAGGTCTCATAATTGCATTTGTGTAATTATTGAGTTAACAAGAAGTCTATTGTGACCTTGGATTTTTTCCTAAAAGTCTTTAAGGATAGTAGAACATGGTTATCGAACGCTTTGGTGACACTGACCATGGTTTACATTCTTTGAAGCAATCTTGAAATTGGAAAGCCAAAAGACCAAACTATGTTAGAGGTTTGCTTTGTGCATTTCTCAATGATACATAGGAAATCCGATAAATGGTATACATTTCTTTCGGTCATTTCTTTAATCCTTTCAATTTTTGAATGCAAACGGATCATTCTTATCCGGTATCTTTTCTCATCACCCCAACACAGAAAACACCAACACCATAATAAAATGCTTATACCAACAACTTCAACCTTACATTTTAGTCACCCATAGGGTTATTTGGGTTGGATTAATGGTTTGGGTTGATGAGTTGTTAGTTAATATATCTTTGTGTAAACACCATTGCACTATGGATCTTTTGATTTCTTTTGACCTTCTATTCAATCAATGCATAATGACATTGGTTCCCAACATTGTCATTATGAGGGGGAGAAAATAGTATGATTGATTTTTGATTGGGGAAGAAATTAGAATGCTTTTAAGGATAAGAAGATCAAGATCAATAATGAAAGGATGCTCACTCAAGATGTTACAAAAAGTTCAAAAATGCTCCAATCAAAGACTGTGATTACTCATGAATTGAGGAGGAGCATGATTACTTTCATAAAAGAATTTCCAAAACCTTATTGAAATGTTTACTCTCAAAAGTGTTCAAGACGATGTGACAAAGATCAAAGCTTCAAAGGACAAAAGGCTGAAGATTCAAGACAAAAGAAAAAAGCTTCAAAAAGAGTCTTAATCAAATTAAAGATCTTCAAGTCATACAACAACACTTTACCAAAAGCTACATTGCACACATCAAGGGGGAGAGTACATATTTCTGAAAATTCATTCCAAGACTTCAAAGAAAAGACTTTAAGATTCAAAGATTGAAGAATTCAAGACAAGTTCATACCTTCCGCATTTCAAAAGACAACTCTGATCTTTGATTCAACAATCCTCGAAGATTTAATACACACAAACTCATCATTCTCTGTTCAAAAAGAACATTGAGAATCAACAAATGATTTAACTTCAAGAAGTCCAAGACCAAGACTGAATCAAGTTCTCCAAAGACAATGAGAAAGCTTTGAAGACTTGTTTCAACACACCAATTGTCTTCACCACCGGGCTCATCAAATTCATTCCTACAAGATAAAACAACACGTACTTCAGACCTTACAATATATCACTAAGGGGGAGAATGTTAGAAATCCAAAAATAGTGATACATTGTAATTTAAGTTATAGACTTACTTGTTGTTAAGTCATGTGTTGATGATTTCTAAGGTTGAGGGGCTAATTGTGATAATTAGCATAGTTGGTTAGTTTAGACTATAAATAGCCCTCAATTCCTTAGAAATCATAACCTGATCATAACCTTGACACACATTTAATACCAATACACCTGAATAACACACACTTGATCCCAATTCTCTCTCAATACACACACAAACACCAAGAACACACACACACACACACTAAACCGCCATTGTTGATGTGAATTCGAGTGATAAAATTGTGTTGTTACAGCAACAAAATCCAACGAATAAGTCTAGGCTTTGCATCTTGCTTAGAAAACAAATACTTCAAAGCAGAATGGTTAGTGAAAACAACAGTCTTACTTAACATCAAATATGACCTAAACTTATAAATTGCAAAAACTATTACAAGCAACTCCTTCTCTGTAGTAATGTAATTCTGTTGAGCGGGGTTCAAGGTTTTACTAGCATAGTAAATGGGCTTGAAATTCTTATCAACCCTTTGCCCAAGCACGGCTCCAACGGCATAGTCACTTGCATCACACATCAACTCAAACGGCAAATTCCAATCCGGACGACAGACCAACCATGATAGGAGAGTTGGTTAACTTTTCCTTCAAAACCTGAAAAGCACTTAAACAAACATCATCAAACACAAAAGGGACGTCCTTCTCCAACAAGTGGGTCATCGGATGAGTTATCTTAGAAAAATATTTGATGAATTTATGGTAAAATCCGACATGTCCAAGAAAACTTCTCACCCCTTTCACATTGGAATGCGAGGATAGTTTGGCTATAACCTCTATTTTAGCCCTATCAACTTCTATCCCGACCTTAGACACTTTATGACCTAAAACAATTCCCTTGGTCACCATGAAGTGACACTTTTCCCAATTCAAAACAAGGCGTGCCCTTTCACACCGTGTCAACATTTTATCCAAATTATGCAAGCAAGTACGAAAAGAATCCCCGAAAACCGAGAAATCATCCATGAAAACCTCCATGGAGGTCTCAAGCATGTCTTGGAAAATAGCTATCATTCACCTTTGGAAGGTGCCCGGGGCATTACACAAGCCGAAAGGCATTCGCCGGTAGGCAAAAGTACCAAATGGGCATGTGAAGGTAGTCTTTTCCTGGTCTTTTGGATCTATGGGTATTTGAAAGTACCCGGAAAATCCATCTAAGAAACAAAAATACTCGTTGCCCGCAAGTCTTTCTAACATTTGATCAATAAATGGGAGAGGAAAATGATCCTTACGGGTGGCATCATTAAGCTTACGGTAATCAATACAAACCCACCAACCCGTTACAGTCCTAGTGGCCAAAAGTTCTTTATTTTCATTTTCAACCACTGTCATGCCCCCCTTTTTAGGCACACAGTGGACTGGACTTACCCACGAACTATCTACAATAGGGAAAATGATCCCTGCATCTAACAGTTTTTTCACCTCGTTCTTCACAACTTCTTTCATATTGGGATTAAGCCTCCTTTATCGCTGGACAACGGGCTTAACATCATCAACAAAATCAATCTTATGTTGGCAAAAATCAGGACTAATACCTGGAACATCGGTGGTCTTCCAAGCAAAAGCCCGCTTGTGAGCTTTAGGTACGGCCAAAAGAAGTTCTTTCTCGTCACTCGAGAGTGAGGACGATATAACCACGGGTAGAGAGGATTTACCTGCCAAGTAAGCATACTCCAAATCAGCAAGCAATGCTTAAGCTCCAGATCAGTAGGTGGTACATCAACAGAATTCGGCACCCTTGAGCTTCCATCCGCAACAACTCTCTCAAAGCTCTCATCCTCTGGAGGTGTCTCATCCATGCTAACTGCCATCACCTCTGCAAACAACTCATCATCATCAATTTCTCCAGCTCCTAAGCAAGTGAGCTCTTCATCAACTTCTGTCTCCATGAATTCCTCAAATTCTTGATCCAAAGCATCTGCAATGATATCTATCCGGAAATAAGACTCATCAGTAGAGTAAGAATGCTTAATAGGTCTTTCAACATTGAAAACAATTCTATCCGTACCCACACCCAAAGAAATTTCCTTATCTTTCACCCGGATGATAGCATCCGCGGTAGTCAAGAATGGTCTGCCTAGAATTAGGGGTACTTTCGTATCTTACTCCATTTCGAGGATAACGAAGTCAACTAGAAACACAATATGGCCTACCTGGACTGTCATGTTTTCAGCAATCCCGATGAGATACTGAAAAGAATGGTCAGCTAATCTAATACTCATACGGGTAGGTCTCAAAACTCCTAAAGCCAACTTACTCCAAACCAAGTAAGGCTAGCACCTAAATCAGCAAGTGCCTTACAAGTAAGAGAACAAATAGAACAAGTTATAAGGAAACTCCCTGGATCCTCAAGCTTAGGTGGAATTTGGTTCTGCAAGATAGCAGAACACTCGACATTAAGATATGTAGCCTTCACCTCATCAATCTTTCCTTTGTCCGTCACCAGTTGCTTAATAAACTTGGCATAGTTAGGCATTCCCTGAATCAAATCAACCAATGGAACATTAATGTGAACATTTTTAATCATATTGACAAACTTATCATATTGTTCCTTCAACTTGGCCTTCCTGAACCGCTGTGGAAATGGAACCTTGGGCTTGTATGGCTTAGCCTCGGGTATCACAGCCGGTTTTGATGGAGTAACCGAATTCTTCACAGTTGGACTATCCTCCATTTCAATCTCCTCATCAACATCAACATCTTCATTCCCTGAATCCTGCACATCTAAAACAACAACATTAGGCATAGGAGGAGGGTCATAGGATTTACCTGTTCGGGTAGTAATGGCCTTTGCTTGCTCCTGACGAATTGGAGGTGGAGTGTACTTCTGCCCATTGTTAGGACCTTGATTCTGCTTTGGATTCTGCTGAGTGTTACTAGGCAAAGCACCCTGGGGCCTAGTGATAGCATCCATCCTACTCTAAAGATCCTTGAAGTTGATATCCTGATTCTTAGCATTCATCTCCACTTTACCATTGATCTTGTCCAGCCTCTCACTCAACTCCCTCGTGTCCTCTCGGATATTCTAATTACTAGTGTTTGTCTCCACTTGATTACTCATCAACTGCTTCATCATTTCTCTCAACTCGGCATTAGGATCGGTAGTAGAAGAGGATGAACCTGATCCTTGGGTTTGTTGAGCCTCCTGCTGCTGTGGCTGACTTTGATAATTATTCCTTTGCCACTTGTTACCTGAAAAATGAGTAGTATTAGCAGGAAAAGAAGAGTTATGAGAGTTATTACCTGATGACCGGCTCTGAAAACTGATGTTGCGCTGGAAACCTCCTTGTTGATTCTGCACAAAGTTGACATCTTCGGGTCCCCGGTTGGGACAATCCTCAGAATAATGTGTCTCACCACAATGATCACATCCATCAGCAAGTACTTTCACATCCCGTTCAAGATACCCTAACCGAGACTCTTGAGCTGCAAATCCCTTATCCATACGAGCAGATAAGGCCTGAATCTCTTCAATTACTCCAGAATTGTTGCTAGCCTTGGCCCTTGCAACTTTCCCTTCCTTAGTACCTTTCTTAAACCGACTCTCATTCCTCAAAAACCTTTGATCATCCATGCTCGTATGATCCTTTAACATAGCCTCCAAAATCTCAAAACCTTAATTTGGTGTAATCTTGCTGAAACTACCTCCAAAAGCATAACCCATTTCTCTTTTAGACGTCCTATTCAAGCCTCAAAAACTTTTCTTTGGTCAATTCATGCCCTGGACAATTCCTCAACATGTCTTTGAAACAGATCCATGCATCAACAACATCTTCCCCATCTTCTTGCAAAAAGGACCTTATCAAGTTTTCTAACTTCCTTTGAGTTCTAACCGAGTAAAACTCACCAATAAAAGCTTCCTTAAGTTGATCCCAAGTAGTAATGGAATTCTCGGGAAGATCATTAAACCAATCTTCAACCTCTCCGGTGAGAGTAATGGGATAAGTCTCAAGTTTCACGACATTCATTTGGTTTTGGCCATATTGATAAAGTCTTCTCAAATCTCTCCAAGTGCTTATACGGATCCCATTTCACTTTTCCATCAAACTTCTGTTCCTCAATGCTTTTAAGATGATTCGGCTTCAAGTTGAAAGTTTGATCAATACCTGGTGGTCTAATAGCGGAACCACGAGCCGTAGGAATAGTGCGGCCCCGATCACCATAATGGATGTCATTTGGGTCTCTTGGTCGTTCGTCACACATCTCCTCTTTAACAAGTGCTAAATTAAAGAATTCCTCTAAGTAGAAGCCTTCTTCGTCTGAATCCGTAGTTGGGTGAGCTACAGGTGAATACGGTATTGGTGCTGAAAAGTTGATCTTGCGTCTTGGTGGCGTTCTAAAAGGACTATGCATAGGTAGACCCGAAGAACGCAAGTTCATCAACTAGAAATAATCCTGCAAAACACAACTAACACCACACGTCAAACGCACCTGTGATAAACAAAGAAAAAGCTAAACTATAAAGCAAATAACTTCCTCACGTGTGAGGAAGGATCAAACCACTAAATTAACAATTAAATCGGCACTCAATCCCTGGCAGCGGTGCCAAAAACTTGATGTGCAAAATCGAGCTTTAAATTTTATAAACTAGAATCACCTAAGAACTCACTACTACGCACTCATGGGCAGTGGACCCGATCGTTTGTAATATAGTTAAGAGGTAAGACTGTGTTCATTCGCAGGGATTGGATTGACTAGTTGTTTGATGAAATGGTTTGTAAAACGGGTGTTGCTTTGAAATTCCTTTAACAAATTTAATTTAAAAACGAATTGCATAAAATAAAAGAGAACCTTAGACAATAATAATAAAAGTCATCTACCTTGACTTCACTCGACTTCAAATGTGATTGCATTTAATTAAGATCAAATTCTTTAGAGTTTGAAGATAATCGTGACAAGATTAAGGTGCTCACGTGGTACCACCAACCGTGAACAAATTACCTAATCACCTAATTGCTAGTTAAATAAACCAAGCCGGTACCACCAAAGCAAAGACAACTTTTTCCAACAATTAGTTTGATTGACTATCGAATTATCAATTACACCTATGTGACAATAACGTGGTACCACCAACCGCTATGAATCACGTTGACAAAATTACTCTTTTCTTAAAATGATATTCACTATCATACCATGAACTAATGATAATTACTCATAGACAAGTAACCATTTTAAAATCACACATACATTCAACTGGTACCACCAGCGAAGAAATATATGCAACCAATATCATATTTAATTATTAAAAAGAATTAAATCATCAAGATCACGAAACAACGATAATTTAATAAACACTTTTGAATTAAAAATATTGCAATCACATCATTCGTCTTGTTACGTCAAGGTGGATGACAAACGGTTTAGCCACTCATGATTGTAGAACAATAATAATCAATAAAATAGAAGAACATAATGTACCAATCGTTTGAGAAAGTAAAAAATTGCAAGACAGAAAATTAATACGATCTAGATGGGTGCTCGTGAATCTTCAGTGGATCCGCCTAAGAAAAACCTCTTGCTTGGACACCTGATAGAACCCCTTGTAGAGCAGCTCCTAGAAAGACTTTGGATAAATTGGAAGTTAGGGTTTTGTTTTCTATTTATACTCTCCCAAAATTCTGATGCAGAAACGAACTAAACCTTCAGATCCTGTGCACTCACTACGGCGCAGTGAGATGTGCATCCCCTCACTGCGGCGTAGTGCCGCAGTGAGGTAGGTTTGACTTTGACCTTCGGCGACTTCAGCGCAGTGGAAATAGATACCTCCACTATGGCGCAGCCCATATCCACGGCTTCAATTAACCATCTTCTGAATGTGGCGCAGTCAGCCTTGTGCAACCCCCACTGCGCCGCAGTGGGGTTAGTTCAACAACTTTCCGAGAATAATGACTGCGGCGCAGTGGGCATAGCATCCTCCACTGCGGCGCAGTCACAAGCTTTGTGTAAAATTCGTCTTTCGATCTTTAAGCTTGCTAAACTCTTCAATCTTCTTAACTTTATCAACTCTTGATCTCATGAATCAATCTCTTGGCCACTAAATCATCCGAAAATGTGCCACTTGAACGCGTAACCTGTTTAGAGCCTGAAAACACTAAAAAACACCGTAAATGCGCCAAATGCATATGAAAACGACTTAAAACACATAAGAAATAGGCCAATAATGATGTGGGCGATGGGTATAAATTGGTCACATCAGCATTGCAGCCTTCCACATATAACATATTAATCACATATAAGCATTAAATCTCCTAGAGACTTAACAGACACACTGTATTGACTTAACGACTCAAGTCAGCCGTTAATTAAAATGTTCAGGATGTTACAATTCTCCCTCCTTAAAAGGATTCTGTCCTCAGAATCATCTCTTTTTTCGGTAAAAGGCTGTCACCCTAGCATTATATATATCAACAAATAAAGTTCAGGCATATTGACTGAGTGCCAATATGACTAGTACAAAGACAAGCAAAATAACCAAAGACATGTAAACTGACAGACCAGTCTACATGAAACCCCAACCTCTAGCCACTAGAATACAAATAACTAGACATACACACCTAAATGACAAACAAAAACTGCCCAGCCAACTACTCTCAGTTGATTAAAGTAGTTGGAAGCTTCCAAATATCAAAAAGGTGTTGAACCCTACTATTCTGCTTGAACCGAAAAGTCATGAGTTTTAAGTTAACCGTTGAAGCAATCACCTGAATAAGTTGTTGAGCAAAACGTTTCTTTGCTGAAGATGAAAAAAGGCGTTCATTTCTTTCGTACCATATAAAGTAGGTAGTAGCATCAAGAACTAGTCGAGTAATAAGGCTTTCAGCATTCTTCTTTTTAGACAAAAGAATAACATCTTCAATAATAGCATCCCAAATCAAAGCTGCGATCGAAATACATGCATATGAACAGATCCCATTCCAAACTTGGGCAGAATAAGAGCATTCGAAGAATAAGTGGGCATGTGAATCCGCTTGCACCCTACATAATGAACAGAGCAAAGGGCCTTGCGAATTCAAGTGCCCCACATCCCATGTCCTAAGCAGATCTTGAGTTTTCAGCTTTTGTTTCATGACAAGCCATAAATGGAAAGCATGTTTTTGAATACACTGAGCATACCAAACAACCGCATACCATTGAACAGGCGTATCCCTAGGCCGAATCGTGTCCCAAACATTAGCAACAGAAAAGTTATCCAAACTAATTTGAACATTCTTCCATAATACCTCATCAGAACGGTGTTGCAATAGATTAGGAATAGTAAAATTAAATTTACTATCCCAATCAGTAAGCCAATTCAATACACCATTAGAGATAAGATGTGAAACCTTGGAAGACATGTTGTAACCGGCATTATGAATAGCTCTAGGCGACAAGCTATTTAAAAGAGGTGAATAATCACACCAATTGTCATACCAAGCATTTTCGAATGCACCATTGCCAATCTTGAACCAAAAGAAAGGTCGAGAGCGAATTTGAAGCAATTTTCTTTAGCTCCAAGACATGTTACCACGCAAAGGGATAGCCCGGAAACTTTTACCCTTTAATTTATAAGTATGAATCCAACGAACCCAAAGGGACTCCTTTAAAGAAAGAATATTCCAAATGTGACTTGACATAAGATCAATATTAAATATATTCAGTCTTCAAATCCCCAAGCCACCCTCAGTCTTAGGAAGACAAACTACCTCCCAAGCAACTTTAGCCTTTCCCTTTTGCAACGTACCTTGAGACCAAAGAAAACCACGCATGATCTGTTCGATTTCCTGAATTACTCTAGCTGGTAATACAAAAACCATTGCCCAATATACATGCATTAATGATAAGACTGATTGGACTAGTTGCAAACGACCAGCAAAGGAGAGGAATTTGTTCTTCCAGTCAGAAACTCTATTTTGAACTCTTTCAACTAGCTCAAGACAATCTCGGTAAACAAGACGAGTTGAAACCAAAGGCACACCAAGATATTTATTAGGAAGGACGCCCTCCACAAATGGTAATACATTGAAGATCGATAGCTTCATGTGGTTTAAAACATTACAAAAATAAGCTGTACTTTTTGGTAAACTAGGTGCAAGACCTGATGCGTTTTTGAACTCGTCTAAAGTCTCCATAATAACCTTAGCAGAATCAACATCTCCATGCAAGAAAATAAAGAGATCATCAGCAAAACATAGATTAGTAATACGATGTTCCTTACAATGTGGATGAAATCTGAATTCTCCTGATTGACGCACCCTTCTTTGATTAATAAGCGTTAACACCTCCATTACAAGAGTAAAAGGGTAGGGAGATAAAGGATCACCTTGCCTCAAGCCGCGCTTTCCAGAAAAGAAACCATGAAGTGAACCATTGATGCTCAACAAAAAAGAAGCAGTGGCAACACAAGTCATAATCCAATGAACCATGGTAGGATGAAAACCAAATTCAAACAGAATTTTCTTCAAATATCTCCAATCCACTGTATCATAAGCTTTTTGAATATCTACTTTAAAAGCAAACCGAGGAGTACCTCTATCCAGATGATAATTATGCATTAATTCTTGAGTTAAAAGAATGTTATCTGAGATACGCCTGTCTGGGATAAAAGCTGACTGATTTATACTTACTAAATCAGAAAGTTAATCCTTGATTCTGCTTGCAATTATTTTTGTAATGCATTTAAAAATTACATTACACAAGGAAATCGGTCTATAATCAGAAATTTGATACGGAGAATCAACCTTGGGCAAGAGGGAAATAATAGTATGATTAATTTCTTTAAGTAGTCGACCACTTGAGAAGAAGTCACGAACAGCCGAAATCACATCAGGTCCAACAATGTCCCAAGAATGTTTAAAAAACACAGCTGAGTACCCATCCGGTCCATATCAAACATAGCTTGCTTAACCTCCTCACCCGTAACCTCTTTAATCATTAACAACGCCTGATCAGCAGTAAGTCTTTTAGAAAAATGATTTAAAGTATTAAGAGCATTAACTTGACCAGGAGAAGGGAGGCCCTTGGATGATAAGAAACGCGCCTATAATTCTAAACCTATGGTCTCCTACTACACCGATGAGAAAGGAAGACATAAAAAATGTTGCAGTGTGGGTAAAAATCCATAATGTTCCATTGGCAGCATACACGGATGACGGTCTGAGCATGTTGGCCACTAATATTGGTACTCCTAAACTACTGGATTCCTACACTACCACTATGTGCACCGACTCATGGGGTAGAAGTAGTTATGCTCGAGAAATGATAGAGTTATCTGCTGATCGGTCATTAAAAGAGGAAATAAAAATCGTAATTCCAGATACTGAAGGGGATGGATATGTGAAGGAATCTAGGAAAGTGGAATATGAATGGGAGCCCCCGAGGTGTTCAATGTGCTGTTTATTTGGCCATACAGATTCGCTATGTCCAAAGATGGTTGAAGCTAGGAAAACTAGTGTCCAAGATAAGGATGGTTTTACTATTGTGAAAAGTAAGAAAGTTGCAAGGCAAGGCTTCCCGATTCAGAAACAAAAGCATAAAGTGGTCTATAGACCAGGGTGAAGCAAAAGGAAAACATGGCTGCTAGTTCCCCTAAACCGGTTGAAACTAGTAATCCATTTTCTTCGATCTCAGATTATGGGGAAGGAATGGCAAAACATGTTTACCAACTTGCAAAAGAAAGTGAGAAGACAAAGGAAACTAAGATACCTGATGTGGATGGTGATGAATCAGAAGTAGAAATAGCTTTTAATGAAACAACTCAGTTCAGGTTGAGTATATCTCTCGTTACCATTTTAGTGTTCTTAAACTTTAGATATGTCTATGCCTCTTTAAAAAAAACCCTTTTCTCTCTACCCTAATGGCGATTTGCTTCCTTCAATCTCCCTATCTGATTTTGATCTAAATTGCTTGTAAATGTGTCTCTCTCATCACTCTTCGGATTGGTTGATGTGCATGTTTGAGCTTTTAATTTCGTTTTCTGGTAGGGATTCTCTTTCGTTCCGTTCGTCCATTAAAAAACTGGTTGAAACTAGTAATCCATTTTCTTCGATCTCAGATTATGGGGAAGGAATGGCAAAACATGTTTACCAACCTGCAAAAGAAAGTGAGAAGACAAAGGAAAATAAGATACCTGATGTGGATGACGATGAATCAAAAGTAGAAATAGCTTTTAATGAAACAACTCAGTTTAGGTTGAGTATATCTCTCGTTACCATTTTAGTGTTCTTAAACTTTAGATATGTGTATGCCTCTTTAAAAAAAACCCTTTTCTCTCTACCCTAATGGCGATTTGCTTCCTTCAATCTCCCTATCTGATTTTGATCTAAATTGCTTGTAAATGTGTCCCTCTCATCACTCTTCGGATTGGTTGATGTGCATGTTTGAGCTTTTAATTTCGTTTTCTGGTAGGGATTCTCTTTCGTTCCGTTCGTCCATTAAAAAAACCTAATTTCTTGTTCGATTTTCCTGATTGTTTACCAAGATTGTTTTCGCGACTAACTTTGTTTAGTTTAGCTAGATACTACGATCTTGTTAAATGATTAAGGGGATCTGATTTGTTGGCTAGGGTTTTACGATTAGGGTTAGGGTTTTTGTCTCCATTTTTCGATCGTCATTTATTTTAATTTAATAGCTTCTTATAGTCTGATTGTTCATGTTGTTCTGCTTGGTTTGAGAGAGTCGAATTTTTATTATGAGTGATAAACAAAATCTTGCAGCTAAAATCAAACATATTGATGGCAAAATCAGACCAACGGTTCGATCTATATTAAAAAACTCAAAGAAATCTGCAAATTCTTCCTCGAATGTAAAGGGGAATATTAATATGGATGGAACAAAGGGTGGTCCTATGGGGTCGGATACTATTGAGGGAGGTGAACCAACTTCTTTGAATGAGCAACCTACTGAGTATCCTGCAAAAGCTGGTGAGATTAAGGGGTGTCCATTCACAGGTTTCCCTATTCCTGAGGAGGAAGATGAAGCCTTATCAAGCTCCTTCAATGGATGATACAAATAATGTTGAATTTGAGAGTGAGAATAGCGATAAGAAGGTAAATTTAGAATCGACAATTCCATTGAGGGATTGTCACATGAGTCGACACATGGGCGAGCTACAACATAAGGAGTCACATGAGTCGACACAGTTGGGAAAGAAACAAGTCGAATTTGCTCCTGAAGTTAAAGTGTGAGAAGTTACTAATGTCGCTCATGAACAACCTTCCTATGCTGCAAAACTAAAAGCTGGATCAGTTAAAAAGGTGGTAAACTTTCGAAAAATCGAGAATCTTATATTTCATGAGGATGTTGATGTGGTCTTACCGAAAGAATCTGTACGTGCTGTCCAAGATAAGTATGCTAATACTATATATGGGTACTTTTTGGGTGATCGTTTGGCATATCCGGTGGTTGAATACTTTGTTAAATCTAGCTGGGCAAAATTTGGTTTGCAAAAAGTGATGATGAATGCAAATGGTTTCTTCTTCTTTAAGTTTGCAGACAAGAAGGGGGTATGATAAGTGTGTTGGAAGGGGGACCTTGGTTGATCCGTAATGTGCCGATTTTTCTTAATGTTTGGTCACCAACCGCTAAATTGATAAAGGGATATCAAAGAGGTTATGGTATGGATTAAGATTCATAATGTCCCTCTAGCAGCATACACTGGTGATGGTCTGAGTCTATTATTTTCGAAGCTTGGTAACCCAAAGTTACTTGATTCTTACACAAATGATATGTACACGGAGTCTTGGGGTCGAAGTAGTTATGCTCGAGCTTTAATAGAGATTTCATCCCTGTCGAATTTCCAAGATAAAATCTTAGTTGCAATTCCGGAATTGGATAGGGATTGATACACGAAAGTAACATTGCAGGTGGAATATGAATGGAAACCGCCAAGGTGTTCATTGTAGTATATTCGGTCATCATTCAAATGAATGTAGTAAGAATGTAAGGAATGTAAAACAAACTGCTAAGGTGGATGATGAAGAAGGATTTACTGAGGTGGTGGAAAAAAAAGAAAAAACCAGGCTTTCAGTTGAACAAACAGAAACCAAGGTTCGAATATCGACCTGTGGCTAATCAGAAAAATTTAAAAGACAAACCGAGTGCATCTAATGTGGGGACAGGTTCAGATACAACACCGATTAATACTAGTAATCCTTTCTCAACTCTTTTTATAGAATCTGATGAAATCGATATTGGGAACAAGGTTGCCACTGATTTTAAAAAACAGGTTGAGTCTAGATTTGGTCTCTCAGATAATGAATCAGAAGTGGATGAGCATATTATTATTACAGACAATGAGACGACAGCTTTTATGGCATCAGATACTAGTCCGAAGGATACTGGTCCAGGGGCAAGCACTCATGTTTCAAAGGTTTCTAATGGGTAGTATAGCAGCCTGGAATATTAGGGGGTTGAACCGCCCTCTGAAACAATAAGAGGTTTGACAGGTAGTGCAAGATAATCGACTTAACGTGTGTGCAATTCTTGAATCACATGTGGACGTTTCTCAGCTTTTTAATGTATGTAAGAAGATTTGTAGATCATGGGATTGGACTTCGAACGGAGGTGTTTGTAGTAAAGGAACGCGCATTATACTGGGATGGAATTCTGATGTAGTAGATGTTATGACTATATCTCAATCTGATCAACTAATGAATGTGCAGGTTATATTTAAAGCTGATTAGAAAGCTATGTTTTGCTCGTTTGTGTACGCAGATAACCACTATAAGAATAGAAGAGTTTTATGGCAAGACTTGTGTTATCATAAGGACTTTGTTAAAGATCGACCATGGTGTATACTTGGCGATTTTAACACGACTCTTGATCTGGAGGATAGCTTTGCTGGGGCATCTACTATCAGTATTGGAATGAGAGACTTTAAGGAATGCATTAATACCTTGGAAATGTTTGATATTAATAGCTCGGGCCTACACTATATTTGGAATCAAAAATCGAAGAAAGGTGTGGGTATTTTTAAAAATATTGATCGTGAGATGGGAAATATTCACTTTACGGACTGTTTTCTTACTGCATGTGTTGTCTTCCAACCTTACAGAGTGTCTGATCATTCTCCTTGTGTGTTGAAGTTACCAAATATTGTGAGGGGTTGCAAGCCTCCTTTTAAATTTGCTAACTTTCTGACGAGTAAGGTGGAATTTCAGGGGATTGTTCAAAAGGAATGGGATACGGATATTATTGGAGTTAACCAGTTTTGAGTTGTCAAAAAGTTAAAGCAACTCAAGACACCATTCCGAAATCTGTTATTCAAGCAGGGCAATTTGCATAAAAGAGTGGCTGAGTTGCGTACTAAACTGGATGAAATTCAAATCTCTATTGATCCAGATCCTGCAAATAACAGTTCAAGAACTGATGAGAATGTATGTTTGAAAAAATTTCAGGAAGGTGTGATTGATGAAGAGAGTTTTCTTAAACAGAAAGCCAAAATTGATTGGCTTGCGGTAGGGGATGCTAACACTTCTTATTTTCATAATTCTCTTAAATGCAGGAACCATAAAAGCTGCATTGATGTGATTAAGGATACTCATGGTGTTGTACATGAAGGAGGAAACATTCAGAAGGCTTTTATGCAACATTACACGGATTTCTTAGGCAAGGAAGGAAATGTGAGCTTACAACCATCACCTGAACTGTTCTCTACTGTGTTAGATAGCCAGTTAGCTTCCAATATGATTCGGACAATTTCTGATGATGAGATCAAGGATGCTATGTTCTCCATTAGTGAGATCAAAGCTCCTGGACCCGATGGTTATACCTATTCCTTTTTCAAGAAGGCGTGGCATATTGTTGGAAAAGACATGTTGGCTATTCATAATTTTCTTAGAAAGGGTAAGCTGCTACAGGAATTAAATCACACTAAGCTACTACACCCTCTTCTACCACTGATTTTTGGCCTATTTCTTGTTGCAATGTGATGTATAAATGCATTAGTAAAATTCTTGCTAATAGAATTAAAGAAGGATTGGACGGGGTGGTTAGTATAAATCAATCAGCATTCGTACCTGGTAGGAAGATTTTAGATAATATTCTACTTACCCAGGAGATTATGCATAACTATCATAGGAATGTGGGCCCTCCAAGATGTGCTTTCAAAGTAGATATTCAGAAAGCATATGATATGGTTGATTTGGGTTTTTTAAGGGCTATTCTCTCTGGTTTTGGGTTTCACCTAATAATGGTTAAATGGATAATGATTTGTGTATCCTCTACTTCGTTTTCTTTAAGTATAAATGGACAGTTGCATGGATACTTTAAGGGAAAGCGAGGTCTTCGTTAGGGAGATATCTATCCCTATATCTTTTTACTCTTGTGATGGAGGTGCTCACCTTTATTCTTCATAATTCGTTCAGATTGGATTCATCTTTCAGGTTTCATAATAGATATGTTAAGCAGAAACTTATTAATCTGTGTTTCACAGATGATTTATTTCTATTTGCCAGGGGAGATTCTAGATCAGCTAAGGTCATTATGGATTCACTTGCTTCTTTCAAGCAAATTTCTGGGTTAGTGCCGAGTTTATAGAAAAGCACTGTTTTCTTCTGTAATGTGCCCGATTCTACTAAGAATTCGATTTTAAGTATTATGCCATTTGAAGAAGGTAAGCTTCCTGTTCGTTATTTGGGTGTGCCATTAATCTCTTCTGGGCTCTTATACAGAGACTGTTAAAAGATTGAAAAAATGGAGAAGAGGATAACGGATTGGAGAAATAAGACCTTATCATTTGCAGGGAGGGTACAACTGATCATCTCTGTTCTTTCTTCTATGTACACATATTGGTTGACAGTGTTTATCCTTCTGTCTAGGATTATGGTGGAACTTGAAAAGACTATGCGTGGATTCTTATAGTGCCAGGGTCCAATACAAACAGGTAAGGCTAAGGTTTCTTGGAAAGCCTTATTTGTGCCAAAATATGAAGGGGGACTAGGGTTGTGAAGAGTGTTTGATATGAACAAAGCTCTGATGGTCTCTCATGCATGGAGCATTGTGTCTCATAGAAAATCTCTTTGGGTTGACTGGATATATGATCATAAATTGAGGGGACGTAGTTTTTTGGAATACCATACCGTTCATCTAGTAGCTGGAGTTGGCAAAAAATTCTAGCTCTAAGGCCTTTGATTTGCAATTTTATTGGTAAGAAAAGGGGATGGTTGGAATACTTCAGCATGGTATGATAACTGGAGTAATATTGGTCCATTAGCTAATATTATTCAACCGCAAGATATTAGGAGGGCTGGACTTTCTTTACAAGCTACTGTTGCGGATATTTTTAGAAATGGGGAATGGATTTGGCCATCTTATTGGTTCGGTTCTTTCCCTATTCTTCATACCATTTCAAGTTATGTTTTACAGGTACATAAACAACATGAGCTGATATGGAAAGATACGGATGGAGAGAAACTTTATTCAACGCCTACAGTGTGGAATTCCATTCGAAGCAGAGAGCAGCATGTTGATTGGGTGAAGGTTGTGTGGTACCCGCAATGTATACCACGACATGCTTTCAATCTGTGGCTCATTATGCGTAGGAAGTTGCTTACTCAAGACCGGATTCTTCAATGGTCGCCTGCAAGAAGAAAAAATATGAATATGATGTGTTGTTCGCTTTGCACTACAAATTTTGACTCGCATTCTCATTTGTTCTTTGAATGCTCCTACTCTACTTAGATTTGGAATGCAGTCAAAGCAGATGCCAATATGGAGGCCATCTCGAACTCTTGGGATGATATCATTGGTTGGCTGATCTCAAGGTCTACTTCACAATCGTTTTCTAATGTTGTTGGTAGATTAATTGTAGCAGCAACTGCTTACTTTATTTGGCAGGAAAAAAACAATAGAATGTTTCCTAATCATGCTTGGCCTCCTGATGTCCTAGTCCATATAATTAAAGATACAGTTCGATCTAGATTATGGAGGTTGAAGTTTAAGAAGACCCCTAGAGTGATCTCTATGCTCGAGACATCGAATGTTCGTGGTGACTATGTGTTTTCATAATGGCTGATGAGCATTTGTTTTTGATTTTTTTATTCGTCTATTCTACATTTTTTTGGGTAAAGGGGAATTTAAACCCCGGTAAGCTTTATAAATCACCCAAAATAACAGTTATTACAAGTAGTATGGTAGAGTACCATACTAATTCATACATATGACTAGTTTGAACAGTATTGTAAGCGTATATGATAGGCTATGGTTTGCTTTCTTAAGCTAGTTTGAACGGTTTGGTTTACATGTTTACATATATGGGGCATGTCCCATAAATGAATTAGTGTGATATCCCTGTCACACTACTTGAATTGTAATGTTTTTGGGTGTTGTTATAAAAATCAACGGGGTTTTCCCCATTTACCCAAGAAACAACTCAGTTGATGTCATCACGTACCCAACCTAATTCGAAGGGGGCAAGCACTCCCGTAACAGAGGTTTCCAATGGGTAGCATTGCATCGGGGAACATTAGGGATTGAACCGTCCCTTGAAACAAAAAGAGGTTCGCCAAGTGGTTAGTGATAACCACTTACAGGTGTATGAAATTACTGAGTCTCATATGGATGTTTCCAAAATTTTTAACATGTGTAAAAAGATATGTAGTACTTGGGATTGGACGTCAAATGGAAGTATGTGTTCTAAAGGTACTCGTATTATTCTAGGATGGAACACTGATGTGGCTGATGTTATGGTTTTATCTCAGATGGCTCAGGTAATCAATACGCAAATCATTTTCAAAGTAGATAAGAAGGCACTATTTTGTTCTTTTATATATGCAGATAATAACTAAAAAATTAGGAGGGAACTATGGAACAACTTGAGCATGCATAAGCCTTTTGTTTCCAATAAACCATGGTGTATCCTTGGTGATTTCATCTCATCGTTGCATCTAGAAGATAAATATGAAGGATCATCTACTATTAATATTGGTATGTGAGAGTTTAAGGATTGTGTCAAAGATATAGAAGTTCTTGATATTAATAGTTCGGGTATGCAGTATACTTGGAACCAAAAACCAAAAAAAAGGAACAGGTATCCTTAAGAAAATTGACAGAGTCATGGGAAATTTGCATTTTATGGATGAGTTTCCTGCTTCTCATGCCATTTTCCAGCCTTATCGAGTTTCAGATCATACTCCGTGTGTTCTTAAACTCCCTCAGGTATCACGTTTCAAACCACATCCATTTAAGTTTGTGAATTATCTCGTGTACAAATCAAGTTACAAGGAAATTATAGAGAAGATTCGGAATGCGGAAGTGGAAGCCCATAACATGTATCGTATTACTCAAAAGTTGAAGCTTCTTAAGCACCCTTCAAGGTAATAATACTCCAAATATGCGATGAAAGCAAAGCAATATTAAAGAGATCTAACCTGAGAATACCAAGTCCACCTTCATTTTTAGGAAGACATATAACCTCCCATGCTACTTTAGCCTTCCCTTTGCAAATCTTCCCTCTACTCCACAAAAACGCTCTTAACAATTGTTCAATTTCCTGAATTACTCTATAAGGGAGCATAAAAACAGATGACCAGTACACATGCAGCGAGGACAACACTGACTGAATGAGTTGCAATCTACCAACAAAAGAAAGAAACTTGTTCTTCCAATCATCAATACGCTTTCGAATCCTATTCACCAGCTCCTTGCAATCCCTATAAATCAGTCTTGTAGAAACGAGCGGGACACCTAAGTATTTAACTGGTAATCAACCTTCTTCAAAAGGTAAAATCCCCAAAATATCTTGTTTCACATAGTTTAATACATTGCAAAAATATGCCGTGCTCTTCTCCAAACTAGGTGAAAGACCAGAAACATCTTTGAATTCCATGAGTCCATCCATTATAACAGAAGCAAAGGCCACATCTCCATGCAAGAAAATAAAGAGATCGTCTGCAAAACTATCTGGTCCAGGAGATTTTTCATCCCCCATCGAGAAAATAGCATTTTTAATTTCTTCCTTAGAGATAGCTCGAATCATTTCCCTAGCTTGATGATCAGAAACTTTTTTAGAAAAAAGCTCAAACGAATTCAAAGGGATAGTATTACCCTGCTTACCAAGAAACTCCGAATAGTGATCAATAAAAGCTTTAAAAACAGCGACACCATCTTGTTTAATCCCGAATTTATCAATGACAACATCGATTCTATTTCTAGCAACACGACCTTTCACTGCTTTATGAAAATAAGCGGTATTGCTATCACCAACCCGTAACCGATGCACTTTTGATTTTTGCTTCAAGAACCTCTCCACTGCTAATATAGCCGCGTTATAAACATTTAAAATTGCAGCATGGTCTTCACGAATAAGGAGGTTAGAAGCGTCCTTGTCCATAGCACGTTGGACCTCATCTAGTTCCACCCAAAGCTTCTCAACATTCTTATGAAGATTACCTTGTTCAAACATTAATCTTTTAAGTGGCCTTTTTAATGCTTTCAGCTTCGCAACTACCCAATACATATGTATTCCTTTCACGTTGTCCTTCCATCCAAGCGAAACAAGCTCTTTAAATTTAGGATTATGAACTAAGAGGTTAGAGAACTTGAACTGATTAGATTTTGGTTTAGAGACCATAGGAAGTTTGAGAATCGCTGGAGAATGATCTGAAGTTATAAAAGGTTGAAATACTACATTAGCACCAACAAATTCATCTGACAATTCAAGATTAGCTAAAACTCGATCCAACTTCTTCAAAATACCCATACCTCCATTTGGTTTCTGATTCCAAGTGTAAAAAAAACCAGACATATTGGAATCCCTTACTTCAATACCATTAACACATTCACTAAATTCCCGCATAGCTATATTAGAAGATGATGAGCCAATACTCGAGTCCTCCACTAATAGAGCTGCATTAAAATCACCCAACACAGCCCAAGGTTTATCTTTAACAAAAAGCTTATGCATTCTCAACTCATCCCAAAGCTTTCGTCGCTCAGTATACGAGTTGTGAGCATACACAAACGAACAAAAAAGAACTTTTTTATCAGCTTTCAGAATAATTTGAGTATGCATGGCCTGATCCGTTTGAGATAATATCATTAAATCAACCACATCCGGATTCCAACCCATGGCAATCCTCGTTCCTTTACTAATAGAGCTGCATTAAAATCACCCAACACAGCCCAAGGTTTATCTTTAACAAAAAGCTTATGCATTCTCAACTCATCCCAAAGCTTTTGTCGCTCAGTATACGAGTTGTGAGCATACACAAACGAACAAAAAAGAACTTTTTTATCACCTTTCAGAATAATTTGAGTATGCATGGCCTGATCCGTTTGAGATAATATCATTAAATCAACCACATCCGGATTCCAACCCATGGCAATCCTCGTTCCTTTACTACCTAAACTACCATTGGAAGACCAGTTCCAATTACGAAAAACCTTCGAACAAATATTTACAATATTGCTAGAACTAATATGAGACTCTAAAATAGCACACACTGAGAGTTTATTTTCAAAAATCATTAGACGAACCTCATTTTGTTTAAGGGACAGATTCATACCCCTTATATTCCATGAAGCGATGTTATACATTACATACCGATGGAATGGGAGTGCTTGCCCCCTCAGAAGTTCTAGTATTATCCAGAAAAGAGGCTGATTCGTCATAAACAACCTCAACGTCACTATCATCTTCCTCCTGATTCAAGATATCAACCCCCTTAGGTTGATCATCCTCATCATCTAAAAACACTTCCGCATTATCACCAGCTCGCAAGTCATAAGAATTCTTAACAGGAACACTTGAACTTGAAGCCGAATTGAACTTAGAGCCAGACGAAGCAGGAACATGTTGTGGATTGGATTTTTGTCTATAAACTAGTTGTGGTTTAGGTTTTTGCAGCTTAATCCCTTCAACATGCCTCGCTTGTTTTTGATACCCTTGTTTCTTCTTTCGTTTTTGAACAACAGCTTAAAACCATCTTTGTCCACCGATACATTGTGATCCAGTTTCTGAATTGTAACATGTTTTGGACATTCACGATCAGTGTGACCAAACACCTTACAACCAGAGCATCTCGGAGGAGACCATTCATAGTCCACTTTAACAGTTTCTAACGAATATTCCCAATTGTCGAGCTTTGGAATAGCTACAACCACCTCTTTGCATAAATCTTTTTCAGAATCTATTTCAATTAGAGCTCTAGCATAACTATTCCGTCCCCAAGAATCAAAACACATATTACTAGTGTAAGCATCTAACATCATGGGCCTGCCGACTTTCGTTGCAATCATACTTAAACCATCCTCAGTGTATGCAACCATAGGAACATCACATATTTTTACCCATACCGTGACTTTAGTAATATCCTTTTTCACAAGATTTACATTTGGAGACCAACTATCTAATAAGATAGGCACTGATCGAATTAGCCATGGTCCTCTCTCCAAAACTTGATTCATGCCCTCTTTTGTGTCAAACTTAAAAAAGAAAATCCCGCAGAATTGATCATCACTTTTTTAAATCCAAATTTTGCCCAGGTGTTTTTAACATAGTTTTCTACAACAGGAAATGCAAGTCTCTGGCCAATAAAGTAACCGTGTAAAGTATTTTCAAACCTACGAGTGACTTGCTCCATTGTCGCCACTGGTATAACAATATCAGCCCCCGCAACTTCCTTATTCTCCAACGAAAGAGATCTGAAGTTAACCTTCCTAACTTGACTTGAAGATGCAACCATAGAAGGATACGTCTTTGGTTTTTCATTAACGTTCATTGACTTTTCTGGTTCACTTTCATGACAAACTTTCACAACATTCTCCACGTTATCTTGTCCCAACTTAGCACTAGAAACTGAACTCTGATTAGACACAGGTTCAGGAACTACGTCAGAATTAGAAGAAACCTTATTTTGACTACTATCCAAGTTGGTAGAAAGTGTTGCGCTTTCAGAATCAACACTAGGAGTTTTACCACTTCCACCTAGCTTCGAATTAGTATTGGTTCCCCCATCAACCTTCACCTTCTTCTTTTCAGAGCTACCATCTTTGGACGAAGTATTCTTGAGAATACTCCGAACCGTAGCCTCCTACCATCAATATTTTTAATTTTCGAGGCAATCCCAGGCAGATTGCCCTTGATAGAACCATCTCTCTCCGAAGAACTCATTATCCCATGCAAACAAACTAGAGAAAAACCAGCGAACAAAACCCTAGAAGAATATAAAAACCTAAAATCTGGCAAACCCTAGGAAGCGAAACTGAACCCTTAATCACTTTAACAGGAATGCGGTGATCTAGCTGGACTAAACAAAGTTAGCCGCGATCTCAAACCTGTTAAAGTAATCAGGAAGACAGAAATCACAACAAGGGTTTAGGCGAATGAAAGAAAGAATAAAGAAACCCTAAAAACTTAAAATCTAACTAAAAACAATAAAAAATCATGATCAGATCACCATAAGAGATACAATGATCACAATCTATCACCATAATCAATTAAGAAGTCACGAAATTAGGGCATGAAAGGATGGACAAGTCGCCATTTTCACCAGAGAAAGAGAAAAGGAAAAAATGAAATCTCTATCTTTCCATAACAAAAATAGCTCTAATGACTTCTCATGTATGGATTATCTTGAATAGTTGAAAGTCTCTTTGGGTAAAGTGGATTCATGCTCATAAACTTAAGAGTAGAAATATTTGGGATGTCTCTTTGAAAGTTGGCTCAACATGGGGATGGCGTCAGCTTCTTCAATTGCGTGAAGTAATCCGACCACATATTAAGTATCTGATAGGGGATGGGTGTACTACTTCAGCTTGGTTCGATAATTGGACATCTATTGGTCCCTTATGTAAGTATATTACATACAGAGATATTACTAGAGCGGGACTTCATCTTGATGCAACTGTTAAAGATGTTCTAGCTAATGGACGCTGGAAATGGCCAATTGCCTGGTTTAATCTATTTCCAGTGCTTATAAATGTTACTCCTCCTGTTCTTCGTCCTTCTGTATCTGATGTAATTACTTGGTATGATAATAATGGGAAGGATTCGGGATTTTCTGCATATTCCACATGGGAAACCATCCAATTTAGAAAACCGGTTGTCCCTTGGGTTGATATTGTTTGGTTTGCACATAGTATTCCGAGGCATTTATTTCATGTCTGGCTTATTATGAGAGAAAAATTAAAGACTCAGGATAAGATGAAGCAATGGGATGTCAGCGGATCTACTAACTTTAATCTACTTTGTTGTTCCCTCTGCAAGCGTGGACCTGATTCGCATCAACATTTATTTTTTGAATGTAATTATTCCTTGCAGATTTGGAGTTTGGTGAGACCCTTAATGGGATTCCATGTGGTTCCAAACCGATGAAGTGATATCACATCGACGCTATTGTGGACATCAAAGCCTAATCTTGCTAAGACGGTTATTGCTAAGCTTTTGATTGCTGCCTCTGCTTATTACTTATGGCAAGAGCGAAACTCCAGATTATTTTCTCCTAAAGAAAGATCGGTTGCTCAACTACGTGATGTTATTGTGTCTACTGTCCGGATGAAGTTAGCCACTATTAAGTTCAAGAAAAAGATTCAAGGAAGAAGCATCCTAGAAGAATGGAAGTTGGATACTACATAGACATTTATTAAATTTCACTTTTATTGTTTTTGTCATTGAGAAGTCAACCGGTCTTACAAATGTGTCCCTTTGACAGGCCTTTGGATTTATCTAAGGGTAGGAGTCTCCATTTGGTTCGCCATTTCGAGCTCTATACTGTGATGTGCATGTTTTGAGATTTGTTTTCGATTTGGCAGAATGATAGAAGTTGAAGCTTGATATTATTTATCTACATATTAGAGGTGTATTATTACTGCTTATTGATGATTATTAGCCTTTTTATGTATAGTACAGCTAGCTCGTATGACTTTTTAATGTTTCACATACATATGGCATGTCATATGTATGAATTAGTTTGGTATTCTCCCATACTACTTGTAATAATCTTCTTTGGGTAATTTATAAAAGCTTGCCAGGGTTTAAATTCCCCTTTACCCAAAAAAAATATAACAGTAAATACATGTTGGTGTTATAAAGGCGGTGGCTTCCTGATCTTCAGGTTCCATTTGAATTTGCTGAAATCCAGAAGAAGAGTCCATAAATGTCAACATCTCATGTCCAGAAGTACCATCAACCATTGCATCTATGTGAGGCAGAGGAAATGGATCTTTCGGGCAAGCTTTATTTAGATCAGTGAAATCTACACAAACTCTCCATTTTCCATTCTTTTTCTGCACCACAACTACGTTGGCTAGCCATTCAGGGAATTTTACTTCTCTGATCATCTTTGCCTTTAGTAATCTTTCCACGTCTTCTTGAATAATGGCATTTCTCTTAGGAGCAAATTTTCTTCTTTTCTGTTGGATAGGCTTGAAACTCTTATCAATTCCAAGCTTGTGAGTGATTACATCTTTTGATATTCTTGTCATATCTTCTTGTTTCCAAGCAAAAGTCTTCATTCTTTTCTTCAAAAAGTCAGTAAATTTGACTTCTAATTCTTTTGAGATTTTTGCTCCTAATAATACTTTAATATTAGGATCTTCAGGTGTTAGAATAAATTCTTTGACATCTTGCTCTTCTGGATCATCAGCATCGAAGATCCTATTTTGTAATTGCTATTGGGCAGTAGGCTTTGCTGCTGACTTCATGCTTGATGTGTAACATTCTTTAGTTTCTTGTTGATCACCTTTGACGGTAACGACTCCCCAAGGCATTGGAATTTTAACACACTGGTGGTATGTTGATGGTACTGCCCTGATGTGTGAAATCGAGTTTAATAATTTATAACAAGATCTACCGCTTACTGACTACCACACACTTACGGGTAGTGTACCCGTTCGTATGTAATATAGTTAATTGGTAAGACCAGGATCGAACACAAGGACTGAATGTTGTACTTAAGGTTGTAAAAATGTAAATCAAGAGATAGTTTGGTTTGTGACCGAATTGTCACTTTGCGTTTAGAAAAGTTAGTTTGCGGAAATTAAAACAAATTAGTAATTCCGAAGAATTAATCGAAAATGGTTTTAGTGTAAACATTAATTAAAAAGCCATCTATGTCGAATCCGCTTCACAAGAAGTCTAGGTTGCATATGGTTTAAGCTCAAAATTCAATAATGTTGGTGATAATAATCGTGACAAGTCAAAAGCACAAACGAGTGCACTACGTTTGTAAAATCTACTCAATCACCTAATCAACTCAATTTCTTGCAACAAGTGGTACCACCAACCCTATTACAATTCCTTGAACTAACTAGTTTGCTTGATTATTTAAATAACAATTTTATCTTTGTGAAAGAAACATGGTACCACCAACCGTTAAAATCCACTTAACAAAGTAATTTCTATTAAACTTGTATTCTTTACTATCATACCATGACCTAGTAAAAGTTATTTATAGACATATTACTAAAATAATACTTGCATTCGACTAGTACCACTATCGAAGGACATAAATATCACCAAGAACACAAATTTAAGTAGAAGAAATCACTTCATTAAGATCTTGACAAAATGTTAAGTAAAACCAACTTTAATTCAAAATATTATGCAACCATAACTAATTGTTTCACTTCATCTTCATAGATGTATAAAGATTTAGCTACTCATAATGTTAAGAGCTAAAGATTGAAATAAAAAGGAAGACATAATGTACCAAATACGAAGTAATAATCCAAATCGAGGTTACAATCGAGCTACAATCACTAAACAAGAGCCAAATTTAATCTTCCAATGATGTTGGAGTGATGAAAAACCTTAGAAAACCTTGAAAAACGGCTGGAGTATAAGTATGTGAGCTAAAATGTCCAAGATTAGGGTTAAGGTTGAGTTGTGGGTGATATTTATACCCCAAGAGAGAGAAAATTGACATGTCAGCTCGATCTCGCGCCGCTAGAACCCTCCCTCGCGCCGCTAGGAGCATTTTTAAGCATATCTAATCAACGAACATTGAAACTCGTGCCGCTAGGACTCCAAATCGTGGCGCTACTAGACTTGGTTCAGTGGATCGCGCCACTAGGGCTCCAGCTAGCGCTGCTAGTTGACTTGTTCAGTGGCTAGCGCCGCTAGTTTTGCCCAGGCTCGCCATTTCAGCTTCGTTCTTCACTGATACTCATCCGTTAGTGCATATAGACCTTTCCTAAGTCATTTTCTACCATTTGTGAGCGATAAACTTGCTTTAGACCTGAAATCACTAGGAAATACCATAAAGCACCACAAAATATTTATAAACGGATATCAAACGTGCCTAAAACGTCCAAATAAGATGTGAGAATTATGTATAAATTGAGACATATCAAACCTCCCCACACTACCTTGCTTGTCCTCAAGCAAGTATGCACTTAAACCAACCTCGAAAACTCAAACAAAACAAAATTTCATAAAACAATCTATAGTTAAATGGAAAGTTTCCAACCAAGTGGTGTTGAATACCAAAAGCAAATGCATTTAAAAACTAATGAGCAAAGTTTAAGACGAAATCAGAAAATTCGACTAATCTAAAGTAAAACCATCCTTCGGTTACAATTAGAATCCTCCTTATGCTTGTGTTCACCTCTTTAACATTTCTATCATTCCAATTTACCTTAAGCTCGCTCTTACTAAGCTTATAATCCATTAGCAAGCATCACAATTATTATTGGCAGCATAAGCAATATCCCACAATGACTATTGGTATATTTGTCCACTTAAACACTCACGCCATTGGTGTTCCATAAGGTTTTCATTACGTTATACTCATGAGTCCTTTGACAAAACATACACCTACGGTCTAAAATTGCAACTCTATCCATACATTAGGTGACCTTACGAAAGTGCACTTTAAGCGTCCGGCCAGCGGTTCGCTACGGATACGTGAGTATCGTTAAGAGACTTACACCAGAACTCAAGGTTGGATTGCATATCCAAAGGCCATGCTCTAAATACTAACAGATACGAGAACAAAAAGTTTTATAATTTAATACACGTGAGTTTCTATGAGACTCGTGTAACGAACTTTTGGACAACTCATCCCTAGTTGGAAGCTTCAGGTGAGCTAGGTATACGAGGTTACCCCAAGGACCTACTTGTTCGAATCTCAAAGCCCACATTAGCATTAGACTATTGAAAAATGTTTTGTGCGTGTTCCCGCATATGCCACCCGTTTGATGCTTAGGCACCCCAGACACCCAGATATGAAAACCCAACATAATGACTAGAGCCACAACCTATAACATAAGAATTAAGGACCGGACATCCGGTGTACAAGCCATATGTTAAGTCAAATTACCACAAGTATATTAAATACATTTTAAGACTTTGTGCACACAAGTTGCAAAAGTCAAATGGAAAAGCTTAAGCGGTGCCTACCAATACATCATCTAGTGAAGCTATTATTCACATTTGATTTATCATTAAGGTACAATTAGCAAGCAACCTAGATTATATTGAAGTTCGGAACAAACATATGACCCCTTGGAACGATGAAATGCCATAATCACTAGGAGAGGAAAGCTAAAGGTAAACAATCTCAAGTTCTATCCTAGATTAGCAAAATCTTAGGTTAACATCATTTTTCGTCTTTGCAAAACCTATAGCCTCAAAAATTTAAAAATTAAACCAAAATGCTAATAAAGGAAGAAAACTTCAAAAAAATTTCATTTTTCCAATTTACCATCCCCCTCCCCACACTTAAGTTGTACATTGTCCCCAATGGACGAATAACTAAGGCAAAAAATTGGAAAAGGGGAAAAATGCAAAATGTAGAAGGGAAAAAAAAAAAGAAAAACCTCATAGTGAAACCATGAATTTTCCGTAGCAAGGTTGAATGCCAAAATTAAGTGGGCAGCATGCCCGCTTGTTTGTTCCATAAATTCTAAAAGCAATCTCGAAACAAAGCAATTTGCTAACTTGAAACAATCACCTGATAACACCAATAACAAAAAGAAATACCAAATATCCAACAACATAGTTCAAAATAAAATAAAGTACAAGAAACAAACAAGCAAGTGTCTCATCGCCAACACGGCAGAATTAGAACCAAATTGAAAGAAATTAAAGTTCAAATGTCTAATAAGTTTCAGAAAATAGAAAGAAGGGAGAGTGAATAATTTCTCCTCCATGTCATGAGAAAAAGGGACACCATCACCAGCATTAGGATTGGCTGGCTCACCAAAGATACCCCTGTAAAAGTCAAAAGCATGGCCCGAGTAGCTCTCCCCAATCGTATGTCTATACGTGCCAATCTGGGGCATATCCTGAGCGTTCCTTACTGTCCCACTAGTGCCTGCTATGCTCGAACTCGGGCCCACCCAACCGGGCTGCTGCTGCGGAGTGGCTTGACCAGGGTGTGGAAAGAAAAACCCAAAAGTAGTGCTGGCAGGCATGAAGATGGAAGGAGGACTAAAGTCCTGAGTAGGCGGTGGTGGAGGTGGAGTCTCTGGCCGAATCATATGGTCGATATAAGGTCTCCAATACTCGTTCTGGTAACCCAAGCGGGTCACCTGGCTCCACATCGTCCTCGTACCATCAACTAGTATATCTTGAGTATCTCGCATCTGCCTCTGCTCCATCAGTATCTGATCAATCTTAGTCCCCCAATATGCAAAATCATAAGAAGGATAAATGTTAGGAGGTGGCTGCTGCTCCCTAGGTGGCGAGTCCATCCTCGATCTCTGTGCAGGTGGCTCCTGCTCCCCATCTGAGTGTAAATCCCTTAGGTTTGTGGTTCTTATCACTTGTTCCTTTTTCATCTCCTTGACGTCCAAAAGAGTGGTCTCCATTCTAAGCGTAACCTCCGACCGACCCTTGGGGGTATCACAACCAAGCCTCTCCACCATCTTGGTTACAAAATGACCACATAAATACCTATACTCCTTACACCTATACATGTGTCTACCCAAAATATATGGAGCACAACAGAACCAACCAGAAGTGGGGAGCTCCTCAAACTGTCTAAGCAACCATAAATCATCAACAATGACCTTATCGGTAGCATTTCCCCTGTGGACGAATGAGTAGGTGATCATCTTATGTAGAATCTTCAATCTCTTGGACCGAATGTCCGACACCTTACTCACCCCAAAATAAAACTTTTCGTTCCCGGAAATACTAAACCATTAAGAGTCAAATGGCATGTCATCATCAAAGCAAGAAGTATGAAATGAACTCCTGTCCACAAACGGATATACCGAGCCATCCTCAATTTCCTCAATCTCGAACATCCTACATAGATATCCAAACTCAACAACAATATAATGGCGCTGCCTACCCACCAACTGAAAGTGGATCACCAAATCCTCTAAAAATTCATCAATAGGTACTTCTTGTACTTGAAGTGTAGAGTAAAACTCCTGGCACCACTTTTTAACAACTGTCTTTCTCAATTCAAATATTCTCTTCCACATCAATATCCGCACCATCTCATCCCTTTTTTTCAGACCAAAACTCAGTTAATATTCTTTGTTCAAAGTAATCCATGAGACCCGCTTCCCTAATCATTTGCCAATCTATGGTCATATGGGAGACCAAATCATAGTTTTGAATTTCACACAACTTATTCAAGTAGACTTGCCGTTCCCCTTTTGAAGTGTTCGGGAACTTAAGCCAAGGGTGGGTTGGTGTTCTCAATGTCCTGATTACGCTGCTTGGTTTCTCAGAAGGGGCATTGTAGCGTTCATCCACGTAATCGAACTGATAACCTTGGGGCCAAATGTTGCCCTCATACCTCTCAACAACCTGTTGTCTCTGCAAAAACAGCCAAAAACATACTAAATAAGTAAAAGGAGACAAGTTGGAAGCGATAACGAAAACTTGCAAAGAAACGACGAAAACGGGCGAACAGAACAGAACTTGTGCCGCTAGCCATCTAGCTCGCGTCGCTAGTCTGTTCAACTTTTCTTTTTCTTTTTTTGATTTTTTGATGGGAATTAACTCTAATCAACAATGTATTAACAAACTTTAAATAAAAGACACTAAGGATGACTTGTAATTAAAAACCCCCAATTTGTAGTCACATTAACCCTAAATTAGGTTTTCTAAATTAATCACAAAATTAGTTAACTCTAAGCGAATTAAACAACAATGTAAATATAACTATACAATAATCTATCATTAGTTAAAAGAAAATTAAATAAATAAATAAAACCCTAATTAAATTTACAGAAAAATTAAAAAGAAAAGGAAAGAGAACTTACTCTTGACATGATGATGATTACGGAATGGAAAAAAAGGAAGGAAGATCTTGAGGAAGAGAAGAGGAATCACAAAGCCCTAGGTGTGTGTGTGTGTGTTATATCGTGTGTGTGTGTGTTTTTGGAGAAAAGAAAAGAGAGGGGTAAAAGGATAGAAGAGGGAAAAATGAGGGTAAAAGGGTCGGTCCCTGTTGTGTTCTAATTCTTTTTATTTTATTGTTGATTTAATTATAAAGGAGAAACACTTACCTGAGCAGCCGACTCGCGCCACGAGAGAGTCGGCTCGCGCCACGAGATCTTTTTTTTCACCCCAGTCGCGCCGCGACCTATCTTCCTCGCACCGCTATTTCCTTCAAGCCAAAGTTCTGACCTCGAACCCCCTAAACTCGCGCCGCTAGGTAGATGGCTCGCACCGCTATGTTCCTTTTTCACTCTAGTTGCGTCGCTATTCATCTGCTCGCGCCATGAGATCTTCCAATCAAATGTTCTGCCCTCAAACCCCCTCACCTCGCGCCACGAACTTTCTGTTTTGGACCCAGTAGTGCCGCTAGGAACACACCTCGCGCCACAAGGTGCTATTACTTGTCAGATTTTTGACCTTTTGACACATGTTACACATACCGGTTCTCCCAAGTTCAACTTTAACCTATAATTCTCAACAAAACACACAAAATAGAAAGAAAAGTGATAAAAATAAATACAAAATTAAGACACACGGGTTGCCTCCCGAGAAGTGCTTTATTTATTAACGAGTCATTAGCTTGACTCGATCAAACCTCATTCTTTAAACGAAAAGTGGGAGCCCCTCGATCAAGGCTCCCTCACCTTCTTCTTCATGGTACAACTTCAATCGATGTCCATTTACAATAAACGAACTTCCGTTTTCTCAATACAATTCGACATATCCCGAAGAATACACATGCTTGATAACAAACGACCCATTCCACCTAGATGTGAGCTTCGGTTGGTGGATTTTGAACTTAGAGAGAAATAACAATACCTTATCGCCCGTCTTGAAGTCTTTTCTCTTGAGCTTCTTGTCGTGCCACACTTTTGTTCTTTTTTTTATACAACAACGAATTGTCATAGGCACCGTGTCTAAGCTCGTCTAACTCATGGAGTTGCAACATCCTCTTTTCACTGGCTTCGATCAAGTCCATATTGCATTTCTTCAAGGCCCAATATGCCTTGCGCTCAATTTCTACCGGCAAATGGCAAGTCTTGAAATAAAGAAGTCGGTATGGTATGGTGCCGATAGGAGTCTTGAAAGCGGTTCGAAACGCCCATAGGGCATCATCCAACTTCTTTGACCATGATTTAGGGTTTCCATCAACGGTCTTCTCTAAAATTCTCTTCAAAGCACGATTGGTGTTCTCAACTTGCCCACTAGTTTGTACGTGATATGAAGTTTAGAACCAATGTCTGACCCCATATCTCTTCAAAACCTTCTCTAATTGATGATTTGCAAAGTGAGCGCCCCGGTCACTAATCAAAGCTCTTGGCATACCAAATCGGCTAAACAAAGCCTTCAAGAAGTCAATAACAACTTTTCCATCTTTGGTTGGCAAAACTTTTGCCTCGGCCCATTTTGAGACATAATCAACCGCAACAAAAATATAGAGACATTTGTTAGATGGCGGAAATGGACCCATGAAGTCAATACCCCACACGTCAAAGACTTCACAAACTTGAATGGATTGTTGGGGCATTTCGTCTGTCTTGGTGATAGTTCCTTGTCTTTGGCATGCATCACATGTCTCACATAGTGTTTGAGCTTCTTTGAAGATTGTAGGCCAATAGAAACCCGCATCAAACACTTTCTTTCCCGTCACCGATGGCCCATAATGCCCACCAGTAGGACCATAGTGACATTCATCCAAAATCTTCCTAGTCTCACCACCCCAAATGCATCTTCTTATCATGCCATCCGCACACACTTTGAACAAAAATGGCTCCTCCCGAAAATAATGCTTGATTTCGGAGAAAAATTTCTTTCTTTGTTGAGAAGACCATCCCTTGGGCAAAATTCCTGCACACAAATAATTACCAATATCGGCGTACCAAGGTGCTTCTTCATCCTCCACCTGCATCAAAAACTCATCGGGAAAAGAATCATTAATCTCATGCTCCTTCAACTCCTTAAGGTGAGGGTTTTCGAGCCTACTTAAGTGGTCGGCGGTGACATTTTCAGCCCCACTTTTGTCTTTGATTTCAATATCAAATTCTTGCAAAAGCAAGACCCAACGAATTAATCGGGGTTTAGCATCTTGTTTCGAGAACAAGTACTTTAAAGCCGAATGATCAGTGAACACAATGGTCTTATTCAACACCAAGTAAGGTCTAAACTTATCAAAAGCATAAACCACCACCAATAGTTCCTTCTCGGTTACGGTGTAGTTTTGTTGGGCGGGATTTATGGTTTTGCTAGCAAAATAGATTGGACGAAAATGTTTCTCATCCCTTTGGCCAAGAACGGCCCCCAAAGCATAATCACTAGCATCACACATGAGTTCAAAGGGTAAAGACCAATTGGGTGAAGTCATTACGGGAGCATTTGTCAATTTGTCTTTCAAAAGAGAAAAAGCACTTAGACACTCATCATTGAACTCAAAAGGAACGTCTTTTTCCAACAGTCTAGTCATAGGCCGTGTGATTTTTGAAAAATCTTTGATGAACCGCCGATAAAACCCGGCATGACCTAGAAAACTTCTAACCGACTTCACATTGGTGGGTGGAGGCAATTTAGTCATGACATCAATTTTAGCCTTGTCGACCTCAAGACCCGCCCTTGACACATTGTGACCCAACACAATACCTTCTTTGACCATAAAATGGCATTTTTCCCAATTAAGCACCAAATGTGCTTTTTCACATCTATCAAGAATTTTGTCCAAATTTGCCAAACAACTATCAAATGAGTTACCAAACACCGAAAAATCATCCGTGAAAACCTCCATGGAGGTTTCAATCATATCTTGAAAAATTGCCAACATGCATCTTTGAAAAGTGCCCAAAAAAAGTGCTTGTTGCATTACATAAACCAAAAGGCATGCGGCTATAAGCATAAGTTCCAAAAGGACAAGTAAAAGTTGTTTTCTCTTGATCATTAGTATCAATAGGTATTTGGACTTTCAAGCATAAGTTCCAAATGTGCTACCCGCCAATCTTTCAAGCATTTGGTCCATGAAGGGTAAAGGAAAATGGTCCTTTTTGGTGGCCTCATTCAACTTACGGTAATCAATGCAAACTCTCCAACCGATGACCGTCCTAGTTGGGACCAATTCATTTTTCTCATTTGTGACAACGGTGATCCCCCCTTTCTATGGTGCACAATGTACCGGGCTAACCCATAGACTATCCGATATTGGAAAAATGATACCCACATCAAGTAGCTTAACAATCTCCTTTTTCACAACATCTTTCATGTTTGGATTAATCCTTCTTTGCCTTTGAATTACCTGTCTCACATTTTCAATTAAATTGATTTTGTGTTTCAAAAATCGGGGCTTATCCCGGGTATATCGGATGTCTTCCAAGCAAAGGCCTTTTTATGGGCCTTTAGAATGGTCATGAGTCTAGCTTTCTCCTCACCCGAGAGTGATGAGGAGATAACAACGGGAAGTAGAGATGTACCTTCCAAGAATGCATACTTCAAGTGATCGGGCAATGGCTTTAGTTCTAAATCCGTTGGAGGATTATCAATGGAAGTGGGTAGCTTGGCACTTGGAATTACCTCAATTTCTTCAAATCCCTCGTCTTCCAATGGGGTGTCATCCATTCTAACTGCCAAAATCTCTTCAACTTGGTCACTAGTGACATCTCCTTCTCCAATTCTTGCCATTCTCTCATCGCTTTCTTCACCATTAACTCCTACCAGCTCTAATTTTTCCAACTTGACCGCATCATCTATAACATCAATTCTAAAACAAGTGTCATCGGAAGAATAAGAATGTTTCAAAGCTTTTTCAATTTTAAACACAACACAATCTTCCCCGACACCCAAGGAAATTTCCTTGTCCTTTACCCGAATGATAGCATCCGCAGTATATAAAAATGGTCGGCCCAAAATGAGAGGCACCTTGGTGTCCACCTCCATTTCCAAAATTACAAAATTAACTAAAAAGACAACTTGGCCTACTTGCACTTGCAAGTTTTCAGCCACCCCCAATGGGTATTGAAAAGAGTGATCCGCAAGGCGGAAGCTCATTTTGGTGGGCCTTAGTTGCCCCAAAGAAAGCTTGGCAAAAACAGAATAGGGCATCAAATTGATGCTTGCCCCAAGGTCGGCTAATGCTTTACAAGTTAGTTTTTTACCAAATGAACAAGCAATTAAGAAACTCCCTAGATCCGAAAGCTTAGGTGGAAGCTTGTTTTTGATAACCGCCGAGCATTCTTCATTTAGAAAGGTTGCCTTTACTTCACCAAGTTTCTTCTTATCCGTAACTAGTTCTTTGATGAACTTGGCATAATTGGGCATGCCTAAAATAAGATCAACTAGTGGGACATTGATTGTCACCGACTTTATCATGTTAAAGAATTTGTTGTATTGTTCTTGAATCTTTTCCTTCCTCAAGCGTTGAGGAAAAGGGACCTTGGGCTTGTATGGTTTGACTTCGGGTTCCTTGATTGGTGTGGCTTTAGGAACCGGAGTAGTCACCACCAGCGGTGACTCCATCTCTACCTCTTCATCAACATCTTCATCAAATTGCTTAACCTGTGGAGAAACATTAGAAACACAAGATTTATCAATGGGAGAAGAAACTACCTTCCCGGACCGTGTAGATATGGCATTTACGGTTTCATTCCGGTGTTGGGGTCCTTTGTACTTGTCATCTCCATTCCTCCATGAAGAAACTACTTTGTTGTTGACTTCATGCCTGATGTGTAACATTCTTTAGTTTCTTGTTGATCACCTTTGACGGTAACGACTCCCCAAGGCGTTGGAATTTTAACACACTGGTGGTATGTTGATGGTACTGCCCTGATGTGTGAAATCGAGTTTAATAATTTATAACAAGATCTACCGCTTACTGACTACCACACACTTACGGGCAGTGTACCTGTTCGTATGTAATATAGTTAATTGGTAAGACCAGGATCGAACACAAGGACTGAATGTTGTACTTAAGGTTGTAAAAATGTAAATCAAGAGAAAGTTTGGTTTGTGACCGAATTGTCACTTTGCGTTTAGAAAAGTTAGATTGCGGAAATTAAAACAAACTAGTAATTCCGAAGAATTAATCGAAAATGGTTTTAGTGTAAACAATAATTAAAAAGCCATCTATGTCGAATCCGCTCCACAAGAAGTCTAGGTTGCATATGGATTAAGCTCAAAATTCAATAATGTTGGTGATAATAATCGTGACAAGTCAAAAGCACAAACGGGTGCACTACGTTTGTAAAATCTACTCAATCACCTAATCAACTCAATTTCTTGCAACAAGTGGTACCACCAACCCTATTACAATTCCTTGAACTAACTAGTTTGCTTGATTATTTAAATAACAATTTTATCTTTGTGAAAAAAAACGTGGTACCACCAACCGTTAAATCCACTTAACAAAGTAATTTTTATTAAACTTATACTCTTTACTATCATACCATGACCTAGTAAAAGTTATTTATAGACAAACTAAAATTATACTTGCATTCGACTAGTACCACTATCGAAGGATACACATATCACCAAGAACACAAATTTAAGTAGAAGAAATCACTTCATTAAGATCTTGACAAAATGTTAAGTAAAACCAACTTTAAGTCAAAATATTATGCAACCATAACTAACTGTTTCACTTCATCTTCATAGATGTATAAAGATTTAGCTACTCATAATGTTAAGAGCTAAAGATTGAAATAAAGAAGAAGACATAATGTACCAAATATGAAGTAATAATCCAAATCGAGGTTACAATCGAGCTACAATCACTAAGCAAGAGCTAAATTTAATCTTCAAATCTTCCAATGATGTTGGAGTGATGAAAAACCTTAGAAAACCTTGAAAAACGGCTGGAGTATAAGTGTGTGAGCTAAAGTGTCCAAGATTAGGGTTAAGGTTGAGTTGTGGGTAATATTTATACCCTAAGAGAGAGAAAATCGACATGTCAGCTCCATCTCGCGCCGTTAGAACCCTCCCTCGCGCCGCTAGGAGCATTTTTAAGCAATTCTGATCAACGAAAATTGAAACTCACGCCGCTAGGACTCCAGATCGTGGCGCTACTGGACTTGGTTCAGTGGCTCGCGCCGCTAAGGCTCCAGCTAGCGCCGCTAGTTGACTTGTTCGGTGGCTAGCACCGCTAGTTTTGCCTGGACTCGCCATTTCAGCTTCGTTCTTCACCGATACTCATCTGTTAGTGCGTATAGACCTTTCCTAAGTCGTTTTCTACCATTTGTGAGCGATAAACTTGCTTTAGACCTGAAATCACTATCAAATACCATAAATCACCACAAAACATGTATAAACGGCTATCAAACGTACCTAAAACGTCCAAATAAGATGTGAGAATTATGTATAAATTGAGACATATCAAACCTCATTTCATGAATCCATGGTTTTTCTAGGATGATGCTGCAGCCTGGGAGGACGTCCACCACACCAAAATTTTGCATGGAGTTCAATCCTTGCACATATACTGGCAATTTAATTTCTCCCACAGTATATTTGGTTTCTCCACTGAAGCCAATTAATGGAGATATTTTGCCAATAATGTTGTCTTCAGAAATGTCCATTTTTCTTAGTGTCTCCAACTTGATTATATTCACATACCTTCCATTATCTATTAAAAACCTGCGAACATAGTGGTTAGCAATAAAGAGAGTAATGGCTAAACCATCATGATGAGGTTCTATAACGTCATCAAAGTCATCATCTTCAAAGGAAATAGTATCTGTTAGGTCCAGTTTAAGCTGTAAACTGGAGCTCTCCAGCGACATCTGGAGAGCATGCAGAATTGTCCGAAATATTAGAAGTCCAGTTGCATTGTACAGTTTTAGCAACTGATGACTTCCTCTAGTTGAGATCTGAAGACTAGAATCTGAAGACCTTCCAGTTGAAGTCAAAGACAACAAATGGAAGACAGAGATTGGCAATGGCAGCGAAGCCCAGTTGACAATCTACCAGATCAATCAACTGGAGAATCCTCCAGTGTTTGCTCTTACAAAGCTTTACACTGATTACGAGGAGGACCTTTTACACTACATCCTTTTAACCGGACAATAATATTGTCTCTGGATTAAAGTGCAAAGATGTAGAGTGGTTGAATAAAGTAACCTTTTGTCTTACTTTATTTAGCACACACAAAGGATTATTTAACAATACTTTTGTGTGCTGTCAACCATATTTGTACGTCAAAGTTGAGATCCCCATGCTCAATCTTCGACTATTAATAGAGGTCCTTGCACAAGCATTTTCAACAACTTTGCAAATACATATATTCTGCAATATTGGTGAACTTGTGCAATATTCTCTCAATCGCAAAAAGGAACATTTCACAACTTTAAGTGTTTTGATTGTTTAGGATAATTTCCAAGATTAGATTAATTGTATTTCATGGGTTGTTAGGATATTTACATTCTTGTATTATCTTGGTTCCGCAACAACCTTGTATTTTATTTAAACGATCAATAAATAAAATACACTTGAAAATTACATATTGTCTCACCAAATTTTATACTTGCATTGTATTAACTTACGTATTCTATCACCTTAATACATTATCTCCAGTTAACCTGGTACACAATCAATCTAAACTGGTCATATCCAGATTAGTTGATTGTGTTGCAAAGTTCACTCACCATCGACATAGAGGTGTCTTCAGCACCCATCTAGTAATAGTTGGGACTTACAAGTGGTATCAGAGCAGGCCAGGTTGAATTGTTTCAATTCTATAACCTAGGTCTGCTTCGATGGCTGCTGAAGGTGAGAATGGTTCTGGTCCAAATGAATCTAATCCTAATGTTACAACTCCTTTAAACACTAACCCTCCTCCTCCTACTCCAGGAGCTAACCATGTTCATGTACATTACTCCAACACTTCTGTTCCCAAATTCGATGGGAATGGTGAGACATTTGGTACATGGAAGGCTAGAATGCTCTTGCATTTTGGTGGGATAGAGAGGTATATGTTGAAAATCCTTAAGGATGGACCATATATACCCATGTCCAGTGGTGTTAGCCCTTTTCTCGACCCTACTGGGAGAAGAGGCACCAGGGAAAAATTTGAGGAACATTGGTCAGATGAGGATCGCAGATTGGTTGATCTTGATACCAAACTGAAAAACATGATCCTTTCTGCTATACCTGAGGAACTAATTCCTACCCTTGTGCTATTTCCTAGTGCAAAATCTATGTGGGATGAGTTAGTTCTCCAGTTTGAAGGAGGAAATGACACCATTGTCACCAGAAAGGTTGCACTTAACAAGAAGTATGAATCCTTCTTTGCTCTTCCCAATGAAAGTTTAACTGGTACTTATACCAGATTTACTGGCCTAATTAATCAACTTAGAGGCTTGGGAGTGGAGAAGGACAAGGATATTCTTCTTGAAAAATTCTGTGATGTTTTGCCATCCAAATGGGCACACATGGTTCTTGTCTTAAGACAACGAAAGACCTTGCATAGCCATACTCTTGCTTCTCTTTATGGAGCCTTCAGATTCACTGTAGATAACGATGCTGCAAGATTATTGGTTGAGCAAGACGCTTTAAACCATGCTCAGAGTTCCAAGGCTGCCAACTTTACTGGGCAACCTTGTGCTGCTTTAATGTCTACTGAGAATGTCCAGTCACATTCTATGAAGGAAATGTTAAACAACTTACTGAACTCTGGCCTAACCACAAATCTTAGTGATGGTTGTGAGGAAACTGACGATGATGATCTAGTAGCCATGATTGCTAAAACCTTTAATAGGTTTAAGCATAAATCTAATCGATTTAATGGGTCCAATAATGCTTCCAGTTCAATTTCTATGGATAAGGCTAATCTTACCTGCTACAAATGTGGTAAGAAAGGCCATTTCATGAAGGAATGCAGATCTAGTCAGTTGACCAACCAAACTGGTCCTATTGTCCCAAATTTTGTTAAAACTGATGATTATAAGGCCAAATACAAGAAACTTAAGGCCCAGATTGCTCTCATGTCACTTGAACAAGAAAAGGAGAAAGAAAAGAACAAGTGCATGATGGCTCAAACTGAAGGGAAATGGGAACTCTCTGATGACTCATCTGATGATGGAGAAGAGATTAGAGATGTGTGTTTCATGGCATTGGAGAATCAACAACCAGTGGTGAAAGATGATGTTGTTTCAGGAAGATGCGTTGACATCATTTTAAAGAAGGTAAGGGATTATGATGTCGAGATAGATTCAGAATTGAAATTGGATATTGCTGAATCATTGAATGATGACTTGTTATTTGTTGAAACCATGAGAACTGACTGTGAAAGATACTTAGAAACAGTTTTGGTTGAATTTAACAACATGAAAGGTCAAATAAATGATTTGCAAAGTGTCTAGTTGGCTCTTAAAGAGTCAGATTTGAAAAATGAGGCATTGGAAAGAGATAACCAAAAACTAAAATTTGATCTTGAAAAGGAACACATGGTTATCAATTCTTGGGTACAAGCATCTGGTAAAAATTATGACGCTTTTTCTAAAACCATTGATGCTAAAAAAACTGCCTGGAAATCTGGTGATCTTCAGATGGCAGCTGTTTTACCCACAATTCACCAATTGCCAGAATCTGTTAGAGTTGAAACTCCTTATGATTCCTCTGACACTGTCAAATCTGAATCCACTAAGACCAACCCTGTTGAGGTCAAAACTGGAGCCAAGAAGGCTAAACCTCCAGTTAAAAAGGATTCTGGTGACAATCCTTTACCTCACAAGTCAAATGAGTCCTCAACTCAAAAGACTAAAACCCCCGCTGAGCCCAAGTCCATAGGCCAGCAGCCTGATGAAAAAAGCATTTTGTTAAAAATGGAGAGTCAACTCCAAAATTTGTCAAGGCAGGTACAAAGTTGTACTGCCAGAATTAAAAATTTGGAAGGAGCTGCATCTTCTTCAGTTGAAAAACAAAATGTCAAAACCCTCCTCAAAAACAAAAGATAAAACAATCTGCTCAGAAAGGAGCAAACATCGAAAAGAAAAAGGAGGATAATATTCCACTAAAACCAATTGTTTTTACTCCGGAAGCTGGAGAGAACCCTCCAGTTTCTTCATCCAGTTCTACACCAAGTCAAACTCCTGGGACTTCTCAGAAGAAGTCCAGTGGACCCATCAAGAAAAGATGGGTTCACAAAAATAACTAATTACTTACTTCGGTGTGCAGGGCGATCGAAAGAAGAATATTTGGTATCTGGACAGCGCAGCTGGCCAGACTATGACCGGATGTAAGCCCCTGCTGGAAGAGTTCACTGTCTGTGATGGACCAGCAGTGACATTTGGTAATGATGGAAGTGGGAAAACTGAAGGATATGGTGTTGTTGACAATGGGCAGATCCAGTTCACAAAAGTTGCGTTTGTCAATGGTTTGAAATATAACCTGATAAGTGTCAGTCAACTTTGTGATGATGGATATAGGGTACTGTTCGACATTGCTCAAGGCACTGTTTTTAGCAAGGATTGGAAGGTAGTCATGATTGCACCAAGAAAAGGGAATGTGTACATCATGGACATGGAGCCTGCTCCAAAAGAGCATTGTTTCTATGTCAAGGCTGATGAGGACACCAACTGGCTGTGGCATAAACGGTTATCCCACCTTAATTTCAAAAATATCAACAAGTTGTCAAGGAAGCAACTGGTGGATGGGATACCTTTGTTTTCCTTTAAAAAGGAGAAGCCATGTCCAGAGTGTGAAATGGGCAAAAAGAAAAGAGCTAGTTTCAAGACCAGGCAGAATTTCAGTATCACTGAACCTCTTCACATGCTTCATATGGATCTCTTTGGTCCAGTGAATGTTCAAACTAAAGCTGGCAAGAGATACACTTTAGTTGTGGTCGATGAATTCACCAGATTCTGTTGGCTGATATTTATCAGATCAAAGAGTGATGCACCTGGTGAAATTATCTCTCTCATCAAGAGAATTGAACTCAAGTATACCAAGAAAGTGTGTCAGTTGCGAAGTGATAATGGTACAGAATTCATCAATAAAGAATTGGAGACATTTTGCACTGACACTGGCGTTTCTCAAAACTTTCGTCAACTCGTTCTCCAGAACAAAATGGTGTGGTTGAAAAGAAGAATCGCACATTGATTGAAGCTGCCAGAAGTATGTTATCTGAATCTGGTCTTCCCACCTGTTTTTGGGCTGAAGCTGTGGCAATTGATTGTCACACCCAAAACCAGTCAGTTTATGTCAAAAGACACAGGAAGACTGCCTATGAAGTCCTCAGGAATCGTAAACCAAATATTGGATACTTTCATGTATTTGGTTGTCCAGTTTACATCTTAAATGATTCCAGTCAGTTGGGAAAATTTGATGCAAAAGCTGACGAAGGTGTCTTTGTGGGGTATTCAGATATTAGAAAAGCCTATAGAGTTTATAATTATAGACTCCAAAAGGTACATGAGACAATTCATGTCACATTCGATGAATCAAATGAAGCAATCAACAAAAGACCAACCCTTGATTTATCTTCAGTTGTCCCAGTTGATTTTGGTGTATCTGATCAGGTTCATCAATCAGTTACTACACCAGAAAATGTTTCCAGACATCAAGTCTTGGAACCAGTTAAGGAGAAGAAGAACTCCAGTGACACCTCATTTTATCCTTCTATTAGTTTTAACCTACCTGAAAAACTGATAATTGGATCTGATGTACGTGCCACAACAACATCAGAACCAGTTCAAGCTTCTCCAGATCTTCAAGATATACCTTTGTTTGAAGAAATCATGTTAACTCTTCAGTTGACACTGATGATGAAGTTGAAGTAGTTTGGACTGATCCTCCTCCAGTTGCTGCATCTGTTGGAGATCGTCAGGTGCACTAATGTTGTAGTATATCAACCTAGTCAATACACTAAATGGACTGCTGCTCATCCCATCGAGCAGATTATTGGCAATCCAGATAGTGGGGTTCAGACTAGAAGAGCCACAAGTGATCAATTCTTGAACGTCACCTTCTTATCATTGATAGAACCGAAGAAGATTGACTAGGCTATGGCAGATCCAAGCTGGGTTGAAGCTATGCAAGAAGAACTCAACCAGTTCGAGAGGAACAATGTTTGGGAGCTTGTTCCTTGTCCTCCAAGGTTAAAGAGAGAACCCATTGGAACGAGGTGGGTCTACCGGAACAAGATGGATGAAGATGGCAATGTTATAAGGAACAAAGCAAGATTGGTTGCCAAGGGTTATTGTCAAGCAGAAGGTGTTGATTTCGATGAAACTTTTGCTCCAGTTGCAAGACTTGAAGCCATCAGAATTTTCTTGGCTTATGCTGCTCACTTGCAATTCAAGGTCTTCCAGATGGATGTAAAAAGTGCGTTTCTGAATGGCACGTTGGAAGAAGAAGTGTATGTTACGCAGACTCCAGGCTTCATAAATGAAAAGCATCCTCATTGGGTATATAGACTGAACAAAGCTTTGTATGGTCTTCGACAAGCCCCAAGAGCCTGGTATGACACTCTAACTAAACATCTTCTCAAAAATGGTTTTCAAAGAGGTGCAATAGATAATACCTTGTTTATCTTGAAAGAAAAAGGTAATATCTTGCTGGTACAAATTTTATGTTGATGACATTATATTCGGGTCAACTGATGATGGAATGTGTAAAAGGTTTTCGAAAATTATGTCTCAAGAATATGAGATGAGTTTAATGCGTGAATTAACATTTTTCTTAGGTTTACAAATCAAACAAACCATGGATGGTATTTTTATTAACCAAGAAAAATATGTCAGAGATTTGTTAAGAAAATACAAATATGATTCTATCCCATCTAAAACCACACCTATTTCAGCTCCATTAAATTTGGACTCTGACCCAAATGGCAAACCAGTGGACCAAAAAGAATATCGTGGAATGGTTGGTTCACTGATGTATTTAACTGCCAGTCGACCAGATATAATGTTTGCAACATGTCTATGTGCCAGATTTCAAGCAAATCCAAAAGAATCACACTTGCATGTTGTTAAACGTATTTTCAGGTACCTGAAAGGGTGCCCTAGTCTTGGTCTTTGGTATCCCAAAGGCTCAGGGTTAGATCTAATGGGTTATTCAGATTCAGATCATGCAGGTTGTAAGATTGATAGAAAATCCACAACTGGTGGATGTCACTTCCTAGGGGGAAAACTGGTGAGTTGGACCAGTAAGAAGCAGACTTCGGTCTCAATGTCTACTGCTGAGGCAGAATACATTTCTGCGACCAGTTGCTGTGCCCAGATTCTCTGGATCAAAAACCAGTTACTTGATTATGGTATGAAATTCACAAGAACCCCAATCTTTTGTGACAACACCAGTGCAATTGCTGTATCTCACAACCCAGTAATGCACTCAAAGACAAAGCATACTGATATCAGGTATCACTTCATTCGTGATCATGTTATGAAAGGAGACATTGAAATACATTTCATCCCCACTGATAAACAGTTAGCTGATGTTTTTACAAAACCTCTTGATGAGAAAACTTTTAAACATCTCATCAGTGAACTGGGTATGTTAAATCCTCATTAAACTGGAGAGGCCCTTCAGTTGAGGATGGTCCAGGTGATCCTTGATTGGTTGGAGATTGAACGCCTTGATGTACTCAAAGACTAGTCATTGATCAAATGGATCATATTTTTAGGGGGAAAAGACTCAAAATATTTTTCAAACTAAATTTGTTTTATTGAAAAATGCAACTGAAAGTCATCAGTTGAAACTGGCATCTGAAAAATTTCTCCAGTTTGCTAGTTTAGTCTTGTCTCAAATTGGTGGTCAGCTAGATTTCATAACGTTATGTTTTACTTGGTGGATACTTGTGACACGTGATGTTACTCGAGTGCTCATCTCGCACTCACAAACGTCACCTGACATGTCTTACGTGTCAAGACTTTTTTGCTGAAATGTACTGCACTTTTTATGGGTATTGATGAAGTTAGTGGGTGAGTGGGAATACCAGCCGTCGTAGCATTAAATGCTTGATGGGAGGTATTAACTATTTTTGAATTCTCAAAATTTCTGAAAATCAATTTTTTTACAAATTATTTCAAAATTTGGGGACTAAAAATATCTTTTCGTATATATCTTGGCAATATTTTACTGCCTATATATACCCCCACCAAATATCCTTCTCATTTACTACACTCAAAATTCCTTTCATTTACTCTTCCAATCATTCACAATTCGAGATCCCTTTCTCTCTTTCTTCTTTAAGTCCAAAACCCTAAATCCAATATCACAAATGGCTCCTAAATCATCTTCTTTTTCATCTCGTTCTCGTGATGTGAATCTACTCACTGCTGTGTATACTCCATCACAAAATGTTACTCGTGCCACTGGTGCTCCCATTAGTTCAAAACTAATCAAATTAAATCCAAATAATCCAATGGCATCTCTTCAAGGGCACCAGGCTGCTGACTCTCTTATTGGGAAAATCCAATCCTTTCTTCGGATTTCTCCCCTCAACGATGCCTTTTCTCTGAACCCAAACAAGCTGTTTCACGACTACTTGTGCGAGTTCTGGTACACTGCTTCTCTTTCTGATGACTGCTCATCCATCTCCTTTTCTTTAAAGGATGGGTCAGTCCCATGTACCATCACCACTGGAACGTTGAGGGAGGCCCTTAACCTCAACTACTGGAGACAAGGTGAAAGTCCAGTGGTGATTCCCTCAAATATAAATTTCCGTCAGGTCTTTCTTGACATGGGGAATAAGGAGGTTGTAGAGGGAGATGTTTTGAAGACCAAGGGATCCATTACAATGAGAGGGCTTTCACCATCCTGGAAGTTCTTTATGGTCCACTTGGTGGAAAGTTTGGGGGGAGTTCTGGTGGATTGGACCAGATAAACTCCTTCAAGGCAGAGATGGCTTACTGCCTTTGGAATGGACTGAGGGTGGACTTTGCTGGTATCCTGTTCAGAAGCCTGGTTTTTAAGTTGAAAGGCAACAGGGGTCCTTGTATCCCCTTCTCAAGATTTTTATCCCTCTGTTTCATTCATGTTCTGGGCAGAGAAGAGTACAACAATACACAATCCTTGTTCTCTGTGCCAGAACTTTTAAGGAATCTGGACAATCTGGTGTCCACTTCTGATGAAGTCCAGATTTCCCCAAGAATGCTTTTTGCATTCTCTCGAACTGATGCACCACCATCTGGTGAGTCAGAAAGGCAACTGGGCGGGCCTCAAAATAATGAGGGACCCACCAGTTCGTCTGCCGGTGTTGTGACTGTGGCAGAAGCTGGAGTCCAGGCGGTTCCTAAAGCAAGGAGATCTTCCAAAAGCAGAAGGAGATCCAGATCAGGACTTGCTACATCTGACCAGTCACAGCCTGTGACTGTGGTCTCTGAAGCCGCAGCCCACTATATTGCAACTGAGGATAGAGCAGTTGTAGTTGAGGCACCAATTACCTCTGTCCAGGGAGAAGATGCCTTAGCAACGGATCCCATAACTGATTAAACCATTGAGGCTACTCAAACTGGTCATCAGGAGTCTGAACAACTTGTTCAGCCACCCCCAACATTTATGGATCTTGGCATAAATGAGGGTGAGTTTCAGCTTGAGTCTTCGGACTCATCTGAGACTGAATCTGACCAGGAGATGGCTGATGCAACTGTACTTGATCAGCTCCCTTCTCTCCTTGGTCAACACCAAGAACCACATGTTTCAGTTTCCCCAACTACTTTACAAAGCTTAGATATACCTCCTATATTCGCCTCTCGCCAACTACTTTCTTCTATGGGTGTGCCTAGAAATAGACACATCCTAACACCACCGTCGCCGTCGTTCACACCTGAGCATTCTCAGCATGAACGACAAATTGAATCTCTTCCCTTCATTTCTACAACCCCTCCTCTTCTATCAACTGACGCTACTGCAACTCGAGAACCAAATATTGTCATACCTCGTCCAGTTGCACCTGTAGCTTTCAGGGCTGGTCCAGTGACTCCTTCTCCTCCGTCACTGGAAAGCCAATTTGTGTCTTTCCAAGCCGATCTCTCAAACCTTCTCGCGAGGGTTGAGGAGATTCAAAAGACACTCGATAAAAACACCAAGTCCCTCTCCAGGTACCAAAAGGATCATATGCAAAATGTTAAAGTGGTTGACCTGGGGATCAACAAGTTCTCTGCCAATTAGGACTTGGTGTTTGGCAAGCTGAACGAGTTAGTGGAATCCTCCAACCAACTGGCAACATCTTTAAGGGAGGCATTCGCACTGACTCAATCTGGAGTCACATCTTCAATATCCAACCTGCTGAACAGCACTGTCAGATCATCAGAGGTTGATATTAAGAATCTGGAAAGGCAGGTGCAAGAGCTGTGTAACAAACCTGGCCTAGATTGACGGAGCTTGGAAGTCAGTTGGCCTCTTCAGTGGGTCTAAAGATCGAAGAAACTTTGGCTACCAGTGAGAATAATTTGATCGAAAAGGTGATGTCTGAGATCACCAAGATTGCAACGCCCCAGGTCGATCTCACTCCAATTACATCTGAGATCGATCGGTTGAGGTGCAGTTTGGATACACTGGCCAGCAAAGTGTCTGAACACTCAACTGCTATATCAAATCTGACCACTGAAGCTGGCAAAGAAAGGGAGGTTGTTCCTGAAGGAGTTAAGGAAGTCCCTACAACTGGGCTTTCTCTAGATGATCCTTCCATACTCAAACAAATCTTAAAGAGTCAAGAGCAAACAAGTGGCAACGTTATGACTCAATCTCAAGAGATCAATCATCTGTGGAGGACAGTTCGCATGATCTGTGGAGTCTTCAAAGAGTGCAAGACAATGCAATCATGGCAGCCTCTAGATCGCTTGGCCTCCAGTCATGCCGATTTTGAAGCTATAAGGCAAGGACTAGATACTGTCAAAGGGGAAAGGTCTGTTCATGCCCCTCGCACTCTTGTGGAGACTTCAGGTGCAGGGAAGGAGATGGTGGTTGCTACCAGTACTGAGGCTGGTGAGCAGGTGTTTGAAGTGTTTGATGATGTCGTGAAGGGGAGTGTTGATAAGGGAAAGGCCATTGCTGCTGATGAATCTATGGAACCGGCCACCGATGCACCCATGTTGGAAACTGGCAATATTGATTTGTTGCCTCTAGTTACTGAAAGCGAGAGTCAGAAGTTAGCAAGAGTGGGATACCTGGTCAAGGAAAGGAAGAAACAGATGAAGGCAAACCAATTCGAATCAAGAAAAAATCTTCCAACCCCTCTTGTTGATGTCACTGATGCTCAACTCCTTGGCTTGACACTTGTTGAATACAAGAAAATCAAAGAAGATCCAAGGATAGTCAATGCACTGAAGGAGATGCTTGAAGTTGAACTGGACAAACACTATCAGGATGATGAGGCTGAACTGGATGCCAAGTGTTTGAATGTGTCGGTGGAGAAGGCTAGAGAGATTAGGTCAGAAGGGATTCTCAAGAGAATTGAGCAGGTAAAGAAGGTGGTCAGCAAAGTATTGAATCCACCCAAGTCCAAATGAAGAAAACAAAAGGCTTTGTCAAGGGATGCAAATCTAAGGACTTGGGTAGAACCATCTGAACCCACAACTGATGATATTCGAGCTGCTACTCAAAAGCTGAGCACGAGCAAGATTAAACTGACAAATGAATCTGAGGCTCGCACATATTTGTCTGATGTACAACGTCGAAGGCACAATAGAGGTAAGATCACTGATATTAAAGTTTCGATCAAGCCTGGTGCTAAGCATTTTGTTGTTGAGGTACAATACTTTGGTGGACCTAAGAGAACGACTGAGAACCCGGATGTCCATCAGTATGGCCATTCTGAGCATGTAGAGATGTTGAGGCTGCTGGAAGGGAGGCAGAGGAAGAACAAGGTTGAAAAGGGCTGGGAATATGTACTGCAAAATCTGATCAAGTTCAAGGAAAACATTGAAGAAAGATTAGGCATTGATCTTGAGGACACACAACCAATTTCATCAGTTACAAAAAGAAGGAAAACTGGCGAAGGGCCATCTGTTTAAGTTTTCCTTCTAACTATCTGCTTGTAATTTTGTTTACTTTCTTGTAACTTCTTTGTAAATGTTGTGTATATACAAGTTGCCAGATTGTAACTCACAAGTAAGATATCTGATAAGATCTACAAACAATTAAAACTAAATCCAAGACATTTGATGATCTATAAAAATGTTTTGGAAACTTAATAGGTTTTATCAAACTCAAGTATTTCAAACTTAAACTTGTATAGAAACAAGTTTGAAAATACTTGGCAATATTTCAGGACAATTAGGGGGAATTTGTTAGGTCCAGTTTAAGCTGTAAACTGGAGCTCTCCAGCGACATCTGGAGAGCATGCAGAATTGTCCGAAATATTAGAAGTCCAGTTGCATTGTACAGTTTTAGCAACTGATGACTTCCTCCAGTTGAGATCTGAAGACTAGAATCTGAAGACCTTCTAGTTGAAGTCAAAGACAACAAATGGAAGACAGAGATTGGCAATGGCAGCGAAGCCCAGTTGACAATCTACCAGATCAATCAACTGGAGAATCCTCCAGTGTAAATGCTCTTACAAAGCTTTACACTGATTACGAGGAGGACCTTTTACACTACATCCTTTTAACCGGACAATAATATTGTCTCTGGATTAAAGTGCAAAGATGTAGAGTGGTTGAATAAAGTAACCTTTTGTCTTACTTTATTTAGCACACACAAAGGATTATTTAACAATACTTTTGTGTGTTGTCAACCATATTTGTACGTCAAAGTTGAGATCCCCATGCTCAATCTTCGACTATAAATAGAGGTCCTTGCACAATCATTTTCAACAACTTTGCAAATACATATATTCTGCAATATTGGTGAACTTGTGCAATATTCTCTCAATCGCAAAAAGGAACATTTCACAACTTTAAGTGTTTCGATTGTTTAGGAGAATTTCCAAGATTAGATCAATTGTATTTCATGGGTTGTTAGGATATTTACATTCTTGTATTATCTTGGTTCCGCAACAACCTTGTATTTTATTTAAACGATCAATAAATAAAATACACTTGAAAATTACATATTGTCTCACCAATTTTTATACTTGCATTGTATTAACTTACGTATTCTGTCACCTTAATACATTATCTCCAGTTAACCTGGTACACAATCAATCTAAACTGGTCATATCCAGATTAGTTGATTGTGTTGCAAAGTTCACTCACCATCGACATAGAGGTGTCTTCAGCACCCATCTAGTAATAGTTGGGACTTACAGTATCTGAGTCTGAGATAGAAGCCTTCTTCACACTCTTTTCTCTTTTTTCTGCTTTGTTTTGCTTTGCAAATCTTTTGGCTGCTGAATAGCTGCTTCCACAGACTTCTAATCCGCCAGAAATGGTGTTGATTACTTTGGCATTTGTTGGTGGAGAATCTGCCTTTTGGGTAGGTTTTGGCTTGGTGAGATCCATGCCTTCGACATCTTTAACTTTCTTTCTACCCATTAATTCTGTCAAATACCCTTTGGATAAGAGTGTACATATTTCTCTTCTTAGCATTTTACAATCTTCAGTGACGTGACCAAAGTCTTCGTGATAGGCACACCATTGGCTGGTATCCTTTTTCTTGAAATAGCCATCATTAATTTTCTTTTGTGGCCACCTAACCTTGTCTCCACGGTTTCTCAATGCCATTATTAAGCCAGGTATGCCGACAGTGAAACAATATGTTGGTAATGCAGGGTACTCAGTCCCTTCTTCTTCTCCAACAGCATTGATTTGGTTCTGAACATGTCTTGTATATGGCCTGTGCCTTTGTTTGAAGACTGGAGTTCAGTCTTACGATTCGGTCGATCATAAGACAAGGCTTCCAATTTTGTTATTGTCAATTCGTTTTCTTCGAGTGTGATGAACCTTGCTGCTCTTGCTTTTGCTTCATCCAAGTTTCTGCATGGTGTCATTATGAGATCTTCTTGGAACTTGGATCCCTGATGGAGACTTCTCTGCAAAGCTTGGATAGCAGTTAACATATCTAATTTAGGAATATTAAGAGATTCTTTAGTAAATCTAGTCATAAAGTCTCTAAGTGAATCATGTTGTTTTTGAGTAATTTTATATAAGTCATCAGTTAATTTTTCAAAAGTTCTACTGCACAAAAATTGACTGTAAAATAAATTAGTTAAATCAGCAAAAGAGTTTATGGATCGAGGAGGCAAACTCTGCAGCCATTTTAAGGCTGAGCCAGATAATGTGGAACCAAAGCTTCTGCATAAGCAAGCTTCCTTCAGGCTGTAGGCAATGGGCACAGTCTCCATTTCCTCCAAATACAATGCGATGTGTTCTTGTGGATCAGCAGTTCCATCATATGGCTTCATATTTGGCACTTGGAACTTCTTTGGAATTTCCACATTTGCAATCCTATCTCCATATCTATTGATGAGATAAGAAGCGTGATTGACTTCTGGAATTCGATTGCCAAATCCGGAACACTTGAGATCACTTCTTAAATTCTCTGAAATTCTCTTGCGATGTATTCATTTGCTCCTTGTTCCTGCAATGGGTTAGTAAATCCAAACGATCTAGTAAAATCATTTGCATTAGGTAAACATGATCCTGCATTAGCAGATGTGCCAGCAGTGTTTTGGTCAAAAATCACCTAAGATAATCTACGTCGAAGACTTAGATTAATTAAGTAACCAAACTTTCGTTCGTGAGGTTGTGTGCTTGTAAAATGTGTTGAGTTGCAAAGATGTGTTGTTAAGAAAGACTTTTGACAATAGATTATGTCGACTAAACAATAAAGAAGGTTAAGATAATCGCAAACTAATGTAAATGATGCAAAATATGTTGAGATAAACAAGATATCAAGCAAGAATCAAATAAGTAATGCGTAAAATAAAGAGTAAAGAGCAATAACACCGATATTTGTTGACGAGGAAAAGCCCTTAATCCTTAGAGGATCGCCGGCATAAAAACCCCGGGAGGAAACAATCGTTCCTGCCTTGTTCTTTATTGATTTGTATTGAAATGATTACAAAGAGTGGAAGTTGGTTGATCGATCTTTCTAAGTGTATAAGCAGCGAAGAAAGTAATATGCAGTGTGTGTGAGTACAAGTGAATTATAGCAGATGATAGTAAGTGCCTAGGATCGATCAACCTCCTTCTATGTATAATGCGAGTGCTAAACTAACTATCCGATATTGTAGGGATCTTCCATATCTTCAGTTCTTGAACGTTAGTGAAGATCTTCCCTGGTCAAGTGACCGTTACTGGATTTCTCCTCATGCAGAATTCTACTTGAAGTCCGATTATGTTGGAGGACTAAGTATTCTTTGCGTGTTGAAGAGATTTTTTGCGTGTATGCTTGATTTTGTACCGTTAGAGGTATTTCCCATGTATGATATTGATTATCATTGATCCTGCATGTTTGACTCAAGAGGAAATAATAATAACATGTGTAACAATACGTTAGTATATCTTCCGAATGTTCCCTTGTGTCAAGATCCCGAGATGTCAAGATCTTGGGCTTTCAAGATATTGGTACTTGAAATTTCAGGCATAACAATTGTCCCCAAAGTTATTTAATAAAATCATTTTTATTTGAATAACTTTGAAGCTTCTAGAGAAAGCTTTGACCGGAGTCAAATGGTAAAATTTCAAAAACCGTCTTATAAATAAGAGCTTGGTTATTTGAATGTCATTTCAATTTAGTGTAACTACTTTCGTCAAAATGTCTAAGGACTTTTCTTCTTCCAAGGTATTTCATTCGTTTAATATTCTTATTCGTTTGCTTAAGTCAGTAATTTTTCATTTATTTCTTAGATATCCGAGGATTTCAAATTGACACGAATGGACACTGTGAATGACAAGATTATTGAGAGTCTAAGCACAATCATCGAATCTTTTGAAAGAAAAACCAACATTGAAAAGGAAATGGCCGATGAAACGAAACGTCGTTTGGAGTCTAAGATAGCATATATGCATTCATTATTGCTTGAAGCATACCAAGAAATCGATCTTCTGGAGGAAGAGCTTATTCTTACTAGAAGAAGACATGATTTGGCAGTCGCTCGGGTAGATAGATTTGAAAGAGAATATCCCTTAGAGGCTAAGTCACTTTCCCTTAGCAAGGAAAAATTCGTTCTTTGAATATTGTACCAACATATTGGACTTATGTTATGAAGTTTGTATTTAGTTGATAATTCGTATTATAGTTACATATTTTGGACGTTATGACCAAAAATATCACAGAGTGTTATTAATGGATAATTACCACTTGAATATTTAATTAGTTTCTATGGCTTCTCGAATACGCTTTACCTTTCAGTTAAAAAGTAAGTGGTCAGTTTTTTAAGTCACGTACCCCACAATAGTTACTGCTCCCTTTATATTAGGTATGAGCCCTACTCTCTCAATTCTCATTATTCACCGTGTGTATCGCCAGTTTCTCTCTCAAGGTAAACTTCTCCTTTTTCTTTTCTTTTTCATAATGTCTATTGATTCTTCCTCCGCCTTAGCAGTTAGTGAATTTATAGAAACAAATGTGATGGAAAAAGATTATGTTAGCACTATGAGTAAGCCAGATCTTGATCACTTACAACCATATTTCCCCCATGGTACTATCTTTAGGGCTCCGGGTCCTAAAATTAAAATAGACCTAGCTTTTGACATTTGGATAGGTTTTCCTAAATACCCTTTCAAACATTTGAAATTAACCTTTCCTTTCCCTAGTTTTATCACTCAGTTTTTAAGTCCACTATGATTTCATACGGTCAAGCCAGCCCTATGCTTTGGAGGATTTTGTTTGTTTTGAATAACATAATTACTAGCAAAAAGTTAAAACTTGAGGTTCCCGACTTGAGCATAGTTTACAATTTAACTACTTTTGGCACAGGGTTTTATATTCTCAAAGTAAAAGATAGGCATAGGCGTTTGATTGGTGAAGTCACTCAGAATGATGATCACTGGAAATACCGGTTCTTTTTTGTTAAAAGAGAAAGTCTCCTTGTAGGCAGTTATCTACCTCCATCTTGGATAGCAGGAGGTATGATTGATAGGTCTTTCTGTATTTGTTAGTTTATTACCCATTCTTATGTATGTAATATTGTTGTTATGTTTGCAGCAAAACTGAAAGCTTCGAAGGATAAAGGGGCGAAGAAAAGGATTGAGTCATTCTTTGATTTGGATAGTGAGGAAAGGAACTTCGGTCGATACTCTGTTAAGTCTGCATCTTCTACCAAAAAAGTGAAGACACCATGGAAGACAACACTGCTCAGTCTATCCCGAAGAAGGATTCTCCATCAGAAGATTTCTACGACGAAGGGCTCTTTGATATGAGTGAAACTCCTAAAAAGCGTCCAATGACTGCAGCAAGAACTCAAGCCAGTTAAGGGCTGATTCTTCTTTGAAAACTGAAAGCAAGCCCAAGGCAGATTATGAGGTGAGGGTGATTGACTTGACTGGGAAGAAGGCTCCTCCACTTAAGATTCCTGGACCTATGACTTTGGAATTTGTCAAGACTCAGTTTGAAGAGGTACACTTGTAGTCATTTTTCCTTTTTGATTATCATTTCTTTTTATTAATTAATGTCTTATCTTCTTTCAGGCTCTAGAGTTAGCCACTTACAGCAGTGAATGTGTTTGGAAGTTTATGGGAAAGAAGTCAGAGAAGTGTACAAATCTCAAACTGCAGCTAACCAATAGAGAGAAACTTGCCAAAGATTTAGTAGAAGAGTTAGCCAAGACTAAAGATGAGTTAGCCAAAGTGACCAAGAAGTTTGATGAGCAGTCCATTGAGTTCGAGAAGAAGATGAAAAGAAAGTCAGCAGCAATCATACAGAATGCGAAGTTCAGTACGGAGAAACCAATTGCAGGAGTCAGAGTTCAGATGGCGCTCGAAGCCCAAGCAGCTGGTTCTGTTCTTCCTTAGATGTGGGACATCAAAATATTTGATCAAGAGTATGTCAATCTGAGAGGTGACTCCAAATTAAAGAAGAAACAGGGTGAAGGTCTGATCGATGAAGATGAAGTTGATGACACGTATGAAGAGATCAAAAAGGTGGGTCAAGAGGCAGCTGGTGAAGATGACAAGATGTTGGAAGATGATGAAAAGTTTGACAAGGATGAAGAGCAGGAGCTGGATAAGACAGCTTGATGGTTTTCACTAGCTGTAATTAGTACTTTTAATGTTTTGATTTGGAATGTGGTCTGTAACCAAAACAATCTCTTTGGCGCGTGGTTAATCTGGCATGATTAACCCTGGTGGCGTTTTAACTTTAGGATTTATGAACTGTAGTTTTTTAAGGTTCTACTTGCTGTGGGAGACTGTCCCAGTGCTGTTCAGCACGAATTTTTCAAATCTCAACAAGTATTTTGGATATTTGTTGCGTTAATTTTGTTGTTTGTTTAGCATTGTCGCCTTTTGCTTTTGTAGGTACAACGGAATGCTATCCTCCAGGTATTTTTAAATCTTTCGGCTTAAGAATTTAGCATTAGTTTAGAAAGTTTCTTAATACTGTTCCTACGTTTTAGGCAGACATATATATATATATCTGAATTGAAATAGTGAAGGAATCATGATACATGCACCTTCTGCATTGAATTGTCCCATTGGTAGGCTATGATTTAGATAAACCGTAGCTCCTTAGCTGTTCATCACTCTTTGTTTCTTCAGAATGCTTTGATTAGTATTTATTTCCCTGCATTCAATATTGCATATACCTAACCAGAGCAGATAGTTACATTAGTTTAAAGATACGAGTTCTAAGATAATAAATCCCAGAGCTCTATAGTTGAACGTCAAGTTCATGAGATATGTGGGGTATCCCCATAAGTATTCTTCGAATGGCGTGGTTGACTGGCTTCATACGTTTGGATAATCGATGGCGTGATTAGCCTTTTTTGGATATCAATTGAACAACAATGTGGCGTTGCTAGCCTTCATTTGAATGCACATTGGACAGAAGTGGCGTGGTTAGCCCATTTCGAATGTTCATTGGATAATAGTGGCGTGATTAGCCAAACCGGAAGATCGATGGTAACATCGATAACCAACAGAACTAATTTCGACGACCTTGGAATTTAACCCTTCAACCGTCTAATTAATTAGTGCGACCCAAGCGATTTAAGAAAGGTGTATACCTTTAACCAATAGTTGGCGTTAGAGCCGTCCAGTAGAAATTCCATAATGAAAAGGTGAAGACCTTTTAACCAAATGTAGGCTTTAGAGCCAAATTGTGAAGATATTACTAAGAGAAGGTGGAAACCTTCAATCCATAGTTGGCGTGATAACCACAAGGTAATAACGATTGTTTATCGAATAAGATCAAAATATCTTTTCATTTGTTTAAGAATATTCTTGTTTGGGGTAGAATTTCCACTACTAGGATCCTGAGTATATTTTACAGTTTAAGTCCTTTTATAAAAACTTCGTATGTTGTATGAAATTAGAGGATCCTTGATCCTGTATTGGTAAATGTAGTCCTTAAAATCAATGTTATTCAGATATATAAGGATCTTGATATCTTCAAGACCTGTGATCAAACTAACGAATATACGCTTATATTAAAAACGTGTCACAACGGCTAGTCTACCACTTCGTCCACAAGAATTGGGATTGAAAACAAAATTACTTGAAGAAGAATAAGTTCTCAACGGTCTTGCAAGTCAAGTCAGCGAAGAAGAGTAATTTAAGGAAGATCCCGGATATTTCAGAAATACTGTTCAACGTCTAGCTCTATAAATAAAAGGAAGATTGATCTGCACAAAGGACGAACATTCTCATCTGCACTCACACCTTTACAACAGTTATTCAGCAATCATCAACAACAACACTTTAGTTTATTAGCATTTCATAGTTCATTCAATTATTCATTTCATTGTAATCGATCATTCATAAACAAATATCGTAATAAAAGAATAACTGGAGGGTCGATTGCATCCTCTCGGGGTTTCTTACCTAAGATCACTTAACTGGATCAAGGGTTTTTTCTCGTCAACAAAATTCTGGTTTCTTTACTTTTATTTGCAATTTCATTAAGCTTTTACGTTATTTTATTCTATTTTACATTATCTTCAACTGTTTTCTTATTTATTCAAAGTATTTCGAACTCAAAGATCTTCTCAAACTCGTTTTTAGTACAAACTCTTAGTTTATTTATTTTTGATAAGAAAACTTTCATTTTTATTTGAAGATCCTTGAACACCAAACCCCACTTACAAATCTTCGGTTGATTATTAATCCAAAATCCTTTCTAAAATTATCTTAGGTAGTTTTTGACCGAAATAATTCTTATGACTACAATCGTGTCAGACAATTAGTCAAAAGAAATTATAATTTGTAAATTTGCATATCCATATTCCATACCTCAAAGTTGGAATTCTTTGATGTGCCATCTTTAGATAGTATCCTTGTACCTGTTATTTCACTGATAGGATCTTGAATTTGTGTTTCTTCGATCCTTGATTCATGATCTATCTTGCGTCGTTTTAGATCTATAATCCCTAAGCTTTCTATCGCTTGTGGATCTAAATCCTTAGATCGTTGTACGATTGCTCGTAATTTTAGAATTTCTAAAATCCTTAGTTGTAGCGTCTTGAGATCTTTTATGACTTCAGAGCTTCTTTCTTCCAATTCTTATTCAGTTCGACCAATAATTGAAAACAAATTAGCGTTAGCATAAGTAAAAGGATAAGATAGTTCAGGTTCCTTTCTAATGTGAGGTGTCCCTGTATTTTTATTCTTGAAAAACCTTTTTACATGTCTTGTCGACATAATCAGGTGAAAAATAATTAGTTTTTAGTTTATTGAAAAGCACCTTTTGCCCCATGGTGGGCGCCAAATTGTTTTGGTCAAAAATCACCTAAGATAATCTACGTCGAAGACTTAGATTAATTAAGTAACCAAACTTTCGTTCGTGAGGTTGTGTGCTTGTAAAATGTGTTGAGTTGCAAAGATGCGTTGTTAAGAAAGACTTTTGACAATAGATTATGTCGACTAAACAATAAAGAAGGTTAAGATATGTAACATCCCGAAATCTTTTATTCATTTTGTTGACTTTGACCGTTAGTCAAAGTTGACTTTCGTTAGGTGACCTTATATTTTAGGTGAATAATTATGGTGTTAATTATTATGTGTTATGTGGATAAATTTGTGTAGGTGTTTCCATTTAGGGTGATTAAAAGTGTTGATAAATGTTTACATTTAATGCTTGTTTAGGTATTATGTATTCCCTAGTAGTGTCTAATAATTATTAGATGTCATTATATGAAGTTACTTGAAGTTATTTGCTAATAAAATTCATAAGGGTGTTATTTGTTAATTTAACAAATCTTAATATCTATATATACATAAATAAGCCGTTTCTAGTCGTCTAGCAAAAGGAAAAAAAAAAAAACGAAAACTCAAAAACCCTTATTATTTGCCGTCGAACAAGAAAAACCAAAAGAGAGTAAGTCGTAGCAGCATCTCATCCAGGAAGTTGGATTGGTATGATTTTTACTTAACTATTATTTAAATATAGATTATTTATATTATAATTAGGAATTTAATGTCGCCCGATGGGCGACATAAGTTTTTAAAAACATTTATGTTTATGAGTGGGGTTAAAAAAACCCATAAATTTATAGGCGACAAAAAATATTGAAAACCAAAAGTTTAAAAATACAAAAGAAATGTAATAAACCAAAAAATAAAAATGAGAAAAAAAAATTAATACGAAAACAAAATGAAGAAGTTATAAAAAAACAAATGTTACATATAAAAAAGGTATAAAAACCAAATATTTAAAAGAATATAAAAGATATATAATGCAACAAAAAATCCAAAAAGTAGAAAATTAAAAAAATATATATATAGGTTTTTAAAAAATTTATAACATTTTAAAAAGTTATTAAAAAAATTAAATACAATAAAGGTAAAAAAAAAAATGTTACAAATTACAAAACATTAAAAAAGTTATATAAAGTTAGGGGGTTGAACTAATAAAAAAGAAACAGGAAGGACAGAAAAATAAAGGAAAAAAGAAGGAGGGACCAAAATGCAAATAATCTATTACTAAATGAAAACAAAAAATTTTTGTAAGGGAGGAAGGATTGAACCGAGGACCTCCCTTTTAGGGTGCAAGGTCTTTACCACTAAACCATACTCAAACTTTTGTTTATATTTTACATATGTTTTATTTATGCCAAAAGCGTAGGTAAACACAAAAGTTACTGTTCACATCTATTTGCTTTATAACGATAAATAGAGTGTAGTACTTTTTGAGATTTGGAGTGCCATAGATTAAATAAATTGTTTCATCAAAACAAATATGCAGCCTTTGTTGACCGAAGTTTCAAGAAGAAAAAAAAGTGTCAAATTCTAGTTTTGTTGTCTTTTGGTGTAGTCGAAATATGTATCTGTATCTTATATTAATATTGTTTTTGGTTCAAGTGTAAACTCTAACAGAAAAATACATTGTACTTTTAATGTGTTGTGGCTAAAAATAATAAAGAGAAGGATGGTAAAATTATTATGTCTTGAGTGGTCCATTTGTCAAGGAAGAAAGAAAAAAAGATTGAAATTGGCTAGTGTTATATTTATGGTCAAATTGTTGGTACATGATATAATAATAAAGTAACAATGGGTGTTTTTTTTTATAAAAACCTTTAGCCGAAAATATATAAAATAAAAGGGGTCAAGCCTTCTTGTTGGATAGATTTTTAGTTTATTGTCAAAGTGGTGTCAGAATAGGGAAACATTGATTTTGGTCCATGCAATTTACAGTCAGTAAAAACCAAATATCAAGTTGTTTTGATATTTTCTAATTTTCGAGCAGCAGTACTATATATATAGTATCTTGACTTTCAGTGAAATTTATATTTAGAGGTGTTCAATGTTTAGTTTTTTATTGATTTATTGTAATCATTCGTCATTTAAATAGGTTATTGGGAATACATAGCAAGCTTGGTAAACTACTGTTATTTGTGGTTGTGAAGCGCAAAGGTAAGATAACTTACTTTTGACACATGAGGGACACAACGAAACTTAGTTTTGATAATTAATTAAACCCCCATTTTATGTTGCTTAAATTATCTCATGCATATGTTGGGTGTGGGATATATGATGGTGGTTGACTGGGGTACGGTTCATGCATGTTTATGTAGTAATGAAATGTTTATTGCATGCTTTACTTATGTAGCTTATTGATTGAGTTGTGAATATTTTGTATGGACTTGTTGACATAGAACACTATGATTTAAGTTGCCATATCACATGCACGATAAGGGCCCTAGTGTTGATGAGTAGATTTGGTTGCAACCTATTTGTGTAGATAAGTCTCGAGCATTGTATTGAAAGAGTTAAGCTTAACCCACAATTAGACTATTTAGGCTAGTTGTGCTGCGTTGATCATTCGGGGGCACCGTACATGTTTCTCGTTTGACCTAATTAGCGTTGGTAGAGTAATTCCGGGTGAAGTGGTTGACCACCAGTGTAGTAACGGGTTACTCATGGATTTGGTTATGCCTATCCATAACGACAATGGACCTCGTAAGGTCTACCCATCTAGTCGGGTGTGAGGTTTCCTATTTGGTCATGTGGCCGCCTCACACAACTTATTTATGCAGATTTTATTTGGCATAACCTTTGTGTTGATTGTGCAGTTAAGTAGCTAGTGTTGATATGAAGGATTGCTAGGCACATTGTAGAATTTGATATTCCTATTACGCAGATTTTGTGTTGATATTGTTGTTGTGCCTTTAAGTATGCATGAGTTGTTTTATAATTGATTTAATTGGCAATCCTTTTCATTAAACTAACCTGTTACCTTACTCAGCTTTAATAGCTGACACTTGTTTTTGTGAAAATGTGTTGTGCTCTCAGGTTAGGCAGTAATTGGCGACTTGGCAGCATGCTTGTGAGATGGGTAGCTTTTATTGGAGCTTATGGATGTTGGCTTTAGTTACCCATAGTTGCATCTATTTAAGTAGACCTATTTATTTAGCCGTTTCGCCGTTACTTTGTTGGTTTGATTGTGGGTTTCATTTGGATTATTGCGATGATACTTGTTGGTAACACCTTTTGAGACATTTATTATGTTTTATTGATTCCGTTAGGAATCAAATGAGATTTTTTAACTGTTGCTTCCGCAATTTGTTAACGGTATTATGGTTTAGTTGAAACTTTTCGAAATCCACATTTTATAAAGCAGGGTGTTACAAGTTGGTATCAAAGCCGTAGTTTAAGTGAACCATTGGCCATAGGTGTAGGTCTTGGACTTAAATTAGTTAAAATAGTGCGCATTTGAACTTAGAAAGTTTGCCTTTAGGATGGGTTTGGGTTGAGTGTGAGAGTAGGATTAAGGCTTATATGTGTTTGTTGTGGAGATGAATAATTATGTAGCTTAGCCTTAATTTCCTTACTTCTCTTTATGCCTGCCGTTAAACTTTCTCGTTTGTGATTTTATAGAAGTATGGTGAATACCAGAAGAAGGAATGATGCTACTGGACCAAGTGTTACTAACCAGAATAACAATGTGAATGAGGGTCCTACTCCAGCTGAGTTAGTTGATTTGCTACGTTATGTTAATAATGAATTGACACGGACCAGACAAGAGTTGCAAGAAGTGAGGGCTGAAAGGGATCTTTTGTTGAATCAGCCTGAAAGATCGGTAGAGAGTTACCCTCACCAAAACCGTCAGTATGAAGAGCCATCTCCTACTCGCAGCGGTACAGGTATTACTCCTTCGGTTCATTCTATTCGCCGAAGGGACGACAGGGTTCATAATGATGTGGATGATATGGATGGTGGTGGAGTTCACAGGAGGCATCATGATGGCGGTGAGAGACGTGGGGTATACAAATTTAAGACTTTTAAGGATTGTGGGCCCGCGATATTCACTGGTAGTATTGGGGCTATTGCCAGTATGAGGTTGATTCGACAGATTGAGATGACATTTGAAGCAAGTAACTGCCCCGAAAATAAAAAGGTGGTATTTGCTGCAAAGATGCTTGATAAAGATGCACTTGATTGGTGGGATACTCGTATTCAGCCACCAGGTTCCCGTTATATTGCTAGCTTGACTTGGGAATCATTTGTTGAGTTGTTCAAGAAAGAGTTCTGCACTGAGTAGGAGCTGCAAGCTTTGGAGTCTGAATTTCTTAGTTTGAAAAAGGGAGAAAAGTCCATTACTGAGTATTCTAGGGATTTCACGGAGAAGCTTCGTTTTTGTAAGCACTTGTATCCTAATGATTCTTTATAGGTGAACATATATGTTACTGGTCTTCCTGCTGATTACCGTCCTGTGATAAGGATGCAACCGACCCTCCGAAAGACGGTTGACTTGGCAAAATCTATTGAGCATGATATGAAGTATAAAGAGAGGAAAGACACTTCTTCTGGGTTCAAGAAGAAATTTGATGGTGCATCTAGATCGGGGTCTTCAAAGAAGCATAAGGGTGGGTCTTCAAGGGAGAATGATACTAAGCAGGCAGGCAATTGGTGTGCTCGTTGTAGGTCCAAGCATAGTGGACCATGTTCTATCAACACCTTGAGTTGTAGTAAGCGTACAGGTATGGGGCATTTTGCTAAGGATTGCACAGCCGAGCCCCGAAATCATTATTGTAAGTAGACAGGGCATCAGAGGTCAGATTGTCCGTTGTTGAAGACTACAGGTAAGAAGAATGAGCGACCGAAGACTACAGCTCGTGCCTTCAACATGACTGCTGAACTTGCTCGAGCCGATGATGAGGTAGTTAATGGTACCTTTATTATTAATTCTTCTCTTGCTAATGTGTTATTTGATTCCGGTGCAAATAGATCTTTTGTATCTACTTTATTTGCTCCTAAGCTTGGTGTAGTAACTCGCCCATTAGATAACCCGATTGAGGTAGAGATAGTTGACGGTCGTACTTCTATGGTTCGTGATGGGTTCTTTGATTGTTCTATAGAGATAGAGGGTTGTTCTTTTTCTATTGACTTGTTGCCCACTACTGTTGCTGGCTTTGATATTGTTGTGGGTATGGATTGGATGTCTAAGAATGGCGCTATTATTCTCTGTTCTAAGAACATAGTGCGTATCACTACTCCCGATGGTAGTGTGGTTTCAGTTTATGGTGATAAGCAGAAGGGTAGTGTGAAGATTATTTCCCTTGTGAAAGCTCTTAGGTGTATCCGGCAGACTAAGGATCATTCTGATCATTTTCTGGCTTATGTGATTGACTCACGTAAAGCTAATCCTTCTATTTATGATGTTGATGTTGTAGCAGAGTTTTTTGATGTATTTCCAGATGATCTTCCCGGTCTTCCTCCTGATAGGGAAGTAGAGTTTCATATTGATCTTATTCCCGGCGCCACTCCTGTTGCTAAAGCACCTTATCGTCTCGCTCTTACCGAGATGAAGGAGTTGATGTCCCAGCTCCAAGATTTGCTTGATAAGGGGTTTATTCGTCCGAGTTCCTCGCCTTGGGGAGCTCCTATTCTTTTTGTAAAGAAGAAGGATGGTTCTATGAGGATGTGTATCGATTACCGTGAGCTTAACAAGCGAACGGTGAAGAATAAATATCCTCTTCCTCGTATTGATGACCTATTTGATCAGTTGCAAGGTACTTCTTGTTTTTCTAAGATTGATTTGCGGTCTGGTTATCATCAGTTGAAGGTGGATGGAGAAAGTGTTGCTAAGACAGCTTTTCGTACTCGTTATGGGCATTATGAGTTCTTGGTCATGCCTTTTGGTTTGACTAATGCTCCAGCTGCTTTCATGGATCTCATGAATCGAGTTTGTCGGCCTTTTCTTGATCACTTTGTTATTGTTTTCATTGATGACATTCTTATCTATTCTAAATCTGTTGAGGAGCATCGTAAGCACTTGAGAGCTGTTCTTGAAGTTCTTAGGAAAGAAAAGTTATATGCTAAATTCTCCAAGTGTGCATTCTGGCTTAAGGAAGTTCAATTCCTTGGGCATGTCATTTCCAGTGAAGGTTTGAAAGTTGATCCTTCAAATATTGAGGCTATGATGAAGTGGGAACAGCCCAAGTCACTAACAGAGATTAAGTCTTTTCTGGGTTTGGCTGGCTATTACAGGAGGTTCATTCAGGATTTCTTTCGTATCGCCAAGCCTATGACTGAGTTGACAAATAAAGGTGTGAAGTTTTTGTGGACTAATTCACAAGAACAATCTTTTCAGACATTGAAGAAGAAATTGTGTGAAGCTCCTATTCTTACTTTACCTGAAGGTACCGAGGATATGGTGGTTTATAGTGATGCTTCTGGTACTGGTTTAGGTTGTGTCTTGATGCAGCGGGGTAAGGTAATTGCTTATGCTTCACGTCAGTTAAAGCCACATGAGAAGAATTATTCGACCCATGATTTGGAGCTTGCAGCTGTGGTTTTCGCTTTGAAATTATGGAGACACTATTTGTATGGCACCAAGTGTACTTTATTTACCGATCATAAGAGCTTGCAATATGTCTTTAACCAACAAGACTTGAATGCGAGACAGAGGCGTTGGATGGAATTGTTGAAAGACTATGACTGTGAGATTAAGTATCATCCTGGTAAAGCTAATGTTGTAGTTGATGCTTTGAGTAGAAAAGGGCAAGGTTCTATGAGTAGACTTCATTCCATGATTACCGAAGTGAAATCTGGGTTGCTTGAGCGTATCAAGTTAGCTCAAGTTGAAGCTTTGTTACCGGCTAATGTTGATGATGAAGGAATAGGTAAAAAGAAGAGAATTGAAATGGTGGTGAATAGTCAGGGTTTTCAAACCTTGAATGGTAGGATTTGGGTGCCTAGACTCGGTGGTAACCAAGAATTGATTCTTGAAGAAGCCCATAGGTCGAGATATTCTATTCATCCAGGTGCAACTAAGATGTATCGTGATCTTAAGCCATTGTATTGGTGGCCGGTTATGAAGTTGGATGTAGCTGAGTTCGTTCAGAGGTGTGTGACTTGTGCTCAAGTCAAGGCAGAGCACCAAAAGCCTTATGGTAAGTTACGGCAGTTAGATATCCCGGAGAGGAAGTGGGATCACATTACCATGGATTTTATCACAAAATTACCGAAGACACCTAAAGGTAATGATATGATATGGGTCATAGTGGATAGATTGACCAAGAGTGCTCATTTCTTAGCTACACGTGAGACAGCACCGCTTAATAAGTTGGCAGAGTTATATGTGGATGAGATTGTGTCGAAGCATGGGGTTCCTTTATCTATTATCTCAGATCGAGATAGTCGATTTAATTCTAACTTTTGGAAGGGATTGCATCGAGAGTTGGGTACTAGAATTCATTTGAGTACCGCTTATCATCCTCAGACTGATGGACAGAGTGAGAGAACCATTCAGACTTTAGAGGATATGTTGAGAGCTTGTGTGATTGAGTATGGTGGCGCTTGGGATGGTCATTTGCCTTTGATAGAGTTTGCTTATAATAATAGCTATCATTCGAGTATTGGAATGCCGCCCTTTGAGATGTTGTATGGGCGAAAGTGTAGGACTCCTAGTTGTTGGCTGGAACCGGGAGAAAAGCAGGTTGCTGGGCCAGAAATTGTTCAGATAACTGCTGATAAAGTGAATATTGCTAAAGAAGCGCTTAGAGTTGCTAGAGATTGTCAAAAGACTTATGCGGATCAAAAGAGACGACCTATGGAGTTTAAGGTGGGTGATATGGTTATGTTGAAAGTGTCGCCTTCGAAGGGTATCATTCGTTTTGGTAAGCGTGGTAAGCTGAGTCCTCGTTTTATTGTACCATTTAAAGTCTTGGAGCGAGTCAATCAACAAGCCTATAGATTGGATCTTCCTCCTGAGTTAGATAGTATTCATAACACTTTCCATGTGTGTTATTTGAGAAAGTGTTTAGCAAAAGAGATGAGTGTAATTCCTTTGGAAGATATTAGCATTGATCCAAAGAAGAAGATGGTGGATGAACCGGTTGAGATTCTTGGCTGGAAACAAAAGAAGCTTCGTAGAAAGGTAATTGAGCTTGTGTTGATTAAATGGAGGCATAATAAAGGTGAGAGCTTGACATGGGAGACTGAAGCAGTGATGAGGGATCGTTACCCGCATTTGTTTGTTGCTAAGTAGATTCTGGGGACAAAATCCTTTCAAGGAGGAGGTAATTGTAACATCTCGAAATCTTTTATTCATTTTGTTGACTTTGACCGTTAGTCAAAGTTGACTTTCGGTAGGTGACCTTATATTTTAGGTGAATAATTATGGCGTTAATTATTATGCGTTATGTGGATAAATTTGTGTAGGTGTTTCCATTTAGGGTGATTAAAAGTGTTGATAAATGTTTACCTTTAACGCTTGTTGAGGTGTTATGTATTCCCTAGTAGTGTCGAATAATTATGAAGCAAATCAGGAATTCACTCAAGCACAATTTAAAATATTGGAGTCCAGGATCACAGAAATTGGACCCCCGATAACTCCAAGAAATTTGTTTGCAACTCCAGTATCATCTGCACTTCCTGGATTTGCGCCATTCGGCACCACGATCCCAACTGCATCCCGAAATTTTGGGAGTAATATCCCACAAAATACGCAGGCTGTTGGGACATCTGCTAATGCAGGATCAGGTTTACCTAATGAGAATAATTTTACTAGATCATTCGGTTATACTAACCCATTGCAGGAACAAGGAACAAATGAATATATCGCAAGAGAATTTCAGAAAATTAAGGAAATGATCTCAGAAAATCCTGCTTCTTATCTCATCAATAGATATGGAGATAGGATTGCGAATGTAGAAATTCCAAAGAAATTCCAAGTGCCAAACATGAAGCCATACGACGGAACTACTGATCCACTGGAACATATCGCATTGTATTTGGAGAAAATGGAGATTGTGCCCATTCCCTACAACCTGAAGGAAGCATGCTTGTGCAGAAGCTTTGGTTTCACATTATCTGGCTCAGCCTTAAAATGGCTGCAGAGTTTGCCCCCTCGATCCATAAACTCTTTTGCTGATTTAACTAATTTATTTTACAGTCAATTTTCATGCAGTAGAACTTTTGAGAAATTAACTGACGACTTATATTAAATTACTCAAAAACAGTATGAATCACTTAGAGATTTTATGACTAGGTTTACTAAAGAATCTCTTAATATTCCTAAGTTAGATATGCTAACTGCTATTCAAGCTTTGCAGAGAGGTCAGGGATCCAAGTTCCAAGAGGATCTCATCATGACACCATGCAGAAAATTGGATGAAGCAAAAGCAAGAGCAGCAAGGTTCATCAGACTTGAAGAAAACGAAATGACAACAGCAAAACTGGAAGCTTTGTCTTATAATCGACCGAATCGCAAGACTGAGACTCCAGACTTCAAGCCAAGGCATAAACCATATACAAGACATGTTCAGAATCAAATTGGTTTTGTTGAAGAAGAAGAAGGGGTTGAGTACCCTGCACTATCAACATATTGTTTCACTGTTGGCATACCTGGCTTGATAATGGCCTTGAGAAACCTTGGAGATAAGGCCAGATGGCCACAAAAGAAAAATAATGATGGCTACTTCAAGAAGAAGGATACCAGCGAATGGTGTGCCTACCACGAAGACTTTGGTCACATGACTGAAGATTGCAAAATGCTAAGAAGAGAAATTTGCATACTCTTATCCAAAGGGTATTTGACAGAGTTGATGGGAAGAAAGAAGGATAAAGACGTTGAAGGCATGGATCTCACCAAGCCAAAACCTGCCAAAAAACGGATTCTCCACCAGCAAATGCGAAAGTAACTAACACTATTTCTAGTGGGTCAGAAGTTTGTGGAACCAGTTATTCAGCAGCCAAAAGATTTGCAAAGCAAAATAAGGCAGAAAAAAGGGAGAAGGATGTGAAGAAGGCTTCTACTTCGGACTCAAATATTATCTCCTTTGAAGATGACGACTTTGATGACATTATAGAGCCCCATCATGATGGTTTGGTCGTTACTCTCTTTATTGCTAACCACTATGTTCGCAGGATTTTGATAGATAATGTAAGCTCTGTGAATATAATCAAATTGGAAACATTAAGGAGAATGGATATTTCTGAAGACAACATTATTGGCAAAATATCTCAACTAATTGGTTTCAGTTGAGAAACCAAATATACTGTAGGATAGATCAAATTGCCAGTATATGTGGGAGGACTGAACTCCATGCAGAAATTTTGCGTGGTGGATGTTCTCCCAGGTTGCAATATAATCCTAGAAAGACCATGGATTCACGAAATGAGGGCGGTACCATCGACATGCCACCAATGTGTTAAGATTCCAACACCTTGGGTAGTGGTTACTGTCAAAGGTGATCAACAAGAGGCAAAGGAATGTTATACATCAAGCATGAAGTCGGCAGCAAAGCCTACTGTCTAGCATTTCATGTCTTTCTTCCTTCAACTCTAATTCATGCCATGAATTGTTAAAGTCCTTCTATAATAGCTATTGGCTCTCTTCTCACCTCCCCTAGAGCCTATTGAAGAAAAATCCGAGGCTCACTCGCTGCCCAATAGCAATTACAGACGAGGATCTTTGATGTTGGTGAACTAGAAGAGCAAGATGTCAAAGAAGTTGTTTTAATACCAGAAGATCCTAATATTAAAGTATTGTTAGGGGCAAAAATCTCAAAAGAATTAGAAGTCAAATTTACTGACTTTCTAAAGAAAAGAATGAAGCCTTTTGCTTGGAAAAAAGAAGATATGAGAGGGATATCAAAGGATGTGATCACTCACAAGCTTGGAATTGACAAAAGTTTCAAGCCTATCCAACAGAAAAGAAGAAAGTTCGCTCCTGAGAGAAATGCCATTATTCAAGAAGACGTGGAAAGACTACTAAAAGCAAAGATGATCAGGGAAGTAAAATTTCCTGAATGGCTAGCCAACGTAGTTATGCAGAAAAAGAATGGGAAATGGAGAGTTTGTGTAGATTTTACCGATCTAAACAAAGCTTGCCCAAAAGATCCATTTCCTCTGCCTCAGATAGATGCAATGGTCGATGCTACTTCTGGACATGAAATGCTCACATTTATGGACGCTTCTTCAGGGTTTCAACAAATACAAATGGAACCTGAAGATCAGGAAGCCACAACCTTTATGATGCCAACAGGTATTTATTGTTATATTGCAATGCCTTTTGGTCTTAAAAATGCAGGTGCAACATATCAAAGGTTGGTCAATATGATGTTCAAAGACCAACCGGGGGATACAATGGAAGTATACATAGACGATATGGTGGTCAAGTCAAAGAAAGCTGAAGATCACTTGAAAGATCTTGAAGCGGCCTTCGACATCCTAGACAAATATAATATGAAGCTAAACCCTGCAAAGTGCAACTTTGGAGTTGGTGCTAGAAAGTTTCTAGGATATATGGTCACTAAGAGCAGATCAAAGCCATTCTGAATTTGAAGTCTCCTTTGAATGCCAAGGATGTTCAAAGATTGACAGGAAGATTGGCAGCGTTGAATAGATTCATTTCAAGATCTTCAGACAGATGCAAAGAATTTATAATATTCTAAGGAAAAACAAAAGGTTCGAGTGGGGAGAAAAACAGGAAAAAGCCTTCCAGGAATTGTAGAAATATCTTTCCACTCCTCCACTATTGGTAAAGCCTGAAGATGGAGAGCCTTTATATCTTTATATGGCAGTATCTTCAACTTCAGTACTGGTAAGGAAACAGAAGGTCAGCAAAATCCTATTTATTACGTAAGCAAAAGTTTAATTGATGCTGAAACCAGGTAATCTCATCTCGAAAAACTTATACATGCATTTGTAATGGCATCCACTAAGCTTAGGCATTACTTTGAAACACATGCTATACATGTTAGGACTAATTACCCTATAAAATGTGTCCTAAGAAAGCCTGAAGTATCTGTTAGGATGGCTAAGTGGTCTGTTAAATTAAGTGCTTTTAGTTTAATCTATGAACCTAGGACTGCCATAAAGTCACAGGCCTTAGCAGATTTTGTGGCTGATTTTAGTACTGATTTGCAATCTGATGTAGACTTAGAAGTCAAAATGCTAGAAAAATCCACTGAAAAATGGATTTTACATACTGATGGTGCGGCTAACATAAAAGGAATAGGGTTAGGTATTGTACTAAAATCGCCACAGGGGGATATCATACCCCAGGCAGTCAATTGTCATTTTATAGCTACTAATAATGAAGCAGAGTACGAGGCTTTAATCTCTGGCATGCAATTGGCTAAAGATATGAACATTAGAAATCTTAAAGTGTATGTAGATTCATTTCAATGGGACATACGCTGCGAAAGGTGAAAAAATGATACAATATCTAGAAATTGTCAAAAAATTGGCAGAAAATTTTGATTTATTTGAAATAGAACAAGTTCCTAGAGAGGAAAATACTGAAGCTGATGCCTTGGCTAATCTAGGATCTACTTTTAAGATGTCTTCAGAAACAAGAATTCCTATAGTTCACATTTTGCAACCTGCTATAGGATCAAAATCAGTAAAGATATTAGCTATTCAAGATACAGACGTAGACCAGCCTGAAAATAATCAAAATTCCTGGACTACACCCATAGTAGAATATCTAAACACTGCGACAATCCCTAAGGATGAACACCCAAAGAATTTTCGCATGAAAACTGCATATTATTCTATGATAAATGGTCCTTTGTATAGATTATCACTTGCAGGACCATATCTTAGATGTTTGGAACATCCTGAGACTACTGAGGTGCTCAAAGATATCCATGAAGGTGAATGTGGAAACCATACCGCGGGAAGATCTTTATACTCTAAGATCTTGAGAACAGGTTATTATTGGCCAACTATGAAACAAGATGCTGAAGAATACTCGAAGAAATGTGATGCATGCCAACGACATAGCAACATTTATCATCAACCGGCAGAACCTATGCATCCAGTTCTTTCACCTTGGCTATTCATGAAGTGGGGAATGGATATTGTCGGACCAATGACAGAATCTTCAGCAGGAAAGAAATACTTTCTGGCCATGACTGATTACTTCTCTAAATGGATTGAAGCAGAAGCATATGCCAAGATCCAAGAAGCTCATGATTATATCTTTCATCAAGAAAAACATATTAACACGATTTGGAGTTCCCGCTGAGATAATCTGTGACAATGGATCACAATTTATTGGCAAAAGGACAACTAATTTCTGCGAAAGTTGGGGAATTAAAATGATCACCTCTACTCCTGTACATCCTCAAGCTAACGGACAAGCAGAGTCAAGCAATAAGATCATCATGAACAATCTCAAGAAAAGACTGGGACAAGCTAAAGGAAAATGGGTAGAAGAACTTCCATTTGTCTTATGGGCTAATCGAACCACTTCGAAAACGGCCATTGGACAAACGCCATTTTCACTTGTCTTTGGAACTAAAGCAGTATTACCCACCGAAATGGATTTACCTACAGCAAGGGTAAGCTTATTAACTTATGTGAAAAACAAGGAATTGTTGCTTGAAGATCTTGAAGCTGTAGCTGAACTACGAGAAAGAACCAAAATAAGAATAGCAGCTTATCAACAGCGAATCGCTAAGTCTTATAAAAAAAAATATAAGAGTTAGAAGATTTCAAATTGGAGATCTAGTTCTCAAAAAGGTTCTAACTAAACCTGATGGTAAGTTGAACCCAAAATGGGAAGGTCCTTACTTAATAGAAGGAGAAGCTGGGAAAGGATCCTATTGGCTTCAAACTTTGAAAGGTACACTAGTCCCAAGAGCATGGAACGCTATCCATCTCAAAACTTATCATATGTAGTTTACTTTGTCTTTTGACAATACCTTTGAGTTTTCTATTTCTTTGTCATATATTATTTTCTTCAAAATAATGATACTGACTTGAGCGTCGGAGTGGCGTTAGCCAAAAGGCTAATGCCAGTTTCAAATGAATCTTTGGTTTTTATAGGTTCAACAAGACGAATCTGTATCAACAATCATATGTACAAGAACATGTGACAAAGTTCGGCTCTAACGCCTACATTTGGTTAAAGGTCTTCACCTTTTCATTATGGAATTTCTACTGCACGGCTCTAATGCCAACTATTGGTTAAAGGCATACACCTTTCTTAAATCGTCCGGGTCGCACAAATTAATTAGATGGTTGAAGGGTTAAATTCCAAGGTCACCGAAATTAATTCTGTTGGTTTTCAATGTTACCATTGATCTCCCGATTTGGCTAACCACGCCATCATTGTCCAATGAACATTCGAAATGGGCTAACCACGCCTCTTAAGTAATTTCAAGATGTTAAGACACCCTTAATATCTTGAACAACAGTGTTCTTACGAAATAAATTGAAATTGAGAATGTCCCTTCTTAATTTTAATTCCTAACAAGATCTTATTCGATTCCACACCTATGTATTGTTTTAATGCAGGCATAAGTGGAAATCAACAGTTATTAAACATACTGCAGAGCAAAGATCATAGCCATCAAGTGGGATCTTAATCACTCACACAAGGTGCATATATCTTATCTTTAATCACTGTGTTGATTTGACTACTTACTGAATTTATTGTCTAGTAAGTCAAAAATCATGATTACCCGACAAACAGTGCAGTAATATTAATTACTCATTTTACTATTTTACCTTCATTAACAGTTTTGGTTTTTTAAACAAAAATCAAAATGGATCGAAAGACTAATGTTCATTCAAAAAGAAATTTACATCAAACTACTCAAAAACAGTTTTTTACAACCGTGATTGATCACTCCGGATCAATCTCACCCCTCCTAGTACATTGTTTCTCTACGAAGCACTACCCCTAAATATTCCTATTACTAATATCAAAAGGGTATGGGCTCCGGCCTTTGCATTATATCCTTCATCGCCCATAGAAATTCCCTATAGATGAATTTCCCAGTAAAGATCAGGGTTGATTCTCTTCAACTCGTCGAGAATAGACCTTATTCTTGCCATCTCTTCTCTAGAAACTCTAAGCTCTTCTTGTGTGGCATCGAGAGTGTGGTCCAAAATCTCGATTCTCGCTTTCAAACCCCTGTTGACCTCTGAACTCATTTTTTGCTCGGTCTTCGCACATTCTTTGTGTGATTCAAGCAGATTCTCTAAAGACTTGATGATATCATCATTTAGTTTGTCCTTTGCGATTTGTTGATCTTCGAGGACGGCAAGAGACTGAAATATAAAGTGAAGAAATAAACATTAGCAAAAATGAAAAATGAAACCAAATGAAAAATGTTTGAACACACCTTTTGTAGAAATTCTCCTAGCGATTTTAGAGACATAATGAAGATTTGTGTTTTTAAAGAAAAATAAGTTATTGATGATTTACATATGAGTAGAAGTGTTGACTAATATAGAGGGGTAAAAGACAGAATATTGAACTGTCAAGTAGTTATTTTTTTCGTGTCAAGACTCTTGTTTACACTTTTTACACACGTCTTATCCGTGGAACGGTTTTTGAAATTTTACCATTTGAATCCGGTCAAAGCTTTCTCTAGAAACTTCAAAATTATTCAAATAAAAATGATTTTAATAAATAACTTTGGGGAAAATTGTTATGCCTGAAATTTCAAGTAGCAATATCTTGAAAGCCCAGGATCTTGACATCTCAGGATCTTGACACAATGGAACATTCGAAAGATATACTAACGTATTGTTACACATGTTATTATTATTATTTCCTCTTGAGTCAAACATGCAGGATCAATGATAGTCAATATCACACATGGGAAATACCTCTAACGGTACAAAATCAAGTATACACGCAAAGAATCTCTTCAACACGCAAAGAAGAATTAGTCTTCCAACATAATCGGACTTCAAGTAGAATTCTGCATGAGGAGAAATACAGTAATGGTCACTTGACCAGGGAAGATCTTCACCGACGTTCAAGAACTGAAGATATGGAAGATCCCTACAATATCGGATAGTTAGTTTAGCACTCGCATTATAAATAGAAGGAGGTTGATCGATCCTAGGCACTTACTATCACCTGCGATAGTTCACTTGTACTCACACACACTGCATATTACTTTCTTCGCTGCTTATACACTTGGAAAGATCGATCAACCAACTTCCACCCTTTGTAATCATTTCAATACAAATCAATAAAGAACAAGGCAGGAACGATTGTTTCCTCCCGGGGTTTTTATGCCGGCGATCCTCTAAGGATTAAGGGCTTTTCCTCGTCAACAAATATCGGTGTTATTGCTCTTTACTCTTTATTTTACGCATTACTTATTTGATTCTTGCTTGATATCTTCTTTACCTTAACATATTTTGCATCATTTACATTAGTTTGCGATTATCTTAACCTTCTTTGTTGTTTAGTCGACATAATCTCTTGTCAAAAGTCTTTCTTAAAACACATCTTTGCAACTCAACACATTTTAAAAGCACACAACCTCACGAACGAAAGTTTGGTTACTTAATTAATCTAAGTCTTCGACGTAGATTATCTTAGGTCATTTTTGACCAAAACAGTGGGCGCCAAATTGTTTTGGTCAAAAATCACCTAAGATAATCTACGTCGAAGACTTAGATCAATTAAGTAACCAAACTTTCGTTCGTGAGGTTGTGTGCTTGTAAAAATATGTTGAGTTACAAAGATGCGTTGTTAAGAAAGACTTTTGATAGAGATTATGTCGACTAAACAATAAAGAAGGTCAAAATATTCGCAAACTAATGTAAATAATGCAGAATATGTTAAAATAAGCAAGATATTAAGCAAGAATCAAATAAATAATGCGTAAAATAAAGAGTAAAGAGCAAGAACACCGATATTTGTTGACGAGGAAAAGCCCTTAATCCTTAAAGGATTGCCGGCATAAAAACCCTGGGAAGAAACAATCGTTCCTGCCTTGTTCTTTATTGTTGAATGTTAAAATTATTACAATTGGTGGGAGTAGGTTGATCGATCTCTCTAAGTGTATGAACAACAAAGAGAATAGTATGTAGCGTGCGTGTGAATACAAGTGAGTAATGACTGATGAAAAGTAAGTGTCTAGGATCGATCAACCTCCTTCTATTTATAATGCAAATGATAAACTAACTATCCGATATTGTAGGGATCTTCCACATCTTCAGTTCTTGAACGTTGTTGAAGATCTTGTCGGGTCAAGTGACCGTTAGTGTATTTCTCCTCATGCTGAATTCAACTTGAAGTCCGGTTATGTTGGAGGACTAAGTCTTCTTTGCATGTTGAAGAGATTCTCTACGTGTGTCTTTGACTTTGTACCGTTAGAGGTATTTCCCATGTGTGATATTGATTATCATAGATCCTGCATTTTTAACGAACGAGGAAATAATAATAATATTTGCAACAATACGTTAGCATATCTTCCGAATGTTCCGCTGTGTCAAAATCCTGAGATGTCAAGATCTCGAGCTTTCAAGATATAGGTACTTGAAATTTCAGGCATAACAACTGAACTGAGCAAATTTAAAATACAATTAAGTAGGCTTAAAAGCTAAATAATCGTCACATCTAATCGTCTTGATGCAATGACCTTATTCCTTTTTATCATTTTCTTTTTCTTTTTTGATTTTTCCTAATTTTTTTTGACACTATATGACACACATACAGAACGACATAAACATAGACACATTTTACAAAGTTTCTTTTGTGAGACACTGTCACATTAGATTTCTCATTCCAATCAATTGGACAAGCAACTCGAAACGAGTTCAGTCTAAAGCCTTAGTAAGCAGATCAGCTAAATTAAATTCACTCGACACCTTTTCTAGGACTATTAATTTCTTTTCAGCACAATCACGAATAAAATGAAACCTTATGTCTATGTGCTTAGTCCTATTGTGTTTAACAGGATTATTGGTAATGGATATACTGGATTCATTATCTATCTTTATGGGAGTACAAAGGTAATTCTGATCGTAATCGCGTGAGTCTGTGAACAAGCATTCACTCGCTATTATGCATTCCGATCTCTCCCCTAAAAATGACATCCACTGATGTCCCTTTCTCAAGAACACTAATTTCTTTATCCCTATGCATAAATTAGTAGATTTTTTTGTCAAAAATTACCTAAGATAATATACGTTGAAGACTTAGATCAACTATGTAACCAAACTTTCGTTCGTGAGGTTAAGGGCTTGTAAAATATGTTTAGATTCAAAGATGCGTAATAATAGTATGATTATCAAAGATTATGTCGACTTTAAACAAAAGAAGGAGGTCGAAAATACTCGCAAACTATATGATGATAACAGAATATAAAGCAAATTATGTCGTAAGAAACAAGATAAATAAAGATAATGCAGTAATTAAAAGAGAAAGGAACAAAGAACACTGAGATTTATTATCGAGTAAAAGCCCTTAATCCTTTAAGGATCGCCGGTATAAAAACCCCGGGAGGAAGCAATCGTCCCTGCCTTTGTTCTCTTATTAATTGTGTTTAAAATGATTACAATGATGAATTCGATTCATCGATCTTTCTAAATGTGAAAATGAAAGTAATGTGAGCTATGTGTATACAAGTGTTTACGAGTGGAATGATAATAATTCAGATGCTTAAGATCGATCAGCCTCCTTCGTTTATATAGACCTAGTATCCTAACTAATCTCTGTCTTTATTGCGATCTTCCAAGCAGGTCAAGTGAACTTTGGAGAGTATCTTGACTCGATATTGTAGCCATTTGATGATATTCTCCTCGTGTGGAAATCAGCTTGAAGTTCGATTATACTGGTGGACTTAGTCTTTTTTTCGTGTTGATAAAATAGAACATGTGTTGAATTTCCTTTAAACCCTTAAAGGTATTCTTCGTAGCTTGATATCGAACATTCTGGATTCTGCATACTTATCTCAAATGAAAATAACAATGATACTTGAAATATATCGTTAGTAAGACTTTATTAAATAATCAGAATATTTAACCATGTCAAGATCTTGGACCTTCAGGATAATGAAACCTGAAATTTCACCAATAACAATTATCCCCAAAGTTATTTAAATAAAATCCATTTTGTTGAAATAACTTTGAATCTTGTAGAGTACTCTTTGACCAGAGTCAACGAGTAAATTTTGAAATTTCATTAAAAATAAGATGCGCGGAATTTGGATAGCCAAGAGTTGTGATGTGATAGGTAACTACTTAACGGTTCATTTCCATCTTTTCACCCCTCTATATAAGCAAATAGTTTTAGGCTTTCAAAATCACAAAAAAATTTCTCTTTTCCTAAAACACAAATTTTTCAATGTCTCTAAAATCATTAGGGGAGTTCCTTCAAAAGGTATGTTCAAATATTTCGTCGATTTATTTTCTCACCGTTTCTGACTCATCTATTTTGTTTCAGTCTATTACCGATCTCGAAGAACAACAGATGGCTAAGGACAAGATCAATGATGATATCATACACATTGGAACGTCTAGTTAAATCCTACAAAGAGTCTGTTGAAACGGAAAAACAGATGGGCATGGAAGTAAAAAACAGTTTGGAAGCCAAGAACAAGATTTTCAACGAACTTTGTTGTGAATTGGGATCAACGCAAGAAGAACTCAAGGGTGCTCGAGAAGAGTTGGAGAGAGTAAGGTCTATCCTGGCAAAACTGAGGGAGATTAATCCCTCAATTTACTGGGATGTTCTTTTGTGAATGTAATATAGGCGATGAAGGATATGATGCAAAGGCCGGAGCCCATTTTTAGACTCTTTTGATTTTAGGAAGGTGAAACTTCGTTCAAGCAGTTACTTATGTATTTTTATAAGTGAATGCAAACTATCTTTCGATCTTTTTTTTTCTCATGCAAAGATCTAACTTGTTTATTAAGGGTAAAAAAGGAAAATGAAAAATCAATTTAATGACGTCATATGGTAGTTGATTATTATACTTGACTTATTTGACTACATCTACAGTAAGTAATCAAATCAAAGTAGTAATTAAGGAATAAGATACATGCACCTTTCATATGCAGTTAAGGTCCACTTTGATGCTAAGATTTCCAGCTTGCAATGTCTTTAATAATTGTCAGTTCTCATTTATTCCTGTAATGATATAATATACATATGGGACTGATATGATTTTTGAAGGGGATTAAAATTAAGAATAAAATTAAGAAGGGGATTCTTAATTTTAATATTCTCGTAGGGACATTGATGCTCAAGATATAGAGGGTGTCTCAATATCTTGAACTTGGGAGGCGTGGTTAGCCAAATTTGGGAGATCGATGGTAACATCGACAACCACCAGAATTAATTTCGACAACATTGGAATTTAACCCTTCAGCTGTGAAATTAATTAACGTCTTACACGGGCGAATTTCTAAGAAAGGGTGAAGACCCTTAACCAAAAGTTGGCGTGAAAGCCAAAAGATGAAGACCTTGTTCCACGTTGCTATGTATGATGGTGAACATCCTTTGAGATCTACAAAGTAAAATTTTAGAAACTGGCGTTAGCCAAATGGCTAACGCCACTCCGACGCTCAAGTCAGTACCATTGTTTTGAGATATAAAATAAATAAATTAAAAGAATATGAAAAGTCGTACCTGATTTTGTCGAAAGACAAAATTAATTATACGTGATATGTTTTGAGATGGATAGCATTCCAAGCTCTTGGGACTAGTTTACCTTGTAAATCTTGAAGCCAATAAGATCCTCTGCCGGCTTTAGCCTCAATCAAATAAGGACCTTCCCACTTTGGGTTCAATTTTCCATTTGGCTTAATCAAAGCTTTCTTTAATACAAAATGTCCAACTTGAAATCGTCTTAATCTTAAATTTTTATTATAAGATTTGGCGATTCGTTGTTGATAAGCTGCTATCCTTATTCTGATTTTTTTCTCGTAATTCATCCACAACTTCAAAATTCTCTAATAATAATTCTTTGTTCTTCTCATAAGTCAATAGACTTATCCATGCGGTTGGTAAATCCATTTCGGTGGGTAACACTGCCTCAACTCCAAAGACAAGTGAAAATGGGGTTTGCCCAGTGGCATTTTTCGAAGTTGTACGATCAGCCCATAAGACAAATGGTAATTCTTCAGCCCGTTTTCCTTTTGCTTGTCCCAGTCTTTTCGTCAAATTATTCATGATAACCTTGTTACTTGATTCCGCCTGACCGTTGGCCTGAGGATGAACAGGAGTGGAAGTAATAATCTTGATTCCCCATCTTTCACAAAAGACTGTAGTTTTCTTTCTGATAAATTGTGATCCATTATCACAAATTATTTCTGTCGGAACTCCAGATCTTGTTAATATATTCTTTTTAATGAAAGTTATGACATGCGTTTCTTGGATGTTGGCATATGCTTCAACTTCAATCCATTTTGAAAAATAGTCAGTCATAGCTAAAAAATATTTTTTCCCAACTGAAGATTTTGTCATGGGTCCCACAATATCCATTCCCCATTTCATAAATGGCCATGGTGATAAAACGGGATACGTGGGTTCTGCTGGCTGATTATGAATGTTGCTATGCCTTTGACAAGCATCACACTTTCTTGCATAATCTTTAGTGTTGGCTTCATGGTTGGCCAATAATAACTGGTTCTCAAGATTTTTGAATATAGCAATCTTCCAACTGTGTGATTCCCACATTCTCCTTCGTGAATATCTTTGAGAACCTCATTGATTTCAGGATTTTCCAAACATCTAAGATATGGTCCTACAAGAGACTTTCTATACAACATACCATTTATCATAGAATAATGAGCAGTTTTCATGTGAAAGGCCTTTGGGTTTTCATCTTTAGGGATTGTCTCATTATTTATATATTCTTTTATTGGTGTTATCCATGGATTTTGATTATGCTCAGAACTTTCAATTTGAATAGCTAAAGTTTTAGAGGGTTCCTTTTCTATAGCAGGATATAAAACATGAATTATAGGAATCTTAGTTTCTGATGACCTTTTAAGTGTTGATCATAGGTTTGCCAAAGCGTCAGCCTCAACGTTTTCTTCTCTTGGTACTTGTTCTATGTCAAATAAATCGAAATTCTCAGCTAATTTCTTAACTATATCTAGATATTGCATTCATTTCTCACCTTTTGCAGCATATGTTCCATTAAAGTGATTGGCTAATAATAATGAATCTACATATACTTTAAGATTTCTAATGTTCATATCTTTAGCTAATTGCATACCAGAGATTAAAGCCTCGTATTCTGCTTCATTATTAGTAGCTATAAAGTGACAATTCACTGGATGGGGTATAATATCCCCCTGTGGCGATTTTAGTACGATACCTAATCCTATTCCTTTAACGTTATCTGCGCCGTCGGTGTACAAAATCCATTTTTCAGTAGCTTCTTCTAACATTTTGACCTCTAAATCTACTTCCGATTGCAAATGTAACATTCATGATTTTTAACTTGTGTTTAACGTGACTAAACGTAATTAAGTGTTATTTGATTTCACAATTAAGTGATATTCTATCTAAATTGACCCGTTGACGTGACGTGTGCTTAATTTATTCTTGGATGATGAAATGACTTGAATGCTATTTGACGATTTTAGGATGTGTTTTATGCTAGTCGAGATTATATTGCGGTGTTATGTCGGTATATGACGTAACGTGGCGTTTAATTTATTAGAAATGTTATCGGGTGATCCATGGGTCGACCCATGACCCATGAACCACCACTTGAGACCCAACCCTATCCAAATCTTCCACTTTCATCCATTCATTCAATTTCATCTATATCTCTCCCACACACTTAAATGCAAGACCAACCCATTCAAACTCTCTCCCTCTAAATTCTTGGATCATTAATTGTGTTTTATGTTAGAATCACATTAAATTCATCATTTTTATCATCATCTAATCATCATATCTAAATTTGGAAAGTCAAAGTGCAAAGATGTTTGGGTTATAACTTAATTTCAGATGTATAGCTTTGGTGGAAGATTTCAGTAAGTAAACTTGCTTCAAATTCATTGTTTCATGTCCATAATCAGGGTTTTATTTGTATACAATCATCCTTGAGCCAAAAACGGGTCAGATTTATCTACGAGTCAAATTTAGGGTTCTTGTGAACAAATGGGTCAAAAATCGGGTTTTTCATTATTTGTTGGATTGAGTCAAATATTTGACATGGGCTATGTTCAAAAACATGTTTCTAGTCTAACTAAATCGACCCCTGACTGAAATTCGAGTTGAAATGCATCAAATGTCGAAATTAGGGTTTTTATATTATGAATAAAGTCAAAAACGGGTTTAGTGCTTAAAATATGAAATGGGTCGAATCCGTAGGGTGAGTTATGATGGAATTCATGTTACTAAACTCATATAAACGACTTTTGGTCACAATTTCAGCTAGAAAACGATTTAACCCATAATTTAGGGTTCTTGACTTGTATTTTTGGTAAAAATACAAATAAATTATAAAAATCATAAAATTGTTAAATCTTGATGAAATTGGACGAGGGTTTGGTACGCCCTATGGGTAAAGGATTTGTTAAGAAACATTTCAAAAATGTTAAGAAACGACATGCCCAGACACTTGTAGTCAATAAAGGATTTGTTCCTTCAATTTGCAACTGAAGTATGATACCATTTGGCGCCCTCATTAATTAATTAAAGATGTTTGTGTGGCCACACCCAAATGAACTCAAGAAGTTGTCTTGACTAATTTGGTAATCTTAATTAATTGTAGAAATGAGAAACATAATCGTTAAATTATGAAATGACATTGATCCATATTCATAATTAACAAGGGTATCTGAACAAAGGGATATTAAAGACTAAATCATTTCAACTTGGCGATTTAAGAATCTATTCTTAAATATTTCCGGGAGCATTGGAGTGTTGCTAGACGCCAACCAATGTTATTGCATTTATAATAACATGCTCAAGTGGGAGCTGTTGGAGTGTGATTATTTTATTATAAATCGCATGTCCGGGAATAATTTAAGCCTACGGGGTCACACGAAATGACACGGTAACTCGATAATATTAATTGATATATTAAAGTAATATATTAATTAGTTTGATCACGAAATGATTAATTAAACATAATTAAAGGGTTAATTATATTTAATTGATTAAAGAGGAGGATTAAAATGTGAAAATCAGAAAATGGACTTGGACCTAAAGCCCATGTAGGGGGACGGCAATATGGAGGCCTTTTTAAGCCTTTATGTTGCTTATTTTCCAAGATATGTTAAGCCTAATTAAGCCCTATAAATAGAGGCTTAATTCTTGGTTTTTCATATACTTTTTCATATAAGCAAATTCTCTCAGTTTTCTTCCTTGCTTTGAAGTGGCCGAAATTCCTTCTTCTTGAGGGGTTTCGACTTTGAAGTTTAAGGTTCAAGCAAAAGGTTGTTTGGTTTGTGATCGAGTACTAGCATACGTTGTTCGGGGTGTCTAGTGTGCGATCGTAAAGGGGTTTTGCTTTAAACCCTAAGCATTAATAATAATCTTGTTATTATTATTTTTATTGGAGCTTGCATAAGGTACACGACTCAATTCTAATCTTTGTTAATTAATTTGATTGCATATATGTTTCGATTTCTTCCGTTGCGCTTACTCGTTATTATATGGTTATTTATGTGTTCATATTCTAACACACCTGTCATGTGCAAATTATTAGTATTGTACAAAGTTATGATGTCAAAACCAAATATTTATTTAGTACGTATGAAAGCAAATAGATTTATAAACAAATATATATAAATAAACTTATAGAGATATAAATAATAATGACTATGTATTATATAAATGTAATGATAGGTCGTGGACTTTGAAGGTTCGTGACATTGTAACTCGACGAGTACTTACAACTTAATTATAACTTAACGATAAAAGACAAAGGTGAGTTTCGTAGCCCCTACGTTTACTTTATTTGGGGTGGAAAGTGTACTCGTTTATTAAATGCTTGTCGGTTGATACGATTGATTATGATATTGAACGAGATGATAACTACTTAATTGTTTGCTTGCGATACGTGTTATTGAAACGTTTATTACATTTATATGCTCACATTATGGATTGTTGAATCCACGTTATGGGTATCTTTATACTCACGTTATGGGTTGTTAAACTCACGTTATGGATTGTTAAATCCACGTTATGGGTATCTTTATACTCACGTTATGGGTATCTTTATACTCACGTAATAAGTATCTTTATACTCACGTTATGGATTGTTGAATCCACGTTATGGGTATCTTTATACTCACGTATTGGGTTGTTGAGCCCACGTTATTGAGCGTTATTAATCCTCGTATATCGTTAACGGTTGTTATCCCGACACACTTGATTTTCATTATTTAACCTACGAACTCACCAACTTTATGTTGACACGTTTTAGTACACTTTTCAGGTGATCAGGTAAATGGAAGACGTATTGGATGATGATTGATTGTTTGCATGCTAGGATTGGACTTGGACTTACTATGGATCTGTGATTCATTATTCCCGCTTATGGGTTATGCTTAGGATCATATGCCATCTTTTGTACTATCTTTTGTAAACGTTTGATGGTCGTGCTCCTTATGCATTTTTGAATGGTCATGGACTTATATTTGATTGAATTGTATGGATTCCCAATCCTTTTGATGCATCTAGATTTGTCTCTACTTAACTTCCATGCCGTGCTGTGCTTTTCTTGTGATATCCCATTATTCCGCTTTGTTGGGGTGTTACAGCAAATCAGTGCTAAAATCAGCCACAAAGTTAGCTAAAACTTCAGATTTTATAGCAGTCCTAGGTTCATAGACTAGATTGAAAGTACTTAATTTCACAGACCATTTAGCCATTCTACCTGATATTTCAGGTTTTCTAAGCATGCATTTTATAGGGTAATTTGTCCTAACATGTATGGTATGCGTTTCAAAATAATGCCTAAGTTTGGTAGATGCCATAATTAATGCAAGTATAAGTTTTTTGAGATGAGAATACCTGGTTTCGGCATCAATTAAACTTTTGCTTACATAGTAGATGGGACTCTGTTGTCCTTCCAATTCTCTTACCAAGACAGCGATTACTGCATTTGATGATACTGCCATGTAAAGATATAGAGGTTCGCCATCTTCAGGCTTCATCAGTAACGGTGGAGTTGATAAATATTTCTTTAATTCTTGGAAAGCTTCCTCTTGTTTTTCTCCCCATTCAAACTTTTTATTTTTCTTTAATATATCGTAGAATTCCTTGCATCTATCAGAAGATCGTGATATAAATCTGCTCAAAGCCTCTATTCTCCCGGTTAACCTTTGAATATCTTTTGGCATTTGATGGAGATTTCAGGTTTAGTATGGCTTTAATTTGTTCCTAGCTAGCTTCAATTCCTCTTTTGGTGACCATATACCCTAGGAATTTCCCAGCTTCCACTCCAAAGTTACAATTGGCGGGGTTCAGCTTCATGTTATACTTGTCCAGGATATTGAAGGCTACTTCAAGATCTCTTAAGTGATCCTCAGCTCTCTTGGACTTGACCACCATATCGTCTATATAGACTTCCATTGTATCCCCCAGTTGGTCTTTGAACATCATGTTGACTAGTGTTTGATATGTTGCACCCGCATTTTTAAGACCAATGGGCGTAGCAATATAACAATAAATACTTCCCGGTGTCATGAAGGCTGTTGCTTCTTGATTTTCAGGTTCCATCTGAATTTGTTGAAATCCAGAAGAAGCATCCATAAATGTCAGCATCTCGTATCCCGAAGTTGCATCAACTATTGCATTGTTGTGTGGTAGTGGAAATGGATCTTTTGGACATGCTTTAATTAAATCGGTAAAGTCTACACATACTCTCCATTTTCCATTTTTCTTTTGAACTACCACCACATTTTCCAGCCATTCAAGAAATTTTACTTCCCTGATCGTTTTAGCCTTTAACAATCTTTCAACATCCTCCTGAATAATAGCGTTTCTTTCAGGAGCGAATTTTCTTCTTTTTTGTTGAATTGGCTTGAAACTTTTATCAATTCCAAGCTTGTGCGTAATAACATCTTTAGATATTCCAGTCATATCTTCTTGTTTCCAATCGAAAGTCTTCATTCTAGTCTTCAAAAATTTAGTAAATTTGATTTCCAAGTCTTTCGGGATCTTTTTGCCTATCAGCACTTTAATATTAGGATCTTCAGGAACCAAAGTTACTTCTTTAACGTCCTGTTCTTCTGGTTTTGCTATTGCGAAGTTGGCTTCGCATCCGATTTCATGCATGATGTGTAGCATTCTCTAGCTTCTTATTGGTCTCCTTTTATAGTATCTACTCCCCAAGGTGTTGGAATTTTAACACATTGGTGATATGTTGAAGGTACTGCTTTCATTTCATGAACCCAAGGTCTCTCCAAGATTATGTTGCATCCTGGCAGTGAATTGACAACACAAAACTTTTGCATCGAATTTATTCCTCCAACATATATTGGCAATTTAATTTCGCCAATAGTATATTTAGTTTCGCCGCTAAATCCAATCAATGGAGAGGCTTTTCCATTGATATCTTCTTCTGAAATATCCATCCTTTTCAAGGTTTCCAACTTGATGATATTCAAGATTCCAAGATATGATCAAAATCTTCTTCGAAGGAAATGATATCTGAATCAGAAATCGATGCTTTCTTCACGCTTCTTTCCCCTTTATCTGATTTGCTTTGTCTTGCGAATCTTTTTTTTTGCTGAATATGTTGTTCCACATACTTCTGATCCCCCAGAAATTGTATTGATCATTTTCGCATTTGCTGCTGGGGAATCTGCTTTCTGAGTTGGTTTGGGCTTGGAAAAATCCATGCCCTCAACATCTTGGGCCTTCTTCCTTCCTAACAATTCTGTCAAGTATCCTTTAGCTAGAAGAGTAGATATTTCTCTCCTCAACATCTTGCAATCTTCAGTAACATGGCCAAAATCTTCATGGTAGGCACACTATTCACTAGGATCCTTCTTTTTGAAAAAAGAATCATTCTTCTTTTGAGGTCACCCTGCTTTGTCTCCAAGATTTCGTAGTGCCATTATAATGCCAGGGGTACCTACAGAAAAACAATATGATGACAATGCAGGATATTCAATCCCATCTTCTTCTTCGACCGCATTAACTTGACTATCTACATGTCTTGTATAGGGCTTGTGCCTTGGCTTGAACACTGGAGTCTCTGTTTTCCTATTTGGACGATCATATGATAAGGCGTCCAATTTTGAAGAAGTAAGCTCATTTTCTTCAAGCCTTATAAATCTTGCATCCCTCACTTTTGCTTCATCTAAATTCCTGCATGGCGTCATTATAAGATCTTCCTGGAATTTGGAGCCTTTGTGAAGGCCTCTCTACAAAGCTTGAATAGCCGTTAACATATCTAATTTAGGAATATTTAGAGATTCTTTCGTAAATCTAGTCATAAAATCCCTAAGTGATTCATGTGGTTTCTGAATTATTTTATAAAGATCATCAGTCAGTTTTTCAAAGGTTCTACTGCATAAAGATTGACTATAAAATAAATTTGTTAAGTCAGCAAAAGAGTTAATAGATAAAGGAGGCAAATTCTGCAGCCATTTTAAGGCTGATCCTGAGAGTGTGGATCCAAAGCTTCTACATAAGCAAGCTTCCTTTAAGTTGGATGGAATAGGCACCGTCTTCATTGTTTTCCAAATAAAGTGCGATATGCTTCTATGGATCAGTAGTCCCATCATATGGCTTCATATTTGGAACTTGGAATTTCTTTGGAATTTTCACATTTGCGATCCTGTCACCATATCTATTTGGAACAAAAGTTTTTGGAATTCTCTTGTAATATAATCGTTTGTTCCTTGTCCCTGCGATGGGTTAGTAAAAGCAAATGATCCAGAAAAATTATTAGAACTATGTAAACCTGCACCCATGGTAGTTGATGGTCTAGCAGCGTGAGTATATTGCAGAATATTACTCCAAAAATTAGGAGTTGCGGTTGGGAGTGACGTATTAATAGGCGCAGATTCAGGAGCAACTGATGGCGGTGTACTTGAAAATAAATTACTAGGAGTCATTGGCGGTCTGTTTTCAGAAATCCTAGATTCAAGGATCCTGAATTGTTCCTGATTGTATTCTTGATTAGTCTTAATCGTCTTATATCAAGATTCTGCAAAATAGTAAACAAGTCAGGTAATTCCTCAGGATCGACATTCTTGGATCCGGTATTATAGGGATCTGGATTGCCATGATCGTCATAAAAACTTCTCCTTTGAGTCTGGCCTGATCTTGCATTTTCCTGAAACGAATTTCCTAATGGAGTCTCCTCAGGTAAGTTAAAGATCTGGAATGGCTCCGTTGGTCCTTTTCCTTTGTCTTGGTTCGTAATTCGAGTCGTGTTGTTCTTGTTTCTCCGATATGAAATACGCCCTGGAGGAGGAGGAGGCATAGGAGAAGAAACAACAGGAATAGTTTGCGAAGAGTTGGCTGAGTCGACATTTTCAGTATTAATTCCAAAAAATTGGTTTGACTAAAATCAAAGAGATTTTTAACTGATTGAAAGAACCTTTTGCCCCACGGTGGGCGCCAAATTGTTTTGGTCAAAATTACCTAAGATAATTTACGTTGAAGACTTAGATCAATTATGTAACCAAACTTTCGTTCGTGAGGTTAAGGGCTTGTAAAATATGTTTAGATTCAAAGATGCGTAATAATAAGTATGATTATCAAAGATTATGTCGACTTTAAACAAAAAAAACAGGTCAAAAATACTCGCAAACTATATGATGATAACAGAATATAATGCAAATTATGTTGTAAGAAACAAGATAAAAAAAGATAATGCAGTGAAAAAAAGATAAAGGAACAAAGAACACCAAGATTTGTTATCGAGGAAAAACCCTTAATCCTTTAAGGACCGCCGGCATAAAAACCCCGGGAGGAAGCAATCGTCCCTGCCTTTGTTCAGTTATTAATTGTGTTTAAAATGATTAGAATGATGAATTCGGTTGATCGATCTTTGTAAATGTGAAAATGAAAGTAATGTGAGCTATGTGTATACAAGTGTTTACGAGTGGAATGATAATAATTCATATGCCTAAGATCGATCAGCCTCCTTCGTTTATATAGACCTAGTATCCTAACTAATCTCCGTCTTTATTGGGATCTTCCAAGCCTTCGTCAAGTGAACGTTGGAGTATATCTTGACTCGATATTGTAGTTGTTTGATGATATTCTCCTCGTGTGGAAATCAGCTTGAAGTCCAATTATACTGGTGGACTTAGTCTTTTTTGCGTGTTGATAAAATAGAACATGTGTTGAATTTCCTTTAACCCTTAAAGGTATTCTTCGTAGCTTGATATCGAACATTCTGGATTCTGCATACTTATCTCAAATGAAAATAACAATGATACTTGAAATATATCGTTAGTAAGACTTTATTAAATAATTAGAATATTTAACCATATCAAGATCCCGAGACTTCAAGATCTTGGACCTTCAGGATAATGAAACCTGAAATTTCACCCAAAACAGTAGACTTCTGGAATTGACATATATCAAAACCAATATCATAAAACAAAAGCGTAAGTGATAAGAGCATGCACCATAGATCATCATCTTGACATGATCTTCTATAGTAAATCGTCTATTACACAAATAAAGATGAAAAATAATCTAACTAAAACAAGTCTTCTTGGAACAATGATCATGAGTTTCATGGATCTTTCTCTTTCATCTATCTAACACATCTTCAAAGTTCTTCACAACTTGTTCATAAGACCTTTTTATCTCTACTTGTACACAAGAGGCACAACCTTCTAACATGCATAGCTACAATCCTCTCTGCTAACTTCAACACTCCATACTTTCTCAATCAAAATATGAGGAAAACAAAATCTTGAAAATTCCTTTCCGGTAAAAATTCGATCACTACCCTTGATGTAAAATGAGTAAGATAGACTTTTTCTTTTTCTAAGTCCTTACACATTGATACACTTGGCAAAAGGTTCTGATCCTGTTTTTCAACAAAATTTACATTATCAATCAAAATACTTCCTTTTACAACTCTTCCAACCCCGGAAATATTTCCGCCTTTGGAATCCACGAAACAGACATAAGAACCTTTGACAGGAGTAAACTCCGTTAATAGTCCCTTGTCTTCCATTATGTGTCTAGAGCTTCCACTATTCACAAACCATAAATTTGCGGTCTTCCTTAGCAGCTCCTGTTGCTCTTGTGCATCAAGATCAGCCACAAAGTTAATGATCTTTTCCGTACTCAAATTATCAGGTATCTCGATCTTCACCTTTTTATCCTTTTTCTCGATTTTCACAGTAACGTTAGCTTTAGTGGAAACTTCTTCAACTTCAGCTCTTACTGGTCTTGATGGTTCAGGTTCCTTTTCTACATTCTGATGAATACTATCATGATCATCCGTACTGGCATACAATGTATAGTTGAATGAATTATCAACAAGATCATTCATTCCTCCATCAAATTCTTGAATTTCTGCCATGAATGCATGATTCTGATCATCGGTACTAGTTGATCCCCGATTATATGTACCATCATTATGTACAACCGAAGGTCTCGAGTTGTCCGTTTCTCCTGAGCTTCTGTTTCCATTATTAGCATATTGACGTCCTGAATCCTGACTTGCAATAGAACCACCCTGATTGAAGTTCTGACAATCGGTAACTGAATCATTGTCCCGTTTTGGCCTCTGACATTCACGTGCAAAATGTCCAAACCATCACAGTTGAAACCCTTTACTTTAGTTTTATCAAACCCCACTTTGCCGTCTATGACCTTCCTTCCGTTTCTATCAGTAAATCTTTGAACCCTCAATGTTAGCATAGCCAATTGCCAGTTCAGATCCATTTTTTCCTGATCATCTGGGTCAACTTGCTTGTAATCCTCCCTAACCAAATCAGGATCAGTCAGTTTTCCTTCAATTAACTTCTCATGAGCAGACACAAACGAAGCAAGAAGGCCCAAATGTCCCTCAGCAGATCTTATATGCTCATCGGCATCCCTGTTAAACCCGAGCTTGGAGAACTACTTTTCTGATTCCCATTATGAACAAGTATAGCTGATTCTGAAGAAGTTACATACATCAAGTTGTTGTCAGAATCCATCGTCATCTTCAATTTATCATCATCTCTATTTAGGTCAAAAATTACGTAAGATAATTTTATAAAGGAATTTAGACAACTCAAGGACCGAAGATTTATATGGGGTTTGGTGTCCGGGAATCTTCAAATAAAAGGAAAGTTTTCTTAATAATAATGACTAAAACTAAGAGTTTTAACTAAAAAGTATTTTAAGAAAGCCTTTGAAACAGAAATACTTCGAGTAATTAAGAAAACTGTTGAAGATAAAACTATAGTACTGAAAATTAAAGCTAGGATCATTAAATAAAGAAAGTTTTTTGCTAATGAAAATAGTACGAAAAGAGTTTTGATCAGGAAATCTCTAACAAAGACCTGACAAAGATTTTTTGAAGAAGATTTGACAAAAACAACGATGATTAAAGCAAAAAGACTCAAGATTTAGACTATGATCCCTAAATAAACTACTAAAAACATTTCGTAAATGCAAACTAAGACAAATAATAAGTAAAGAGCATGAACACAGAGCATTTTTACGAGGAAAGGCCCTTAATCCATCTGGATTGCCGGAATAAAAACCTCAGGAGGAAGCAATTGCTTCTGCCTTTTTATTATTATTATTATAATTCCATGTTAATTACAGTACGAGGGCGCAAGTGATCATTCTAAGTGATGAATTTGGGGTTGAATCTTAGAGTGTGGACGAATTCTAAGTGTTTACAGAGGTTTTTTGGAGTTTTAGAGAGAAGATGTGTGTTTTTTTCTATGGGAAAACCGAATGAATCAGCCTATTGATCACTTGCCCCTTCTATAGGAAAAAGTACAACCAACTATCCTAAAATTCCGGGATCTTGGCAGATTCTTCTCTTGACTTGAAGACGTGGCTCTTGAATGTTAAAGGACCATTTTGACACGTTTTCCAGCAACTAACTCCGACTTTGGGGGCAAGAAAACACTTTTGCACGTTCCTATATTGCTTAGATAAAATAAATAACCGTTAGTAATCTCAGAGCCGAAGATCTTGGACATATTTAGGATCTTGGCCCATATCTTAATATCTCGGCCCATATCTTAATATCCTGACTATATGTTAACTATTTGAACATATCTTAGGATCTTAAGCACGTTTTAGGATCCTAAGCATATTTTAGGATCATAAACGTATTTTAGGCATATTTAAGGATCTTAAACATATTTTATGATCTTTCTCATTTTTCATATTTATGATCCTGAATTACAAAGTTTAGCCATGAATGCTAGTTAAGATCTTGATACCCCATGATCTTGGATCTGAAAATCTCACCCCAAACAATTGTCCCCAAAATTTTAACTACGTTTATCTTCTTAAATGGAGTTGAAATTTTTCAAGATGGTTTTGACGGTATCAAGATCAAAGAAAAGTATTAGGGATAGAATTGACCGTGTGTTGAAGATCATTTCTCAAATCGCTCTTCGTGCCTCATTGTTCAGAAGATTCATGGCTCCAAGCATAGCTTCTTGATTTGTTTCGTTTTGATGATTCAGAAGGACTTCTTCAAACCTGCTGAAATATCCAAACGAAAGATGTAAGTTGTTAACGAAGCTTTTGTGGTAAACCTTCCTTGTTATGGGCATAGAATAACCAAGATCTTCCATCATAAGATCCCAACTTCCTATAGAAATGACATAGTCGAAATAGCTCTAAAAGATGCATCAATCTTTTAACTATTTGTTTTCAAGAAAAAACCTGTGGCAATTAGTGAATTCAAAAATCATACTAACGACCAAATGCTAGGATTGTCCCCAATATTGGTCATATTCTGTGAAACGACCAAATGTATATGAATTTGCGCACACAGAAAACAACTAGTCATTATAATTTATGCAAACTCTTTTGGGTAAAAGGGATTACCCTGTTTAACTTTTATACCAACAACCAAAATTTAATAGTACATCGCAAGTAATGAGGCTGAATGCCACATTAGTTCCCTATATGACATGCCATATAGGTTAGACAATCTATCCTAGCCATACAAGAAGGACCAAAACAATTCAAAAAAAGAAACCAAGGCTATTACAACGAGATCAAAAATGAGACAGGCGAAACACAACTAGTTACACGCATCATCCATGATCAGAGCCTTTGGTAGCTTCCAAGCAGCCAGCAAGTTCGAAGTTCTTGCATTATTCTTGAACTGCATCTTGACAAGTCTATAATGAACAGTCTCCAGAATAATATCTCTAATTTTTTCAGGCGGTCTTGCATAGTTGCTGAACATACGGTTGTTTCTCTCCTGCCATACATAATAGACGGAAGCCGCGATCACAAGATGAGCAATAACACTTTTGGCGGAGTTATTCTTGCGAGAACATAAGAAATCAACAACTATATCATCCCATTTGCATGAAGAGCTCTCCATGTACGTCACATCTTTAATCAAAGTCCATACTTTTGCCGAATATGGACATTCAAAAAACAAGTGAGCATGAGAGTCTGGGCCTGTTTTACACAAAGAGCAACAAACAAGGTTAAGATTAACAGCCCCACCCACATCCCACGGTTTCAACTTGTCATGAGTTTTCAACTTTTTCCTCATCACCAACCAAAGCAAAAATGCATGTCTAGGTATCGATTTTGAACTCCACACAAGAGTAGCCCAATCCACCCTTTCACCCCAAGTACGGGTTGCATCCCAAACATTGGAGGCCGAGTAATTTATGCAAACTCATGAATGATGCAAACTCAAATGATAGACATGTACAATACTAAACACATATTGTTATCCGGTTGTCTAACAGAGAGATTATCCCTGTTCTTTTTGATGACTGTTTTGGTCAAAAATTACTTAAGCTAATCTACGATGAAGACTTAGATCAATAATATAACAAAACTTTCGTTCCTGAGGTTAAGGGCTTGTAAAATATGTTGAGTTTCAAAGATGCGTTAAATAAAAGATGTTTATCAAAGATTATGTTGACTTAAACAAGAGATGAAGGTCAAAGATATTCACAAACTAATGATAAAAAACAGAATGTAATGCTAATTATATGATAAATATAACAATATGCAAGATCGACGTAAATATTAGATATATAATGCGATAAAAGTAAATAATAAGGAGTAAAGAACACCAAGATTTTTTGACGAGGAAAAGCCCTTAATCCTTTAAGGATTGCCAGCATAAAAACCCCGGGAGGAAACAATTGTCCCTGCCCTTGTTCCCTTATTAATCGTGTTTAAAATGATTACAAAGTTTGAATTTGGTAGTGTGTAACATCTGTGTCGTAATAGCTTCTTGTTTTTGCATTTAGTCGTTTAGCTTCTAGCTGGTATGTATGGTATTTTTGATGTTGCACAAGGTGCATGTTTTGTAAAGTCAATCTAGCAATTCAGCTAGATTGTCTGTTTTGATTGAAATATAAAAATATAGCCAGGGGTGACGGTCTTTTACCGAAAAAGGTTGAATTTGGTTGATCGATATTTGTAAGTGTGAGAATAAAGAAGAGAGTCACGAGAGGAGTGTGTGAATACAAGTGTTGTGAGCAGTAAGTAAACAAAAGATTAGATGCCTATTATTGATCAGCCTCATTCGTTCATATAGACCTAAGATCTAACTAATTATCCGAAGTTGTAGGGATCTTCCAGGTCTTCATAAGTGAACGTTGGAGCATATCTTGATTGATCTTGTGGCCGTTGAAGATATTCTCCTCATGCTGAAATCAACTTTAAGTCCGATTATGTTGGTCGACTAAGTCTTTCTTGCGTGTTAACGAGTTATAACATGTGCGAAATATATATCATACCGTTAGAGGTATCTTTCCAAGCTTTACATCGAATATTCTGGAATCTGCAAACTTATCTCATGTGGAAATAACAATAACATTTGAAATATATCGTTACTAAGACTGGCGATTTCCGACAAGTTTTTCTAGAGCAAGAAGCGGAACAACAAGAAAAGAAATTGTAAGATATTTAATAAGTAATCAGAAATATTCAACTACTTTAAGATCTTGAGACGTCAAGATCTTGGACCTTCAAGATATTTGATGTGACCAATTTATGTCCATCACCCACATCATTATTGGCCATTTATTTAAGTGTTTTGAGTCGATTTTATGTGCATTTGGCGCGTTTATGGTGTTTGTTAGTGTTTTCAGGCTCTAAACAGGTTACGCGTTCATTTGGCACATTTTCGGAAGACTTATTGGCCTAGAAGTTTATTTGTATTACTGAGAGTTGTTTCAAGTGGAAGAGATGGCGAGGTTCAGCAAGTTTCAAGATAGAAAGAAGAATTTGTACACATGCTTGTGACTGCGCCGCAGTGGGGATGTACCTAGACCACTGCGCCGCAGCCATTATCCATGGAAAAGAATTGAAATTACCCCACTGCGGTGCAGTGGGGATTACAAAGGTTGACTGCGCTGCAGTCAGTGGAAGAAGAAATCAAGACGTGGGATTTGGTTGTGCCGCAGTGGAGAAATTCACAAGCCACTGCGCCGCAGTTGTTTGGAAGTCAACAAGTTCTCAGTCAAAGGTCCCACTGCGAGGACATCACAGCCCCACTGCGCCGCAGTGGGTGCACGGGAGTTGAGGTTTTGGATCGTTTCTGCATCAGATTTCGTGGAGAGTATAAACAAGAAACATAACCCTAATTCCCAACTTATCAAAAATCTTTCTAGGAGTTGTTCTACAAGGGTTCTTCAATCTCCAAGCAAGTTTTCTTAGGCGGATTCGTTGAAGATTCACGAGCACCCATCTAGATCGTATCTACTTTTATTGTCTTGCAATTTCAATTTCTCAACGATTGGTACATCATGTTTCTCTTTAATTTTAATCATTATTTTGAATTGATCATGAGTGGCTAAACAATTTATCATCCACCTTGATGAAACTAGACGAATGATGTGATTCCAATATTTTTAATTCATAGGGTTTATTTAATTATCATTGTTCCGTGATCTTGATGATTTATTCTTTTCAATAATTATTATGATATTGGTTGCATATAAATTCTTCTTTGGTGGTACCAGTTGAATGCATATGTGATTTTAAAATGGTTGTTTGTCTATGAGCAATTATCACTAGTTCATGGTATGGTAGTGAATATCATTTTAAGAGAAGTGTGGTTTTGTCAACGTAATTTATGACGGTTGGTGGAACCACGTTATTTTTACATAGGGGCAATTGATAATTTGATAGTCAGTAAAACTAATTGTTGGAAGAGTTGTCTTGGCATTGGTGGTACCGGTCTGGGTAATTCAACTAGCAATTTAGGTGATTTGGTAATTTGTTCACGGTTGGTGGTACCACGTGAGCACCTTAATCTTTTCACAACTATCCTTAAACTCAAATGAATTTGTTCTTAATTAAATGCAATCACATTTGAGGTTAAGTGAATTCAAGGTGGATAACTTTTATTTATATTGTCTGAGACTTTCTTACTTTTATGCAATTTGTCTTTCAAATTCATTTTAATTTTATTGTCAAAAGGTTTTCGAAGCAACACCCGTTTTCCAAACCATTTCATCAAACAATTAGTCAATCCATTCCCTGAGAACGAACATGGTCTTACCTCTTAGCTATATTACAAACGGTCGGGCCCACTGCCCGATAGTGCGTAGTAGTGAGTTTTTAGGTAATTCTAGTTTTATAAATTTAAAGCTCGATTTTGCACATCAAGTTTTTGGCGCCGCTGCCGGGGATTGTGTGCCGATTTAGTTGTTAATTTAGTGGTTTGATCATTCCTTACGCGTGAGGAAGTTACTTGCTTTAGTAGGTTAAATTTTCTTTGCTTATCACAAGTGCATTTGACGTGTGGTGTTAGTTGTGTTTTGCAGGATTATTTCTAGTTGATGAACTTGCGTTCTTCGGGTCTACCTTTGTATAGTCCTTTGAGAATGCCACCAAGACGCAGGATCAATTTTTCAGCACCAATACCGTATTCACCTGTAGCTCACCCGACTACGGATTCAAACGACGAAGGCTTCTACTTAGAGGAATTATTTAATCTAGCACTTGTTAAAGAGGAGATGGGTGATGAACAACCAAGAGACCCAAATGACATCCGTTATGGTGATCGGGCCCGCATTATTCCTACGGCTCATGGCTCCGCCATTAGACCACCGGGTATTGATCAAATTTTCAACTTGAAGCCGAATCATCTCAAAAGCATTGATGATCAAAGGTTTTTGAAGAATGAGAGCCGAATGAGCAAAGGTTCCAAGGAAGGTAAAGTTGCAAGGGCCGAGGCTAGCAACAATTCTGGAGTTATTGAAGAGATTCAGGCCTTATCTGCTCGTATGGATAAGGGATTTGCAGCTCAAGAGTCTTGGTTTGGGTATCTTAAACAGGATGTGAAAGTACTTGCTGATGGATGTGATCATTGTGGAGAGACACATTACTCTGAGGATTGTCCCAACCGGGGACCTGAAGATGTCAACAATGTGCAGAATCAACAAGGAGGTTGTAGATGCAGATTCGGTGTGACAATCGCAACATAGATTTGATTATCGTTTATGTTTTTAGGAACTTGTTTGTAATCATTTAAATAAGAACTTGTGTTGATATTTAATGATTACGTTTGAACTTCAATATTATATCTGTTTATGTTTTGTATTGTGTTTGTGTGTTATATATTGTTTTGCAGGTACAAGAACATAGAATCAAGGTTTATACGTGTCGTAGAACACTTAAACGGTGATTGGATGTTATGTACGAGTCAAACAAAGTCAAACAAAGAACTAAAGGTCGTCCCTCGTGCTGACGTCATCAGTGTGAAGGATGAACCTCGTGTTGACGTCAGCACAGGGCAAATCAATTAGTTATTGTTTCGAGCCTAATTACACGATTAAGGCCTAAGCCCACACGAACCCAATATCAATTAGTATACTTACAAGACCTAATCTACGAAATTAGGTTAATGATTTACGAATTCTTGAGAGTTATTCACGAATTAATGAGCTAAGGTTATTTGTTCCTTCGTGTGATCTTCTACACGAACCACAAGCCTTGTGCATCTCCTTGGGTTGGTTAATTGCTTATTAATCAACAAAAGGCAATAGTAATCTAGTTATCTCAAGAGGATTCCGCACTCTTGACATAACGAATCACGTCTTATTACGATCCACGCAACAATAGGGCACCTTACAAGTGGTTTCAGAGCCCTAAGGTTGATTAGCAGAAGGTTTAAGATCGTTTGATTGGCTAGTGATTGCAAATTCGTTTGAAATTCGTGTTAATTTGCATCTTCATGCTCTCCTTCGTGTGACACTTCGTGCTTACGTCAGCACGAGGTTGGTTTTGCTTCGTGCTTACGTCATTGTCACTTTGTGGACTTCGCGTCACGTGTGACTTTGTTTTACTTCGTGCCACGTCAACACGAACTACCCTTCGTGACTTAGGTCGTGACGCGTGTACTTCGTGCTTCACTTTGTGCCACGTGTACTTCGTGTAAGTCATACAGTTTCGTGCCATGTATACTTCGTGCTTCATGCCACGTGTACTTCGTATCACATGAACTTAGTGTTATTTCGTTTAATTTGTCACCAAAAGATTCGAAATGACTACTTTACCAGCTGTCGCAAACTCACCCAATGCCTTACTTATCAGCCAGATGATCATGCATGATCATGAGGTTGGTCGGGGTAATACACCTCCAAAGCTTTTCCGTATGGAAAATTATTGGATGTGGAAGAGACGTTTTGAAGACTACATTCGTCTCACTGACATGGAAACGTGGCTAGTAATAACTCAAGGTTTTGATTGGCCTTCATATGAGAAGAACAGAGTAATCAGTAGGTATACTTATGCTGATATGCCTATTGAAGAATGTAAAAGATACGCTGTTGAGGGGAAAGCATTGTCTACTCTAACTATGGCCTTGCCTCAAGATTGTGTACATCTGTTTAAAAAGTACACTACTTCAAAGGATTTATGGGATGCTCTCGAAAGATATTGTGAGGGCGATGTAACTTTGAAGAAAAACCGTATCAAGCTTCTCAAGCGTCAATATGAAGCCTTTAATGGACTGAAAGGGGAATCTCTTGATGAGATTATTATTCGATTCAGTCATCTGACCACTGAATTGTCATACTTTGAAGTTGTTTATCCTCAAACTGAGCTAGTTGATAAGTTTCTGGATTCACTGCCTAAAACTTGGACTGATTATGTTCATCAACTTCAAGATGATCTGGAATACAGTACATGGGATTTTGAGTAGGTAGTCTCCAAGCTGAAGAACAGAGACATGAAGAGAAGGATAAAAGACACTCACTCAGATTTTACACAAGATCCATCCTTATATCATGCTAAGTCTGTTCATTTAGCAAGTTCCAGCTCAGGAAATAATGCATTTCTAAGTGGTGTAGAAGCAACACCAATAGTAGATGCTGATGGTATTGTCGGATATGTTGCTTATGACAATACAAATTCAAATGTTAAGAGCAATGCACAATCTTTCCACTCTATGCCAATGAGTATGAGTTCAGCAGAAGGAAGAATGAGTATCTACTCAGCCTTTTGTAATGCTCATGAAGCATTTATTGGGGGAAAGGTTACTGATCCTGCAGTAATTGATGAGGATTACAATCAAATAGATCCTGATGATTTGGAAGAAATGGATCTACAATGGCAGCTTGCTATGCTTACTATTAAGGTCAGAAGATTCACTCAGAGAACAGGTAGACCTATAGGTAATGGCACTAAAGGCTTTGACAAATCCAAGGTGAAATGTTATAATTGCGATGGATTCGGTCATTTTGTAAGAGAGTGTCAACGACCTAAGAGGATTGATAATATTGTTGCTGGTCGTCAAAATTACAATCAAGGCGGTATTACACCGAATAATCATAAGACGCAAGCGATGATTACATATCCTGTTACTCCACAGCAGCCAGTTTCGTCACCATTTTTGGAGTCAAAGGCTGTTGTTGTTCAAAATCCAGATGGTACTTATCAATGGGATACACAATCCGATGACACCTCAAATCATGCCTACATGGTAGAATTATATGATGAGGTAGCTGCAACAATTGATTATGTTGTGTACTCAAGTGAAGAAAGTGCATCTGAGATAGTACAGAAGAATATGTGTAATGTTGCTAAGACAGTAAAATCTGAGAGTGAACAAATGACTGCAGTAAAAGCATCTGAAGAAAAGGAAGAGTCATCAAATCCTGTTGATGACATTTCTATGAAGAGCATTGAAGAACAGATGAAGAACTTTGAGATACCTGAAGGTATGACAACTGAAGATTTTGTTGCATACATGGCAGATTGCAAGGCTGCAGATCAGAAGGTATCCTGTTCTTTATCTTCTATAATTGACGTATGTAAAATGGTGTCGGATTTAAAACAAGAAATATTGAAACTAAAAGAAAATTCAACTAGTTTAACTGCTGAAAATGTTATCCGTAAAAAGGAAAGTAATGTGTCTAAAGATTCCGATTTACTTCTACAAGATCGCCAACAAACTGAATTAGTTTTTAATCCAGATGAAGTAGTATACTATACTTTGAAAGACTGTGATACAGTTTTCTATGATAAAGAAGTTTCTATAAATAGGATTGAACCTAAATCAAGAATTGATAAAGTTTGGTGTGTGGAAAATAAAGAAGAATGGTTAGCTGAACAAATTCCATATAAGGATAGACATTATGCTCCTTTTAAACCAATAACAAATATGGAAGAAGCGATACCGACGCTTGATACCATAAATGAAATGAAGGAGTATGGTATACCAATCCCTGAAATAGAAAATGGTAAATCTAGAAAACAACAAGTAAAGAAATGCTATACTTGTCGTGAGAAAGGCCATATAGCTATTGAATGTCCAAATAGGAAGGTCAAGAATCCTAAGAATGACAGTCAAGTCAAGTCAAGGGATGTTAGTGATATTCCTAATACTAAAGAGAAGGGTAAACTAGTTGAACAAGTAACTTCACCAAAATTTATGAGTCCATATAAAAAGGATTATTATGAGGAGTATGCAAAAAGACATCCTGATAATAAAAATGCATAGAATTATGTTAAGTTACTTAGAAATGTGTCATATGGAGAGTCTATTGTTACAGATCAAAGGATTAGTGTCAATAGATCTAAGACTCCAAAACGACAGGGACCTTCACAGAATACTACTTTTAGTAGTGTAAGTCCGAGTCGTTCTCGTACACCTCAAAGGAGTAATTCACCTAGGAAGATGGCTCAACAAAATCGATCTCCTCCTGTTAGAATTAATAGTTCGTCAAAATTCTATGATCGATTAGGGAGTCAACCTAGATTTGGTACTCACTCACCAAGGAATTCACCTCCTAAGACTCGTTTCACTTCACCTAAGAAACAGTCTATGACACCATCTTCATCCAAGGCTCCATTAAAGAGCGATGGATATTGGACCGAATTAATCATTAGAGATGAATTCGGCAAACCTAAACCTCAAAAGGTTTGGGTACCCTTTAGAAACTAACCATCTTATCGTCTAATGTGCAGGGAGAACCAAGGAAGCCTATTAGTCTTTGGTATGTTGACAGTGGATGCTCTCGGCGCATGACAGGGGACAAGAACGTTTTGTCCAATTATGAAGATGTAAATGGGTCGTATGTTAGTTTCGCAGGTCCCAAGGGCGGCAACATTTTCGGCCAAGGTGATGTTGTCAATGGGAAGATTATACTGGAGAAAGTCAATTATGTGGAACAGTTATCACATAATTTATTAAGTGTTTCTCAGATTTGTGACAAGGGTAACACTGTCCATTTTAATGAGAAAGAAGCACTTATATTGAAACCAGGATATGTTATTCCTGAAGACTGGATCCTGCTGAAAGCTCCTAGGAAGAGAGACATCTATGGCCTTGTGTTAGGTGTTGATAATCCAGAGGAGTCTCTTTGCTTGTTATCGAAAGCAAATGAATCTGAATCGTTACTATGGCATAGAAGAATGGGACATATCAATTTCCGAAAGATGAATGACATTGTCAAACATGGTTTGGTTGACGGCGTTCCCATGAAACGGTTTGGAATGGAAGACAAATGTGTACCTTGTCTGAAAGGTAAACAACAAAAGTCTACACATAAACCGAAACAAGAAAATTCTATTGCCAATCCTTTCGAGTTACTTCACATGGATTTATTTGGTCCAGTGAATGTAAAAAGTATCGGTGGGATGTACTACTGTTTGGTGGTTACTGATGATTACTCGAGATTCTCATGGGTATTCTTTCTTAAATCGAAAGATGAAACTCCGTAGATTTTGATAAATTTCTTTGTCGAAACTGAAAACATTTATGGAGTTTGTGTTAAGAGAATCAGGTGACAGCGGAACTGAATTCAAGAATAATGTGATGGATGTCTTTTGTTTGTCAAAGGGAATCCAACATCAATACAGTTCTCGGTATGAACCACAACAGAATGGAGTTGCTGAAAGAAAGAATAGGACTCTAATCGAGACAGCCAGAACTATGCTTGCAGAATCAGAGCTTCCTACTATGTTTTGGGCGGAGGCGGTGAATACAGCTTGTCATATTTTAAATAGGGTTACTGAAGTTAAGTGTCATAATAAGACATGTTATGAGCTTTTACATAAGAAGAAACCGAATTTACAAAATGTTGAGCCATTTGGTGTACCGTGTACTTTCTTGAAGTATCTACCTCAGTTAAAGTTTGATTCAAAGGTTGAAGAGGGATTTCCCATGGGTTATAAACCGGGAACATCAATTCGACGGGTTTACAACAAACAGATCGGCAAAGTTGATTTGGGAACAAATATCAAGATTGTCAGTCATAAGCCCGCTATTAATTCTGGAAGTGGCAAAAACTTGGATTACGATAGTGTGTTTAGTTCACTACATGGTCCTGATTCTTATTCAGATCCTGAGACAGTTGATGATGTGATTTTTTTAAGAGATCACATGGATAATACTCCTATATCTCCGCCTACTCGAAATATCGATACTACTCCAACCAATGTTCAGTCTACTACTGATGTTGATGAAAGTGGTAGAGACAAGAATAAGACACCAGATTCAGATAATAGTGAACCCGCGAACACTACACCACTTACTCCATCAAAGGTTACACTGCCTGATGATGATCTTATTTCTGAAGAATCGGAAGATGATTTTAGCTCTCCTGAGTTCCAGATTAGAACAAATTTAGGAGAAAGTCTGAATGTTGATTAGGTTCCTCAATATCGAATTAATAAGGATCATCCAGTGGAGTTTGGGAGTTAGTAGATGTGCCTAGAGGTAAAGAACCGATTGGAACTCGTTGGGTATATAAATGCAAACAAGATGACAAGAGGATCATTACTAGAAATAAAGCACGTTTGGTTGTTCAGGGGTTTGCACAACGAGAAGGATATGACTATAACGAAACTTTTGCACCAATTTCTAGGATTGAAGCTATAAGGTTATTTTTAGCTTTCACAAGTTTCAAAGGTATAAAGGTGTATCAGTTAGAAGTTAAGAGTGCCTTCTTGTACGGTGAAGTTAAAGAAGAAGTGTATGTTTACCAACCACCGGGGTTTGAAGATCCGAATTATCCAAGAAGAGCATATCGACTGGATAAGGCTCTTTATGGATTGCATCAAGCACCCAGAGTGTGGTATGAAAAATTGTCAACGCATTTGTTGACAAATGGTTTTACAAGAGGATCGATAGACAGCACATTGTTTATCAAATGGAAGAAGCGAGATTATCTAATTGTACAAGTTTACGTGGATGATATCATTTTTGGTTCATCTATTATAAAGATGTGCAAAGAGTTTGAAATGAGCATGAAAAATGTATTTGAAATGAGTGCTATGGGGGAATTGCAATTTTTCCTCGGACTACAAGTAGATCAAAGGAAAGATGGATTCTTTACTCACCAGTCTAAGTATGTCGATGACATCTTGGAGAGGTTTCAAATGCTAGAGTCCAAGACATATGGTACTCCTATTCAGCAAAATCATGGTTTAGGAGTGCTTGATCCGAAAGATGAACTTGTGGATGCAACTTATTACCGTGCTATTATTGGCTCATTGATGTATCTGACTGCTTCGCGTCCAGATATTATGTTCGCTGTTTGTCTTTGCGCTAGATTTCAAGCTAGTCTGAAAGAGTCACATTTGACTGCAGCAAAACGTGTTCTACGTTATCTTAAGGGAAACCAAGGGCTTGGTCTATGATATCCAATGGGAGGAACGTTTGATTTTGTTGCATATACTGATTCGGACTTTGGTGGTTGTAACAATGACAGAAAGTCTACGACTGGAGGTTGTCAATTGTTAGGAGGGAGATTAGTATCGTGGCAATGCAAGAAGCAGACATGTGTTGCTCAGTCTTCATGTGAGGCAGAATATATGGCTGTTGGTAGCTGTTGTTCCCAGGTATTGTGGATTCAGCAACAACTTCGTGACTACGGTATGGATTTTCTTGATACTCCTATTAGAATAGACAATAAGTTAGCAATAGACATTACAAATAACCCTGTCATGCATAAGGTCACCAAGCATATTGATATTAGACATCATTTCTTGCGTGATTGTGCCCAAAAGAAGTTAATTCATTTGGAAAAGGTTATAACCGATGATAATTTAGCTGATCTGTATACCAAAGCATTTGATAAGACTCGATTTGAGAAGTTAATTCTTCTCAATGGGATGAAGAATGCTGATTCATATTAAATCTCTCAAAGAACTAATTTTGTAAGTTTGTGTCTGTAAATAGCTAGAGTCATAAAAAATACAAAAAGAGTTCTTAGTGTCATGAAAATCATAAAAATGTGAAAAATGAGAAAATGACAAAAATATGAAGAGATTTAAGTTAATGCTGTAAGATGATTAGAAGTGAGGATACTTAGCTTTTAAGTCTGCTTAATCGTAATATAACTGTTCAGTTCAGTAATTACAATTTGGGATATATTGATAGACACAAAGTAGCAAGGTTTCCTTAATCTGAACTTAAATTATACAATGTTCTTGTGGGAAACATATTCAGATATATGGCTGAGAATGCTTGCTTTTCGGTAATGAATTGATCTAGTCCTTAAATTTTGTGAAAGATCATGCATTACTATAAGATTTGTTCAATGTATAGGCAAAAACCTCTACCAATCATGAGCATGAAAGCTAAATGTGATATTGTTATGCAAATGAAATGAATGAAAATTAAGGGGCTAATGTGGTTTTTGAGATTCGGACAAGTATGTCCTCGGGGTGTTTTTGTATGTGACATCCGTCACCAAAACTGGTAATTTATTATAGTCTCTAACTTACATTCCAAATTTCTTGACTAGTCAATATGCCTATATAGTATAACAAGCATAGAAATGTGGTGATCATTTCCAATATGGGATTTCTATTACTTGAATTTCAAAAGTTTAGGATTGAGATATTTGATCTTCCTAAACATAGATGACTATAACTATCCCCGTAATTTCTAGACTTGTAGTTGTTAGTCATATTTATTTCTAGACATTAATAAATTAGTATACGCTATTTAGCGGTGAACGAAATCAATAATTATGAAAATAATATATAATTAGTATAAGTAGTAAGATGGTAATAGTAATAGTAAAATATCATATGTTTAGTAAAAAATTTTAGTCATATATATATTACAACAATTTATGGTGAGCAAGGAATTTTAATTCCATTATTATTCTTATGATGCATTAAGTTTAATTATAAACTAACTTAACCACTTATTTCTATACTTATAAAACATATGTATCATTAATGATCAAAGGAAAAAAAATTCTAAAACACAAACTCTATGCTTGGTTGCCGTCGAACATCATCAAACAAAACACACCATCACAAATCTATTTTTTTTTACCACTCAATTGTCAAAACAATCATCTTAAGGAGTTCTTGGATTTTGGTGAGTCAAAATTTACTTTTCATTATGCTTTCAAAAAGATCCTTTATATAAAATCTATGGTTAAAATTCTTATAATATTTATTTTAATTTGTCAAGGTATCTAAGGAGTGATCATCAATCTTGGGGTAAATTATTTTTTTTATTTTTCTTTTCATATATATTAGTCTTTTTATTTATTAAAAAAGATATATATATATATATATAAGCATATATTTTCTTTTATTTATTAATTTTTATTTATAAGTAACCTATTTGATGAATATATATTATGGCAAATTTATAATAATGAATGAAAAGGTTTTTTTAAGGTTAAATCAAAAGCTTGAAGTATAAATCATATTAATGTTAAAAGTTTATGTATTTATTGTATTATAATAATTAATGTAATTAGAGAAATTCAATTATGAAGGCATGGAAATCATAATAACAGATGTAAATAGGTGTTGGAAAGATTTGAAAGTTTATATATGAATATTAGTTGTAGTAGTCTTTAAAACAGTAAGTTTGGGTTATTTCAGAATCTGGACAGATTCTGTTTGTTAACTTTGAAATGTCGTATCTTGGTCATGGAAGATGGTTAAGTCACGTTTTTGGTGTCTAAAATTAATTTCAGGAAGTCTACTTTCTGGTGGAAGTGGTTTCGTGTCAAAATAAGAAGTTTAAGGTTGTCAAACGAATTTTATAACAAAACTGCGCAAAGCTGAGTTTTCAGAACAGATTTAGGTCGACTTCAAATAGTCATATCTTGGTCGATTTTATGAACTGGAAAAATTTTTTTTCCAGAAACATTTTTAAGATGTTAAGAGTGTACAGTAAAAATTTGGATTTTTTTTGAAACTTCGAAGGCCCTTAACTTTTATAAAACTTTTCTGTGCGCAAACAGTGAATTTATTAACTAGTCTGTAATTATCGAATTTTTAAAAATAGTTCAAGAACAAAATAAATTCTGTAAAATTCATTTAAGTATCTAACACATAAAAGTTACTGTGGTAAAAATTTAAGGACTTGGTTAGTTCGGGTGATCTAGAATAAAAATTGATAAAGTTACCAAAAATTTCAGCGAATAAGAGCTTGTAGAACTAAATCATAAATCATTAAAACAAATACTCTATATTAAGTTATGTGACTTGTAACTTAATAATAGATGACAAATCAGTTGGGAATATTTTGAAAGTAGCCATATATGTATCATCAAATACGGGTTACAATGGATGGTTCTTGACCATGTCCATAATTGTAACTTGTTCATATATATGTTGTGTAGATTCTAGCGACCTTGTTGGACTTTGCATAACTACTTGCTTATTGAGGTGAGTTTCGTGACCCCTTTTTATATTATTTCTTTGGGGGGAAATGATGCTCAAAACACTTTTCATTTCTTTACTAGTTGTGCCAAAACTTGTTTGTTTTCATGGACAAATACGTGTAATTATGAAATGTGTATGTTAGCTTGCTTGTATTGATTTCTTTGATGCAATAGATGTCTTTTGATATCTATTGAAAACTATTGGAAAACTATCGACCAACTTTATACTCCAGCTGGTAGTTGTTGGTATTTAAAGCATGATTGAGTTGTTAACAAGAGTGATGGGGATTGTGTTGTTGGATAACTATGATGGCATTGATCAGTATTTAGTATGCTACTATATGTTTATATTTACACTATTGTCCAAAACTTGATATATCATGCACAGCAAACTCATTTGTATTCCTTTAAACCTACGAACTCACCAACGTTATGTTGACATTTTCGAGCATTCATTTTCAGGTAATAGCAATGCTTAAGGAGACTGAGTATAAGGACTTTAGGAAGACCAGTAAAGAGATCCTTCATGGACTCCTAGATTGCATTTGAACATTCAATACTATTTGCCACTTCGTTTGCTATTTGAGGCTTGTTGCCTAGACTTATCTCGCTTGTGGGAATCACATTTATTTGGATTTCATTTAGTATAACTCTATTATAAATTCCATGTGCTATGTTATTTCTTTTCGTCATATCCTACGATTCCGCCTAAGGTGGGGTGTGACATTGTATACCTAGCCTACCTAAAGTTTCCAACTTGGGATAGGTTGTCAGAAAGTTCGCTACATGGGTCTCATAGAAAATCACGGGTTCCATATAAATAATGAAATGCAAAAGCAAATAAGTGAAATCACAAAGTATTTAATTTCAGTTATCTAAAAAGTGTCTCATGATTTGTTAAGGATGTTTTTGAATATACATTGAATTTTTGTTATCTTAGTACTAGTATCGATTACGAAAGTATACCTGAATGTGGGTCACATAAGTTCGCAAACTATTCAATGGCATATTAGGCTACTTGGGTTACATGGTGACTGTCCTTGGCCAGGGTATGTCAAAAGTGTCATAACTCAAAGGAAACTGGAAGTACCAAGTGTTTAAGAGGACAAATATATCGGTAATCGTGGTTGAATCACTGTTCATAATTAATAATAAGAGAATTATTTCTCACTTGCAGACTTATGTAAATGCTAATCTGATCTAATCCGCAGAAACTTAAGATTTCTTGTAAATAAGTAAAGTAGCTTAGTTTATTTTTATTTTTATTTTGTTTCTTTTTATATTTATTTTTGTAATAAGTGTCAGTTTGTGTGTCAAACTAGTTTTTATTGCACGAGAGATTTGATAAAGCATAAAGGTATATGATTCTTAGTGAATTGTATAAGTCTTATTGCTTACGGTATAAGTGTTTTTAAAGATGGATTTTCTAATTAATACATAAGTTGTTTAATTTAGAAAATGAAATGTTTTGAAAATTGAAAAGTCAAAATATTTTTGAATGTGTTTCAAGTAGATTTTTGAGATTTCAATTGTTTTTGGTTGCTAAGTATGCTTGACAAAGATTTGACTTGCCTTAGATTTAATTTTATTGATAGGTTGAGATTTTGGTTGTTTCGCATATTTATGATATTTTTATTGTTGATTTTGATGCATTAATGAAGTTTGTTAAGTGTGCAGGTTACAGATAATAAACTCATTTTAAATGTAATTGGCATCAAAAGTTTTAGATTGTAATTGAAGGCAAAATTGTTTTTGCTTGCTTATTGGAATTGCATTGCGACGGACAATGAAAGTTGCTCAGAAATTGCTTCTACAGACTGTGTTACAAGGATGGATTGCCTTGTAATTAACCTAAGACTTAGTGTGATAGGTTATAGTTTTATTATCAAGATCACAACCTAAGATGTAATGTGATAGGTTGTTGATATGATATTTTGTCATATATTATACATTAAATGTGTTTTGATGTAATTTTGTATTTGTTTGAGTTAAACATCAATGAAGAAATGATCGTTTTTATGTCAAGATAATAATGTAAGATTTATTTGATACATTATTGTGATGACAAGTTAGTACGGATGATTTACGATAGCATATTCGAGTAGATACAGGTTTTTAGTAACGAGTATCTACAGGTTTATGCTTCTGGAATTTCTGGAATTTTTCCTTATTTAGATTTCTGGAAAATTTGCGAAATTTGGCTAAGGAATGGAGATTATGTGATTTAAATTCTGAAAATTCGTTTTGGTCCGTGTTGACGTCATCATGCCTCATGCTGACGTCAGCGTGAAGCCCACGAAGGACTTCTTCGGCCCGGTCCACGAAGCTCCGAATATAAATACGGGTTTCACTATTCATTAATTACTTTTAATCGAAAATTAACCTTAAGTAAATCACATGAATCACCTCTCCCTCGTGCCACTGTTCATCCGTTCCTATTTTCGATCGATTTCATCTTCTTTTCATATTTAACATCCTAGTTTGTTGGTAAATACTTGATCTAGGATAGATTATTGATGTTTTAACTATGGATTTTCATGATTACAAGTCGTTATAATGCCCAACTTTTTGATTTTGCCTCGACGAACCACAGATTAAATCCTTGATTTTTGATAATTTGGACTTAAATTGGACTTAAAATTGGATTAATTAATGTTTAAACATGTTAAATCTAACAAAACTTTAAGTAAACAAGTGTTAAATCAAAATTAATCAATGAAATTTGTGTTTCGGTCACTATTCACACGAAGAACACGAACCAACTTCGTGTTCATCGAATTCGTTTCGATTTTGTTTTCTGGGCATACACGAACCATAAACAAGTCCACGATGATGTTTTTGATCGATTTTAACATCATATGGAGATGTTTTTGATCTTCGTGTTTCTGGGTTTCATATTGGCTCGTGCTGATGTCACGACGAGGGAAAACCTCCTCGTGATGACGTAATCACGAACCAGAAAACCAAAACCCTAATTTATAGTTTTCGTATATTCTAACTTTGTTTTTCTTGTCGTTTTTGTCTGTTTTTGTGCAGGTATGGCTGGACAAGGTGATAACGCTCGTGTATTCGCAAAGGAACACAATGCTACACTCGATCTCAGCATCACGCAGACGGGGTGCACTGTAGAGTTTCACGGTGTTCTCCAGTTTCTTGCACGTTGTCGCATTAACTTTGCGTTGACCGAGAATCCTCCGTTGGTAATAAGTCTCATTCGGGAGTTTTGGAACTCAGCCCGATCAGTGCAGATGGGTGATCATTTGTACATTCGTACTACTGTTGGAGGACGTTCTATTTCGTTCTCAGCTGGAGACTTAAGGACTATTTTACGCTTAGGTGTTGATGACATGGAGCAAGGTCCTACTGAGTTTACAGAAGAATTCTGTGACAGTGCTCTACGTCGTATGGGTTATGCTGGTAACATTACACACCCATACTTTAGGAAGAATCTTCGCGGCAAATGGAAGCTCCTTGCTTATTATTTGTTGAGGTCTATGAGTCATCGGAGTACGGGTCATGATCAGATGAATATCTAGAATGCATCTCAGTTGGTTGCTTTGGTGCTGAACAAGCCATACAGCTTTTCTCAGTACATTTTTGATAATTTTGAAAGGCAAATGAGATCATTTGGAACCGACAAGAAGTTTTACTTGTTTCCAAGATTTGTGATGATTATCATTCGTCACTTTGCAGCTGATTTGCCATTTGACGGTCTTACGTTCAATTTAGGTCGTCTTAGTTATAAGGCATTTGCTGAAAGTTTGAAGCACGTGTCGGGAAGAAATGTTCCGATTGAGGTTGATAATCCACCTCTGTTCGGACATTTGATTAATCCTAACTATGTTGCACCTCGACAAGGTTGGGAGGATGAAGAACCCGTTGCTGGTGGTGGTGGTGATGATGATCAGGCTCATGACGATCTTCATGAAGAACGAGCTGATCAGTTTGAGGGACTCAATGATGTTCCTCTGTATGCTGGTGATCTAGAGCATGATTCTGATATGGATGCTCTCATGGAGGACATTGATGATCCTACAAATCTTGTACCACCATTTTCTAGAGTTTCTACTTCTACCTCTGCTCCAGTTGATGTTGCTGTTGGTCCTTCTGAAGTTCCGGTTAATGTTTTTGAGGACTCGAAAGATGAAGAAGAGGAAGAAAGACTGCCAAAGCGAAGAAGAAGACATACAAGATCTCAAGCTGAAGTTGATAGAGAGTTTGCTGCTTATTCTGAAGCCATGGAGAGGTCTCATGCACCTACTGGTTGGTGATACTCCATCGGTTACTGCTTTAAGAGCTTCAGTTTCTGATGTTCCTGCTTCTGTGTCTACTACTTCTATTGCTGGTGTTACTGTTGGGGAGAGAAGGTCGAGACCAAAGTTTATAATAAGGGGAATTGGTTCTCGTGCACAAGTTGTTACTGAGGCTACGACTGTTACGATTCCTGCTGCTCCGGAGTCTACAGTTCTTCAAGAGCCAGAGCCGACACTTGCTGCTCCTAGGCCTTCGTCTGCTCCTATTCAGGCGACAGTTCCTGTTTCTACAATTATGGGACGTCTGTTGGCTCCTCTACAAAGACCACAGATGCCTCCCACAGGAACTTCTAGTGCTCATATGCCTTCGTTTGAAGCTAAGATGCAACCTCAGGCCTCTACATCTGATGTTGCTTCTACTTCACGTCCACCTGTACCTGTTCAAGTGCAGCTGAGTCGTTTATGTTCTGAGAAAAAGATGTTAGAGATGAGGGTTACAGCTTTGGAGAGTCAGCTAAAGCTCCAAGCTGCTAAGCATCAGGAAGAGATGGACATGATGACAGCACTTGTTCATTCTCTTGGTTCTAGACTTGACCAATTCTTGGCTCAAGGGGGAGATAGAGATGGTTGTAAGGATGATGAGCTAGCAAAGAAGACAAGAGATGATGATCATGATGATTAAGATCGAGCTCAAGATCCAAATCAACATCAAGCAGATGGTGAGCCAGAGAATAGAGGTCAAGATCAAGATGTTGCTGATGCTGCTACTATGGATACAGAGACTGCAGATGTTCAGGGGGAGTCATCAAGACAAAGAGAGTCAGAGATTACAGGTACAGCTGTTGCTAGTACTTCTGGGACTCAAGATAAAGGCAAAGCTGTGATGACCACTCCAGATGCAGATCCTGATGATCTAGATAACAATGATGATGGGGAAGATTCCAATTCAGGTAACTCCGATTCTAATTCTGATAGAATAGAAAGGGAGATAGTGAATGATCCTCATAATCATAAAGTAAAAGAAAATCTTAGCAAAGGAAAATCTACTCAGGATAGTGAGTCAACTAAGACTGATTCTACTACCAATGTCTCTACAGAGTCAGATTAGCACCCTTTAATTGTGCATAGACTAGAAAAGAGATTGGGATATGATCCACAAGCTCTTATGAGAGCTAGAGCTGAGATTATGGATTATGATGATTATTATGTATCAGGATCACTTAGGGATCAAATGAAAGAACAGTCAGGGTTAACTCATACATCTTCAGAGTCAGAGTCAGATTCGGATTATGAACCTTAGTGCTATTGATTTTGTATTTTTTTTGATGTGTGTACATTAGATTACTTGAGTTATATTAACAGTTTAGAGTGTTAATCAAAGTGTTATTCAGCTTAGAATAGTGATCAAAGAATTATTCTGTTCGGCTTAACATATTGATAGTGTAATTTTAAAATACTCGAGTAATGAAGAATAATAATTATAAGATAAATATTAATGTGTTACATTATATTTATGATATAATATTATTGTTGTAAGTTAAAATAGATAAGGATTATAAGATAAATATTAATGTAATTGCTACATTATATTTATGATATAGTATTATTTATTTTAATTTTTGTTATGTATTTATACTATTTATTATGTCTTGACTTATGATTCACGTTCTTTATCTTTGTATATGTAAATTGTTTGAATTGCAGATAAGCTTCAAACAATAGGTGCATTGGACGATCTTGATGCTGAAGAAGATTTAGAAAGTATCGATGATGAAGATTTGGAAGAAGGAGAGTTCATTACTTTAGAAGCTGATAGAAGAAGGTTGCTTGAGACACCTTATGACTTTGATCGTGTCTTTAATGAAGATGAAGTCATTCAAGTTGAACCAATAGCTGAAGTAGAACATCTCAATCTCAATCCAATCAGAGATAGTCCAGATGAACCTAAGAATGCTGCAAGGTTAAATTTGCTGTATATGCAAACATAGTCGATGAAGGACATGACAATATTTTTGATCTATACTGGAATATAGATGCTACACGAGAGGTTGAACTTGGAAGATTTAATATACCTCCGGTGCAGCAAGATCATGAGTTTATTATTAACAGACTGATTCCAGGTTATAGAGGACATACTGGTTTGATGATACGTGATACGTATAAACCATCGATGTTTTGGGAATATGTCTCAGACAAGGATGCACCCAAATACTTCTCAGTGATACAAAGTTGGTTCTATGATCACAGAATCAAATTGTTTATTATCAAGAGAAAGGAGGGTTGCCAGTACATGTCAATAAGTCAAAGACACTTCCACTTTCTTAGTGATTCTGACATGATAGATTTGGGAAGACACTGGTTCGTTAATCTTCAGAGCAATGGACTTGCAGATTTCTACTGGAATAGATTCAGAGATGAAAGGATTAAGTATTTCAGTGATAGAGGTCGATGCCAGAATAAAGGTTGATAAAGCCAACAACTTTGAAGAAGATTAAGAAACCAGATGGCACATTTCGGTTTGTCCAGAGAAGGATTAAATGTGTTAAGAAGGTTCCCGCTATCAAATGGGATCAAGACATGCTGACGGAGATGACATTTTGCCAGATAGAAATCAAGTCAGGCGAAGCACAGATGTTTGTTGATGATTCAAAGAAACAAATGTTGCTACGCATATATGATCCAATGCAGGTTGTCAATTTGTCAAGAGGTGATCAGAGAAGACTTTTGGATATACCTTGCTCAGCTGTGGATTTTTGGAGAGTAGAGGAAAGGCGCTATCGCAACATTCTCGCTCATTGTTTACAAGAGAGAATTCATGCGAATAGCACAAGACTTTTGTTTAATGGATAGTTTTGAAGTTCAAGTTCGAAGACTTTAAAGAGATCTAGTTGCAATCGTTAAGGGGGAGTCTGTAGAAGCAGATTCGGTGTGACAATCGCAACATAGATTTGATTATCGTTTATGTTTTTAGGAACTTGTTTGTAATCATTTAAATAAGAACTTGTGTTGATATTTAATGATTACGTTTGAACTTCAATATTATATCTGTTTATGTTTTGTATTGTGTTTGTGTGTTATATATTGTTTTGCAGGTACAAGAACATAGAATCAAGGTTTATAAGTGTCGCAGAACACTTAAACGGTGATTGAATGTTATGTACGAGTCAAACAAAGTCAAACAAAGAACTAAAGGTCGTCCCTCGTGCTGACGTCATCAGTGTGAAGGATGAACCTCGTGCTGACGTCAGCACGGGGCAAATCAATTAGTTATTGTTTCGGGCCTAATTACACGATTAAGGCCTAAGCCCACACGAACCCAATATCAATTAGTATAAATACAAGACCTAATCTACGAAATTAGGTTAATGATTTACGAATTCTTGAGAGTTATTCACGAATTAACGAGCTAAGGTTATTTGTTCCTTCGTGTGATCTTCTACATGAACCACAAGCCTTGTGCATCTCCTTGGGTTGGTTAATTGCTTATTAATCAACAAAAGGCAATAGTAATCTAGTTATCTCAAGAGGATTCCGCACTCTTGACATAACGAATCACGTCTTATTACGATCCACGCAACAATAGGGCACCTTACAGAGGTTTCCAGCGCAACACCGATTTTCAGAACCGGTCATCAGGTAATAACTCTTATAACTCTTCTTTTCCTGCTAATACTACTCGTTTTTCAGGTAACAGGTGGCAAAGGAATAATTATCAAAGTCAGCCACAGCAGCAGGAGACTCAACAAAGCCAAGGACCAGGTTCTTCCTATTCTACTACCGATCCTAATGCCGAGTTGAGGGAAATGATGAAGCAGTTGATGAGCAATCAAGATGAGACAAACACTAGCATTCAGAATATCAGGGAGGACACTAGGGAGTTGAGTGAGAGGTTGGACAGGATTAATGGTAAAGTAGAGAGAATCAGGATATCAACTTCAAGGATCTTGAGAGTAGGATGGCTGCTATCACTAGGCCCCAGGGTGCTTTGCCTAGTAACACTCAGCAGAATCCGAAGCAGAATCAAGGTCCTAACAATGGATAGAAATATACTCCACCTCCAATTCGTCAGGAGCAAGCAAAGGCCATTACTACTCGAACAGGTAGATCTTATGACCTTCCTCCTATGCCTAATGTTGTTGTTTCAGATGTGCAGGATACAAGTAATAATGATGAAGCTGATGTTGATGAGGAGATCGAGATGGAAGAAAGTCCAACCGTGAATACCCTGGTTACTCCACAAAAACCGGCTGTGGTACCTGAGGCTAAGCCTTATAAGCCCAAGGTTCCATTTCCACAGTGGTTCAGGAAGGCTAAGTTGAAGGAGCAGTATGACAAGTTCGTGAACATGATCAAGAATGTTCACATTAATGTGCCTTTAGTTGATTTAATTCAGGGGATGCCCAATTATGCCAAGTTCATAAAGGAACTAGTGACTGATAAGGGAAAGATGGATGAGGTGAAAGCTACATATCTCAATGCTGAGTGTTCTGCTATCTTGCATAACCAAATTCCACCAAAGCTTGAAGATCCAAGGAGTTTCCTTATCACTTGTTCTATTCGCCTTACTCGGTTTAGAGTAACTTGGCTTCAGGTATTCTGAGACCTACTCGGATGAGTATTAGATTAGCTGATCACTCTTTTAAGTATCCCATTGTGATTGCTGAAACATGACTGTCCATGTAGGCCATATTGTTTTTCTAGTTGATTTCGTATCCTCGAAATGGAGGAAGACACGAAGGTACCCCTAATTCTAGGTAGACCATTCCTTAATACCGCGGATGCTATCATCAGGGTGAAAGATAAGAAAATTTCTTTGGGTGTGGGTACGGATAGAATTGTTTTTAACGTTGAAAGGTCTATTAAGCATGCTTATTCTACTGACGAGTTTTGTTTTAGGATAGATGTTATTGATGATGCTTTGGACCGAGAATTTTAGGAACTCATGCAGACAGAAATTGATGAAGAGCTCACACCGACTGATTTGGAGCTTAAGCCGTTGCCTGCCCATTTGGAGTATGCTTACTAGGCAGGTAAATCATCTTTGCTCGTGGTCATCTCATCCTCACTCTCTGGTGACGAGAAAAATCTTCTTTTGGCTGTGCTTAAAGCCCATAAGCGGGCCTTTGCTTGGAAGACCACCGACATTCCAGGTATTAGTCTTGATTTTTGCCAACATAAGATTGATTTTGTTGATGATGTTAAGCCCGTTGTCCAGAGACAAAGGCGGTTTAATTCTAACATGGAGGAGGTTGTTAAGAATGAGGTCATTAAATTGTTAGATGCAAGGATCATTTTCCCTATTGCAGATAGTTCATGGGTAAGTCCAGTCCATTGTGTGCCCAAAAAGGGGGGCATGACAGTGGTTGAAAATGAAAAAAAAGAACTTTTGGCCACTAGGACTGTAACGGGTTGGCGGGTTTGTATTGATTACTGTAAGCTTAATGATGCTACCCGTAAGGATCACCTTCCTCTCCCATTTATTGATCAAATGTTAGAAAGACTTGCAGGTAATGAGTATTTTTGTTTCTTAGATGGATTTTCAAGGTACTTTCAAATACCCATCGATCCAAAAGACCAAGAAAAGACTACCTTCACATGCCCATTTGGTACTTTTGCCTACCGGCGAATGCCTTTCGGCTTGTGTAATGCCCCGGGCACCTTCCAAAGGTGCATGATTGCTATTTTCCAGGACATGCTTGAAACCTCCATGGAGGTTTTCATGGATGATTTCTTGGTTTTCGGGGATTCTTTTTGTACTTGCTTGCATAACTTGGATAAAATGTTGACACGGTGTGAAAGGGCACGCCTTGTTTTGAATTGGGAAAAGTGTCACTTCATGGTGACCGAGGATATTGTTCTAGGGCATAAAGTGTCTAAGGCCCCGAGGTTGATAGGGCTAAGATAGATGTTATAGCCAAACTACCCCCGCCTTCCAATGTAAAATGGGTAAGAAGTTTTCTTGGGCATGCTGGTTTTTACCGTCGATTCATCAAAGATTTCTCTAAGATAACTCGTCCGATGACCCACTTGTTGGAAAAGGACGTCCCTTTTGTGTTTGATGATGTTTGTTTAAGTGCATTTCAGGTTTTGAAGGAAAAGTTGACAAATTCTCCTATCATGGTTGGTCCGGATTGGAATTTGCCGTTCGAGTTAATGTGTGATGCAAGTGACTATGCCGTTGGAGTCGTGCTTGGGCAAAGGGTTGATAAGCATTTCAAGCCCATTTACTATGCTAGTAAAACTTTGAACCCAACCAAGCAGAATTACACTAATACAGATAAGGAGTTGCTTGCAGTAGTTTTTGCATTTGATAAGATTAGGTCATAATTGGTATTAAGTAAGACTGTTGTTTTTACTGACCACTCTGCTAAGCCTAGACTTATCCGTTGCATTTTGTTATTACAAGAATTTGATATAGAAATCAAGGACAAGAAAGGTGCATCAAACTTAGCAGCTGACCATTTGAGCCGATTGGAAGACCCAAACCGGGGGGAACTTCAAGATGGGGAGATTAAGGACAACTTCCCAGATGAATCTTTAAATGTTAATTCTAACTCTGATGAAGGTCCTTGGTTTGCAGATATTGCTAATTATTTGGTTTCAGGTGAGATACCAGATGATTTCTCGAGTCAACAAAAGAAGAAGCTCAAAACGGATGCTAAGCACTACTTTTGGGAAAGTCCATACTTATTCCGTGTTTGTGTAGATGGTATGGTGAGGAGATGTGTAGCTGGAGCTGAAACTCGAGAGATTCTTGATACTTGTCACTACGGGCCAACTGGAGGTCATTATGGTCCTTCAGTTACAGGTAAAACAGTTTTTGATGCAGGTTTCTATTGGCCTACAATCTTCAAGGAGGCTCAAACGTTGGTAGAAACTTGTGACATTTGCCAAAGACAAGGGAACATAGTTAGACGGGATGAAATGCCTCAGCAAGGAATTCAGGTATGTGAAGTTTTTGACATTTGGGGTATAGACTTCATGGGACCATTCCCACCGTCTAACAAGTTTCAGTATATTTTAGTTGTTGTTGACTACGTGTCTAAGTGGGCAGAAGCCAAGGCTTTGCCTACAAACAATGCGAGAGTAGTCATTGATTTTTTGAAACAGTTATTTAGTCGTTTTGGTTGCCCTAGAGCCTTGATTAGTAATCGTGGTACACATTTTGCAAATCAACAATTGGCTAAGGTTCTTAAAAGATATGGTGTTTATCATTACTTTTCTACCTCTTATCACCCACAGACCAGTGGTCAAGTGGAAAACACCAATAGGGCATTAAAGAGAATTTTGGAAAAAACAGTCGGGGATAACCCCAAGGTTTGGTCTAAGAATCTAGATGACGCCTTGTGGGCGTTTAGGACGGCCTTTAAGACGCCGATTGGCACTACGCCATACCGGTTGCTCTATGGTAAGACTTGTCATTTACCCGTTGAATTAGAGCATAAGGCGTACAAATAAAACAATATGTTTCTCTTCACTGAAAGTCATCGTGCATTCTTAAAATCATCGTGTATCAATTGCTTCATGAATCTCCGTGCATCAATTTAACCATAATCTAAGGGTTAAGATCATGTCCTATTTGTTTTACTTTAATATTTGTTTTACAATATCCAACCCCTATATATATGTATAGGGAAGATTTGTTTTTGATTTTTTTTAGCTTGTTTTTAATCTTTAATTTTTTAAATTGTTTTTTAACATAAACCGAATATAAAAAAAAAATTCAATAAATTTATAAATTTTTTTACAAATTACACATGTTTTTTATTTTGTACATCTATCTTGGATGCCTATTCATCAAAATAGATACACAACACAATGAAAACGTGATTTTTTCAATTTTGACGCATCAATGTGTTGTTAAAAAACTTAAATAATGAAAATTAGTTATACACTATTTTTGTTTTATAGACTTTTAATACATATTTATATGTATATATGTATATGTAAATAGGGGAAATGTATTGTAAAACAAGTATTAAAGTAAACAAATAGGACAAGATTTTGACCCTTAGATCATGGTTAAAATGATGCACGAAGGTTCACGAAACAATTGACGCACAATGATTTTCATGATGTACAGTGATTTTTCAGTGAAAAGAAACTTATTATGGGGTTGGGTATTGTAAAACAAATATTAAAGTAAAACAAATAGGACATGATCTTGACTCTTAGATCATGGTTAAATTGATACACGGAGATTCATGAAGCAATTGATGCACGATGATTTTAAGAATGCACGATGACTTTCAGTGGAGAGAAACCTATTGTTTTATTTGTTTTAGTTTAATATTTGTTTTATTTTACCTAAAACCGGCTTGGGTATTGTAAAATAAATATTAAAGTAAAACAAATAGGACATGATCTTGACCCTTAGATCATGATTAAATTGATGCATGGAAATTCATGAAGCAATTGATTCACGATGTTTTAAAAATAGTCAGTGTGTTGATGAGGGAGGCACGGAGGCATTTCAGAGAGTAGAAAAAGGAAGTTGGTTTTTGCCCAAAATGAAATTGAATACTCCATAGTTATTATGGGTGGTGGTAGGCGGCTGAGGTAGGTAACCAGTAATTCGATTTGTCTCATAAGCGAAATTTTTTTTTCTTTTTTCAATTTCAGTTAGGTAGGTGGGTGCTATTTATGAATGGTAGATATATATGGATCTAATATCAGCCTGTAATTAATGAAAACTGAAAATTATTCATAGTTATTTATTGTGACACGTAGTTTGAAGTGTTTTTTTTATTGAACAGGTTTCCCTTATTTCTTGTATCTTATCTAAATTGGTTACTGAAAAGTACTTATAATGATTGTTTGAGGTTTTGCAAGAATTATGGTACTAATTACGCGTTTTATTACTTGCAGTGATATTTAGTTTGTGTCGAGAATCTTTGTCAGATACATAGGTTTGCGGTAGAAGGACCAATCGAAAGAGAAGTGCATCAAAACTTTTGGGTAATTTAATCATGGTTGCTACTGCTGCAACTGCATCGCTGTTTCCTATTCCTTCACCACAACCCAACTCTGGTGCTAAGACATATGGTAATCTTGGTGGGGTACCAAGTAATGTTGATATGCGTGGAACCAAGACAAAATCTTTTAATTATGGGATTATGCAAGTTAAGTCTAATGGACAGGCTCTTGTAAAGGAAAATGGAAATAGAGTACGTGTCATGAATGGCATCAAGACGGATGATAATGTTGCGTCACATGCCCCACGTACCTTTATCAATCAGCTGCCTGATTGGAGCATGCTTCTTGCTGCAATTACAACAATCTTCTTGGCTGCGGAGAAGCAATGGATGATGCTTGAATGGAAAACCAAACGGCCAGACATGCTTGCTGACTTGTATTCTTTTGGTTTAGGGAGATTTGTTCAAGATGGTTTTGTTTTCCGTCAAAATTTCTCTATTAGGTCTTATGAAATAGGCGCTGATCGTACTGCGTCTATAGAAACGTTAATGAATCATTTGCAGGTATTGTGTTTCTTTTGAAAGAAACACTGTTGATTTCCATACAGGGATGGAGCTAGTAGGGGGACTTGAGGGCGCTTAACCCCCGTCAACCATTCATGTTTTCCATTGCAAAGCTAGTCTATAGCCAACTAATACAAAGGTCTTTTTAAAGCAAGTCACCCCTAATCTATAAATGTTTGATTTCTAGCCATGGCTGTTCAAGTAAACCTTTATATTTGGTCCATAAAAGTAAACCATCGTAATAAAATTCTATTTTCATAACATTTTATTAAATTGTTTTATGTCTTTTACATTATATTGTATACAACGATCGGAAAAGAAATATGGTTGAGACCCCTCAATGTGAAATTCTGGCTCCGTCTCTGTTTCCATAGTTTTTATCGCTGTATGTGGCAGAATTTCAGATATTCAATGGTTTGCTAGGAAACTGCCCTTAATCATGTAAAGTGTGCTGGGCTTCTTGGTGACGGGTTCGGTTCAACTCCAGAGATGGCTAAAAGGAATCTATTTTGGGTGGTGACGAAGATGCAAGTGATAATAGAGCGCTATCCAACTTGGCAAGAACCATTTTGCTATTGGCCATCTGAGAACCGCCATTTCCCATTTATGATATATTTAACATTTTTAAATCTATTGCAGGGGTGATGTTGTTCAAGTAGATACTTGGTCAGCTCGTTCTGGGAAACATGGGATGCGCCGAGATTGGCTGCTTCGTAATTGCAAAACAGGCGAGGTTTTAACAAGAGCTTCGAGGTTGTATAACTTACAAATAATTGTAAAATTGCCTTGCTTAGTTTTTTATATATAGTGGTGTGTTTATATGATTGCATACTTTATTGATTAATGATCTAACTGATTTACTTATCGTGAATGGTTTTTGTTATACTTTGTAGTAATTGGGTTATGATGAACAAGGAGACTAGGAGGTTATCGAAAATTCCCAATGAAGTCCGAGCTGAAATAGAGCATCGCTTTCTAGATGTACCTGCAGTTGTGGATAATTACGGTAGGAAATTACCTAAACTTGACGAGGCAGCTGCTGACTATGTTCGCAGCGGTTTGACTGTAAGTTAAATTTGATCTTGGTATTTAAATTAAAACTAGTGAGATGCCCGTATGATACGGCGATATAGTGACGGCGGCGATAACGGTTTGGTTATTAATGTAAAAATAATTAAAATAAAAGGGTAGTATACTGATTTAAGAGTTAAAGGTAGATATATTAAATTAAGTTTATTAACGATGTTATATGTATTTCAAATTGAGATTTTTAAAATAGTAATTGAAAGTGAGAGACAATTTAGGGTTATCAACAATTTAATTGGAAAAATAAAAAGAAAAGTAAATAGTTTATAATGTATTATAGATATTGATGCGTAAATCACGCAACAAACGACAGCGGAAGACTGTTTTGGTATTTTCTGAGTTTATGAAACAAAATAAAAGATAGATATCCACCACCAAAATTCGTAAACGACAAGCCACCGAAATCAAAGATAAATTAAACACTCCAACCCACCACTATGATTGATAAAGGTCTAGCCCACAAACACAGATAAAAGAATCGAAGTTTTTAAGACCTCGCCACTATAATCGATAAATGACGAACCACCACTATAGATAAATGGGTCACTTCAAACCACAAGGATCTCAAATTTATAAAGGTAAATGAAAATTTTGGATAAGAAATAGAGATTGCTCTATTAATTTAATTTAATCAACTAAGTCCGCTTACAACGAGAAAATGAGCCCCTATTTATAACTACAAATGTTATTTCTAAAATAAAGAAAATGCAATAATAATATAAAATAAATAAAGGTTGTCATGTGCTAAGGACATCCACTAACTTATCAACCAATAGCAAAGCAACATATAAAGCTTCTAGAAAGATTCTTTCTGCACAAGGATCTACAAACCGTTAGGATTAACATTGTCACACGCTTCTCTCTTACTCCCATCAACAGCTATCAAGCACATTCCTTCTTTATTGAGCACACAAATTTGTGACTGAAACAAACTTTATATATTGAAACTGGAGACTTAAAACTGAAGCACCCATACTGGAGTCTGGACTGGAGCTCGTCACTGGAGTGCTTCAGTGGGCATCGTCACTAGTGGATTACTGGTAGTTGTCATTGGAGACTCTTGCCACTTGAGAAGTGTTACTACTGGTGACTGGACTAGTTCAGTGAACAATTGTCTGAAATGGGCTACTGCTGGTAGAATTAACATGGCTTGTTCAGATGACAATATTAGTTAAGATGATTTTTTCAGTTTAGAAACTTCTTTCAGCTCAGAATCTTCCATCAGTTAAGTGGTGTCAGTCAGTTCAGTGAATCTAGACATTTTAGTGAACCTGGACATTTCTACATCATTCTCCTCTTCTAAAAAAGGACTTGTCCTCAAGTCCTCAAGGATCTTCCAAATAAGGAATCAGATCTCCAACATTAAAAGTACTTGAAACTGCCATTTCTCCCGGTAGCTCAACTTTATAAGGACTCGCCATATCTCTCCAGAATCTTGAATGATCCTTCAGCTCTGGACATCTAACTTATTTTTCCTTCTTGTTAGAAATCTATCTTTTCTAAGGTGCACCCAAACTAAATCACCTGGTGCAAATTTCTCTGCTTGTTTGCTCTTGTCTTGTAATTTGCATTAGTTTTCTCAATTCTGGCCTTCACTTGTTGGTGAAGTTTCTTGATTTCTTTTGCTCTAGGCCTCGGCTTCAATACCTGCCTTTGGTTCAATCAAAAATGTAACCAAATCAATTGGAGTTAAAGGATTGACACCATAGCATATTTCAAATGGTGATTTACTGGTGGAATAGTTAGGAGCTCTGTTGAAGGCAAACTCAGTATGAGCAAGCTTAAGATCCCAATTCTTCAGTGTCTTATCTACCAATGTTCTTAAAAGCATCCCATTTGTAAGATTGGTGACTTCAGTTTGTCCATCAATTTGAGGATGATGAGACGTACTGAACATGAATCTGGTGCCCATCAATCTCCATAAGGTATTTGGAATCTCTATCTGAAACAGTTGTCTTTGGAGTCCCATGCAAACGAACAATCTCTTTGAAAATTAAATTTGTAACTGCATAAGCATAATTTGTGGTGTTGCAAGGAATAAAATGAGCCATTTTTGAAAAACAATCAACATCCACCATTATTGAATCTTTTTCTCTCTGAATTATGGACAGTGCAACAATGAAATCTAATTTAAGATTTTCCCATGGCTGACTTGGAACTGGAAGAGGAGTATACAACCCTTCAAGAAAAGTTGCCTTTGCCTGGTGACAAGTTGGACAACGACTGATAATATTTTGAACATCCTTCAGTAAACTTGGCCAATAGAATTATTCAGTGAGGATCTCTCTAGTTTTGTTAATACCAAAATGGCCAACCAAACCTCCTCCATGTGCTTCCCTTATCGGTAAATCTCTAAATGAACCCTTTAGAATACACAACTTTCAACTTTTGAATAAGAAACCATCTTGAACAACAAATGATCCTTTCTGGTTAGCTTCAGTGAGATGATCAGCAAAGCTAGATCATCAGCATTTAACTCCTTGATGAAAGAAAATCCAAGAACTCTAGCTTCCAAAATGGATAACAATGAATATCTTTTAGAAAGTGCATCAGCAACAACATTAGCTACCCCAGCTTTGTGCTTAGAACAAAGGAATACGACTGCAAAAATTCCACTCATTTTGCATCTCTAGCATTAAGCTTGTGTTGACTATTAATAAACTTCAGTGCTTCATGACCAGAGAACAAGACAAACTGTTTAGGCTTTCGATAATGTGACCAGTGATTGATAGCACAGATGATTGCATAGAATTCTTTGTCATAAGTGCTATACTTCAGTTTAGAACCATTAATTTTTTCACTGAAATAAACCACTGGACGTCCTGGTTGGACTAATATTGCACCAATACCTACCCCACTTGCGTCACATTCCAACTCAAATAACATATCAAAGTCAGGCAAAGATAACACTGGAACTGAACTGAGCTTTTCCTTCAGTGACTCAAATGCTAACTGGGCTGAATTTAGGCAGTTGAATACACCCTTCTTCAAACAATCAGTGATTGGAGCCACAACAGTAGAGAAATTCTTGATAAATCTTCTATAGAAAGATGTCAGTCCATGAAAACTTCTTCATTGATTGTAGTAGGAACTGGCCATGAACTAATACCTTCTTTTGATACCACATATCCAAGGAATATTACACTCTCTACCATGAAATCAAATTTTTCCAATTTACCATACAACTGGTGTTTTCTTAGTAATGCAAACACACTTCTTAAATGATTAACATGTTCAGCTTCAGTTTTAGAATATACAAGAATATCATCAAAGTAAACAACAAACTGACCAATAAGTGGCCTGAGAACTTCATTTATCAACCTCATAAAAGTACTAGGAGCATTAGATAATCCAAAAGGCATTACTAACCACTCGTAAAGGCCTTCTTTAATCTTGAATGCAGTCTTCCATTCATCACCATCTCTCATTCGAATCTGGTGATAACCACTTTTAAGATCAACTTTAGAAAACACGTTGGAGCCATGCAACTCATCAAGCATATCATCCAATCTGGGAATGGGATATCTATACTTTTTAGTTATATTATTTATGACTCTACTATCAACACACATTCTCATCGAACCATCTTTCTTTGGAACCAAGAGAGCTGGGACTAAACAACGACTCATACGTGCTCTCACATAGCCTTTAGCAACCAACTCATCTACCTGCCTTTGCAACTTCTTTGCTTCAGTAGGTGAACATCTATAAGCAGCTTGTTTGGAAGGACTGGACCTGAGACCAGGTCAATTTGGTGATCAATATTACTTACAGGTGGCAAAGCTTCAAGTAGGTTTTCGAGAAAGACATCGGTGAATTCTTTTAGTAGAGAATTCAAGAGACTGGGGACTCCACTGAACTCCTTTTCTTCAGTACGCTCAAGCACCAGTAACATCATGACTGAAGTACCTCCATTGAGCTCTTCTTCTACTTTAGTTTGGGACATAAACAAGGACTTGCCGGGCTGGTCTTTCTTATTAACTTTCAACAACGCATTGGGTTTCAGAGAAGTCAAAGTGACCTTCTTTCCACTTACAAATAATGAATAAGAATTCATACGACCATTATGAAATACATAATTATCAAACATACCCAATAAAATATGACAAGCATTCGTAGGAACAACATCACAAACAATTTTATCTTGATAAACAGATCCAATGGAAAAGGGAATAGTAACTTGTCGATTAACTTTTACCTCAGATCTTTTACTGAGCCATTGCAACTTGTAGGGACGAGGATGCTTTACTGTAGGCAGTTCCAGTTTCTCTATCATGTAGGTTGAAGCAGCATTAGCACATATTCAACCATCAATGATCAGATTGCACACCCTGCCTTTAATAGTACATCTGGAATGGGAGATATTCTCTTGCTGGGCAGTATTAGTTACCACTTCATCTGCATGCATTACTCTTCTTAACTACTAGCATTTCTCCAACATCTGCTCCTACAAATGCCTCTTCACTCTCATCTTCTTCATACACTGGTTCACCTTCTTCAGTATCAACATCTAGTAAGCTTTCCATCTCCTTAGCAGTGAGTGCTCGTTGGTTGGGACACTGGGCCTGGAAGTGACCAAAACCATGACCCTAAGCATTTTCTTCCAACTGGTTCTTTTGATCCTCTTGTTTCTTTCTCCTTTCCTTTGAAGGACTTCTAACCAGTTTCACTGGGCTTAGGAACTGGTTGACTGGAACTGAAAGAAACTTTAGTGAAAGGTTTGTACTAAACCTTCTTTTTCAGTTGCTTTTAATCTAGAGGGACAGTTCGCAAGCACCTTCATAAGTCCAGATGGGCTGCAATTCTATCTTCTCAGCAATGGTAGCATTTAACCCACCAAGGAATCTGGCAATAGTATGTTCTTCAGTTTCTTTCACACCAGTTCGAGTCTTCAGTTGCTTGAATTATCTAATATACTGTTCTTGTTTGTACGACTGAGGAACAAACCTTTTCTGCATAACTTCTTTCAGTTTAGACCAGGTCTTGATTTTACTTTTATGCTTGTACTCTCTTTCAGCTTTCATTATATCATACCAGGATAAAACATACTTTTTCAACCTAATAATAACAACTTTAAAACTTTGTTTATCATCATAACCTTTTATCTGCGCTATTCTATCCATAACCTAAACACTTTCAAAATAATCTTTAGGGTTAGAGGAACCAACAAAATCTGGTGGATCTATCTTAATATCTCTAGTATCATCAACCTTATGTCTTCTTCGTCTTCTCCTAGACTGATTAGACTCATCAGAATCACTAGAAGATCTAGGTGTACCATCAAATCTCTCACTAGGAACTTGAGATTCAAAATCTTTTTCTCTTACAGCAACACGTTCTCTATTAAACCTTAAACCGCCATCTTCTAAGAGGTTAACAACTCTTCAACGTGTTTCTTGGAGATCTTCAAACTTCCTATCTCTTCTAACATTATGAGCTTCTTCTAAGGTCATATTTCGGGAAAAGGAGGGATATACCCCCACGGTGACTCATATTACCTCCCAAAAACATTACAAACCAAGTAGTGCGATTGAATATCACAATAGTTCATATATGGGACAGGCCCCATATATGTAAGCAAATAACAACTATAAGGAAATCGAAATTACTAGCCTATCCATAATAATACAAAATAGGCAAAAAAAAAACGGAAAATACAATATACTAATTAGTGCAAATTATGATCAGTAAGTTGATGCCTCCTCATGTATCTCAATGTGCTCGTCTACATCATCATTAGATATACTTTCAATGATGCCTCCTCATGTATCTCAATGTGCTCGTCTACATTAGATATACTTTTTTTTCTTTTAATGTTGTTAATAGCTTTTGTGCTTATTATCTTTTCTTTTATTTTCACACACATGTAGCCAAGGTGGAGCGATTTGGATGTCAACCAACATGTTAACAACGTGAAGTATATTGGCTGGATCCTTGAGGTAAGCAAATCTCCTCTTAAAGAAGTTAAATTCAATCGCCATTTAGATATTATCTTCCGTTATTGGTCATTAACTCATTATTTAAACAAATATAACTATGATGAAAAAGATAACCTTCAATTTCGTTTTTTACGTGTTTGGGGTCCTAATACCATTTTCAACGGTGTGTGAGGGAGGTTAAAATATAAACCGCTTTATCCCTAACAAAGGTAGAGAGGAGATAAAGACCTCCAATCTTACTGGGCATGAGGATCGAAACCTTGACCTTTGTATCAAAAAGCAAGAGCTCCAACCACTTATGCAACTCAATTAGTTTTAAATATAATCATAATGCACTAAGAAAATGTATACAAAAGGTAATTTGAAACAAACTTCTATATAGAGAACTTATCATCTTTCTTATACACACATATATCGACAACTATAAACTTCAAAGCAACAATTTATGTTTTTAATGTCCATCTAAAACGGGGTAATTTTATGCAGAGTGCCCCACAAGAAGTTGTAGAGAAGTATGAGCTTGATAGGTTGACACTTGAGTACCGTCGAGAATGTAGGAAGGATAGCGTGGTGAAATCACTCACCTGCATATTAGGCAGCAGTGGTGGTGGTGGTGGAGGAATAGTTGATTCTGGCCATGTTGATTGCCAGCATGTGCTGCAATTCGAGGATGATGGGAGAGATGGTGCTGGTGCGGGCGAGATTGTGAAGGGAAGGACCCATTGGCGGCTAAAATGAGTATTGAATCTGAAATATTGATCACTTATCTGCTGGAAATGCCTGATAGCGCAATTGATTATGGTGTTTAAAAGAACCAGTCATCCTAGATATTTATACTATTGGAAATAACTTGTAATGCCTTCTCCTTATAAATATATATGTAGGGGAATATATATATACATATATATATATATAGGACCCGTATTTCGAGAACCCTTTTATTTTTACAGGAACCGTAAAACTCCTAAATTATGTATTGGATCACATGTTTTTAAAGTTCATTCACATGTGAAACGTTATAAAAATGTATGTTGTAGAACAAAACTTTTTTCAAAACCTTATATATAGCGTTTATTTACATGTGAACAGACACGTAAATAAATTCATTCACAAGTTCACACTTAACACAAGGCTAGTTTGAAGGTTTTGAAAAAAACATTTCTACAACATACATATTTATTATGTTTCACATTTGAGCGAACTTTAAAAACATGTGTTCGATGCAAAACTTAGGAGTTCTACGGCTCTTAAAAAAATAGTTTTCAAAATAAAGAAAATATATATATAATTCTGATCGAATTGTATGTCTATCATTGGTTTCTATATATATATATTTTTTGGGGTAATGGGAATTTTAATATCCCGGTAAGTATATTATATCGCAAAACCCAAACAATAATGTACAAATGATTTGGCAGATTACCAAATCCAATCACTAGTATGACAGGCCATACGAGTGTTAAACAAGCAAAACGCAAACAAAAACAACTAGAGTTACAATATGACAAGTAACTACAAACTCAGCCAAGCCTAAGTAGCATCGAACAAAAGAAGAGCATTGCTAGGCAGATCCCACGCTTCCAGAATTCTAGTAACATTAGGAGAGTTTTTGTACTTCAGCGAAGCGAGCCTCCATCTTACAGTCGATTTGATAACTTTGTGAATAGCCACCACACGTCTGTTTAAGATAGAAAAAAAAAACGAGCATTCCTTTCCTGCCAAATATAATAGGCCGTAGCAGCCACCAGAAGTCTCCCAATTACACTCCTAACCGATCTTGACTTAGCTCAACCATCAGCCAATCCATAATATCTTCAAGTTTTTCAGAAACATTGGACATTCTAGCTAGGCCTTTTACGCCACTCCAAACCTGTTGAGAAAAATCACACTAAAAAAACAGATGGTTATGTGAATCAAGACCTCTCTGACATAGCGAGCAACAAAGAAGACCCATATTCATGTTACCACCACCACCCCAGCGCATCATTTGATCTCGAGTCTTTAACTTTCTCTGAAGGATAAGCCACATAAGGAACGAGTGGCGTGGTATGCATTAAGAGAACCAACCAATTCTGTACCAAGGAACTTCCTGTTCCCGCTTTTGTATAGTATTCCATACTCCCCAAGTCGAAAATAGAATAATGGAATCATTATTATCCTTCCAAATCAGCTTATCACTAGAGTTATTAAGTTGAAGATGAGGGAGGTCAATCAAAACAGGAAATAAATCGAACCAAGCGACTGGCCAAAGCCAATTACTACCATTCCATATGTTATCAAGTTGAGAGTATAAAGACAAACCTGCATCTCGTATATTTCTCGGCCTTATAAATGCAATGAGAGGATATTGGTCAGCCCATTTATCATACCATGCCGACGTAGATTGCCCATTACCAATATTAGACCAAATAAATGGGCGAACCAATTCTCTTAACCTTAGCAGCTTCTTCCAACCCCATGAACAATCAGAAGGAATCGGTACTTCCCAAATACTCCTATTCTTCAACCTATAAGAGTGAACCCACCTTACCCAAAAAGACTCCCTATGTGTCAATAAACTCCGCAGGTGGCTGGTTAAAAGCGCCTTATTCTAGGTAGATAAACGCTTTATTCCCAACCCACCTTCCTCTTTGGGAAGGCAAACTGTATTCCAAGAAACTTTGGCATTTCCCCTCTTCATAGGACCTTGACACCATAAAAATTCCCGCCTTTTTTGCTCTAGCTCCTTAATAATTCTAACTGGTAGGCTAAACACCGACGCCCAGTAGATATGTAAGGACAAAAGAACAGATTTAACCAATTCAAGTCTACCAGCGAATGACAACAACTTGTTCCTCCAATCTGTAATTCTTCTCTCCATTTTCTCAACAAGAATTTTACAATCTCTATAAAGGAGCCTAGAAGAGACTAGAGGAACACCCAAATATCTGATGGGAAGTGTACCTTCCTCAAAAGGCAAGATATTCATAATACTTTGCTTTACCTGATCGGAAATGTTGCAGAAGAAAACAGTGCTCTTTGGCAAACTAGGAACCAAACCCGACATATCCTTAAAATCATTTAAAGCCTGCATAATAGCCTTAACTGTAGTAGAATCACCTCTAGCAAAAAGAAACAAATCATCAGCGAAACATAAATTAACAACTCTTTTCTTTTTGCACTCGTTGTGAAATCGAAATCTGGAAGGACTCTCCACAGTTTTATGCAAAATAAGCGTTAGTACCTCCATTACCATAGTAAATAAATAAGGTGACATCGGATCCCCCTGCCTCAGGCCATGCATACCTTTAAAGTACCCATATGTGTATCCATTAATGCACAAAGAATAAGAAACAGAGGATACACACTTCATAACCCAATTGATCATAATCGGGTGAAAACCAAATGCACATAATGTAGACCTCAGAAACTGCCAATCAACCGTATCATATGCCTTTTGTATGCAATTTTGAAGGCACATCTAGGAGGACCAGTGTTCCGATGATAATTATGCATTAACTCCTGAGTAAGAAGAATATTATCTGAAATTCTTCTACCCGGGACAAAGGCCGACTGATTAAGGCTTATAATATCATGAAGTCCCTCTTTTTATCCTGTTTGTTATTATTTTACTAATACACTTATAGATAGTATTACAACAGGAAATAGGTCGAAAATCATTGATAGCAGAAGGCGTAGGGACCTTAAGAACCAGAGAAAGGAAAGTATGATTCACCTCCTGAAGTAACTGCGCCGTACAGAAGAAGTCTTGAACAGCTAAACAAACATCCTTGCCAACAATAATCCAAGCATTCTTGAAGAAACCTGAAGAAAACCCGTCAAGACCCGGGGCTTTATTATCATCAATAGACTACATCGCGAGCTTAATTTCTTCATCAGTCACTCTTCTAATCATAGCTTCAGCTTTGGAAGAATCCAATTTCCGGAAGAATAAATCAGGAGATGGGCTAATCGTAGTGTTACCTGCAAAACCCAAAAAATTCTAATAATGATGAACAAGAGCAAGAGGCGCATCGCCACCTTCATGAGTAACACCAACACCGTCCTTAATAACCTCAATACGACTTATATGAGTTTTACATTTGACCGAATTATGAAAGAATTTAGAGTTCTTATCACCAACACTCAGCCAATGTACTTTCGACTTTTGTTTAAGAAACTCTTCCTCATCCAGTGAAGCACTTTGAAAATCTTGTAACAATTTAGTTTCCTGTACACGAAGTTCACTATTATTCGGGTCCACATCTAAAACCTTTTGAACATCATCAAGCTGCTTCCTTAGTGTGTCCATCTTTACATGTAAATTCCCTTGCTGTTGCAACAGTTTGCGCATCGGTGACTTTAAAGCTCGGAGTTTTTAAACAACTTGGAACATGGGATGTCCTACCACAACATAGTTTGACCAAACAGCTTCCACATTCTCCTTAAAGCCCTGTTTTTTGGTTAAAAAATTAGCAAATTTAAAGGGCTTTGGTCTATCACGAGTAATTGAAGGTAGCTTCAAGACACATGGCGAATGATCCGAAACCCTATAAGGCTGAAACAAAACACACGCAGCTGGATAAGCATCAGTAAAACCTATATTTCCCATCACCCTATCTATCTTCTTAAAGATCCCATTTCCATTCTTGGGTTTCTGATTCCATGTGTAATGAAGACCGGAGCTATTAATGTCAAAAACCTCAATAGCATCAACACATTCCTTGAAGTCACGCATACCAGTGTTAATACTGGAGGACCCCGCAAAATTGTCTTCAATATTCAGAGAAGAATTAAAATCTCCCATAATAACCCAAGGTTTACTATTAACAAACAATTTATGCCTACATAAGTCATCCCATAAGATCCTTCTATTCTTATAGTAGTTGTCGGCATAAACAAACGAGCAAAATAGCGATTTATTATCTACCTTAAAAGTAATCTAAACATGCATAACTTCATCAGTTTGTGAGATAACCATCAGGTCAACCAAATCCTTATTCCAACCAGTGAGAATACAAGTACCCTTCGAACATAGATTACCATTGGAGGTCCAATCCCAAGTCCGACAAACCTTCTTGCACACAGTAGTTAAACAAGTAACATCTACATGCGACTCCATAATTGCACATACATTAAGATGGTGCTCATTAACTACATATCGAACCTCTTTTTGTTTCAGGGGGCGGATCAACCCCCTTATATTCCAAGAGGCGATACTACCCATTTGAAACCCTTAAACCGGGAGTGCTTGCCCCCTCAGAATTAATATTAGGATTAGGGATATGAGAAACGAAATGAGCAGCTTCTTCAAATACAGTTTCCACTTCATCCTCATCCGATTCCATGGCATCAAATCGTTCAGCTATTACTTTAGCTTTCTTACTTTTAGCATTCAATTCATTCTGGTTCACAATCGGTTCACTTTCCACCCCATGATCATTCAGCACATCAAAAGAATTCTGGTCATGAACTGATGTTGACGTACTAGCTGCATTCGATTTGTTTATCTCATTTCTAACAGGCCTATATTCAAAAGGAGCCTTCTTTGTCACATGGCCATGCTTTGCCTTATTTTTCTTCTTCACCTGCTGAAACCCATCTTTATCAATAGGAATTGCCTTGTCATCAGTAACCTTAACAGTTTTTGGGCATTGTGTTTCTCTATGACCAAAGACACAACAGGTAGGACAACGTGGTGGCTTCCATTCATATTCTACCTTGATCTTCTACTTTGTATATCCGTCACCTTCCAATTCAGGAATAGCCACAACTAGCCCATCCTTAAAATCACAATCAGTAGAAATCTCAATCAAGGTACGTGCGTAATTAGCTCTCCCCCAAGACTCCAAACACATTGTAGTGGTATATGTATCTAGCATCTTAGGATTACCTAATTTAGAGGCTAAGAGACTAAGTCCATCTTTCGTGTATGCAGCAAGAGGGACATCATGCAGTTTTAACCACACTCCAATAGACTTAATCTCTTCTTTTTTAAGAGATAAGGGCGGGTTCCATATATTCAGTAGCAAGGGAACACTTTTATTGACCTGTGAATCGCTACGTGGAGAAGCAGAGAAACCCTCTACATTAGTATCTTTTCCGAGAGGACCATATTTAACATCGGATGAACCCTTTTTAGGAATAGGGTTACGAACAGCACCCCACACCGGCGCGGTAGCCTTACCATCAATTTTCTTTATTTTACTCGCTAAATTACCGGTAGGAACAGTACCCTTAGGTGGATTCGATCCTTCCAGAAACCCTAGAAACCAGAAACCCACAAGAAAAAATGAAAGAACAGCAAAACCCTAACTTAACCCTAAGCTACATTTGATCCCCTTATATGATTAGATACCCAGGTTAATTCAAAGAAACTAACACGTAGAATCCAAAAGAACCGAGGATGCTAACCAAAAAGAAAGATCAAAACGTAAACCTAGGGCGGCTGCAAAAAACAGAAAAATAAAACCCTAACACGAACAAACAGCTAACCATACGATCAGATTCCATAGAATAAGATAATAATCACGATTAGATATGGCTGATTAGAGACGAATTAGGGTTAGAAAAAGGAAGACGATCGCCATTCTAGAGAGAGAGATTAGGGTTTTTTTTCAAGTAACGACTTGAAACTGTAAAAATCATAAATTAAAAAAAAACTATATATATATATATATTTCTATTAGATCTTGTTTCTGCATAACACGTGAAAGTTAATAATACCATTAAGGAATGCTTATGAATAGTGCATGACCGGCGGAACACAAACAGAATGTTATCAAAACACTTTTCTCTCTCCCTATGGCGATCGACCCTGTCCTTTCTTCCTTGATTATTTGCTTCAATCGCTCTAATTAAACTTGTTAATATGTCCCTCTCACTGGTTCTGGAATTCATCCGGGTTCTGAATTAGTTGATGTGCATGTTAGAGATTTTTTTTACTTCGATTTTAGCAAGTTTTCTTTTTTTATTGGATCGTTGAAGCTCTTTTTTTGATATCTCGTCCTACCTGATTTGCTACCAGGTTCTGATCGCGGCTACCCGTGTGGTTTAGCTAGATCGTTGGAACTTGTTAAGAGGTTAAGGTGATCGATTTATCTTTTAGGGTTTTCTTTAGGGTTTCTTTTTCTGTTCTTCATTGAGATTATGATTCTTTGTCGTTTCTTGTTACTATTGCATGCATGAGTTTCCTTTGAGTATGGAGAGATCGAATGCTATGGGTAACCCATTGGGGGTTGCCTCTAAAGTGAGAAATATTGATGGGAAGCCAAAAGTTCCAATTCGTTCAATATTGAAAAACCCTAATAAGGGTTCCAAGGATGGTAAAGCTACCGCTGTTCCTAGCGTAAAAACTAATGAATCTCCATGGAGTGGTCAGCCAAGTAATACAAAAGTTACTGAATATCCAACTTTTGAATGCAATCCTGGTACTGCGAGTGATGATGTAGTAGATGGTGAACCTTTTCCCTCCGGAAAAATTCCTACTGATCAGACTCAAATTAATAATAATCAAAAGGATGGAGCTGCTAGTTTTTCTGCTCGAGACATGGGTAGGGGAGATACATCCACTCCCATGGACGAACAACCTGTTAAACAGTCCTCAAATGTTGATATTTCATCACCGGTTATTGAAGTTGATGAATATGGGTACCCTCTAAATGATAGCAATGCACCAAGGGTTAATAGCGGTGCTCATGTGAATTATGAAGATCATGGAAAAAATGTTAACATGTCAAATGATAATGATGAAGGCGTCAAACCATCATATGCAGCTAAGGTACAAGCTAATTCTGAAAATAGGAAAGTTAACTTTAGATTACTTGAGTCTAAAGAAGTCATTGACAATGTGGATGTTGTTCTCCCTAGAGAATCAGTGAAACAGGTACAAAGTCGTTTTGAGAATGTTTTGTATGGTTATTTTCTGGGTGATCGTTTAGCTTTTCCAGTGGTTGAGTACTTTTCTAGGAAATCATGGGCGAAATATGGGATAAGTAAAATTATGATGAACTCTAGTGGGTTTTTTTTCTTCATGTTCTCAACAAAGGAAGTCATGGAAAAATTACTATCAGAAGGGCCTTGGCTAATAAGAAATACACCTATTTTCCTTAATAAATGGTCTCCTAATGTAATTCTAAAGAAGGAAGATATAAAAAAGGTGTCAGTTTGGGTCAAATTATATGATGTTCCTCTAGCGGCTTACTCTGATGATGGTCTTAGCATATTAGCTTCGAAACTGGGTGTCCCACAGATGTTAGATAGTTATATTGCTGCGATGTTTTCAGAGTCATGGAGGCGTAGTAGCTATGCACGTGCTCTTATTAAATTAGATGCTGAGAAAGAGCTGAAAAGTCAGCTACGAGTTGCGATCCCCATTTTGGAGAGTGTGGGTTTTACAACAGGGTCCATTAAGGTGGAATATGAATCGAACCCCCTAGGTACTCTACTTGTTGTGTTTTTGGCCACAAAAACGAAAGCATATAATAAACCGGTATTTCAGATGAACAAACCAAAGCCCTATTTCGAGTATAGACTGGTGGTTAAATCAAAGGATCAGTTGAATGTTGCTAGTACATCTTCTACAACAGCAAATAATTCAAATGTTAAACTTAGTAATTCCTTTAGTGCTTTGGTAGATGAAGATCGAATGAAAGGAGGCGGAATTGATCCATTAACTGACTATGGTACTAAACCAAGTGAACCATTACGCCAGGAAGTTAGTAAGAGTGATAAGGAAGCAACGTTAAAGGAAAAGAAAGTTGCGGATGCTTAGAAATCTACTGATATGGATGATAATTCTGATTCGGAGGTGGATGAACATATTACTTTAACGGACAATGAGACTGCAACTTTCATGACATCGGGTACAATTCCAAAGGATACTTTTACAGGGGCAAGCACTCATGCTGCTAAGGTATCTGATGGGTAGCATAGCCTCTTGGAATATAAGGGGGTTGAACCGCCCTCGGAAACAAAAAGAGGTTCAATAGGTTGTGCGGGAAAAACAGCTTAATGTTTGTGCAATTCTTGAGTCACATATGGATGTTTCTCATTTTTTTAATGTTTGTAAGAAGATTTGTAGATCATGGGACTGGATTTCTAATGGAGGTGTTTGTAGTAAAGGTACACGTATCATTCTTGGCTGGAACTCCGATATAGTAGATATTATGTTGCTATCTCAAATGGACCAAGTAGTGCATGTTTAGGTAATATTCAAAGTCGATCAACAAGCATTTTTCTATTCTTTTGTGTATGCTGATAATTACTATAAAAATAGAAGGGAGCTTTGGCAGAATTTATGTTATCATAAGAATTTTGTTAAGGATCGACCTTGGTGTATTCTTGGAGACTTCAACTATCCTTTAGAGCTAGAAGACAGTTTTTTGGGTACCTCTACTTTCAGTATTGGTATGAGGGATTTCAAGGAATGCATTAACAGTTTGGAAATGTTTGATATTAATTTGGGGCTGCATTATACTTGGAATCAAAAGCCAAAAAAGGGAGTTGGCATTCTTAAAAAGATTGATCGTGTTATGGGAAATACTCAATTTACTGATTGTTTTCCATCTGCATGTCTTGTTTTTCAACCTTATTGATCATTCTCCTTGTGTTTTGAAGTTACCTAATATTGATCGACGTAGGAAACCTCGTTTAAATTTGCAAATTTTTTGACTACTAACGCTGAATTTCAGGGGATTGTTGAAAAAGCTTGGGATACTGATATTGATGGGTTTAATCAGTTCAGAGTGGTAAAGAAATTAAAACTATTAAAGACTCCTTTCCACAATCTCTTATTTAAGAAAGGTAACTTGCATAAGAGGGTGGAGGGGTTGCGAGCTGAACTTGATGACATTCAAAAATCTATTGATCAGGAGCCTGATAGTGCTAGTTTGCGTGATATGGAAAGCGCCTGCCTTAAAAGATTCCAAGAAGTTGTCTTAGATTAAGAACACTTTCTTAAGCAAAAATCTAAGGTAGATTTGTTGGCGACAGGTGATGTTAATACATCTTTTTTTCATAATTCTCTTAAATGCAGGAACCACAGAAGCCGCATTGATGAGATCAAAGATGTTCAAGGAGTTTTACATGAAGGTGGCAAAGTCTCTACACTATGAGACATTCTTAGATAAAGAAGGAGATGTATAGTTACAACTTGCACCTGATTTATTTATAAATGTGTTAGATAGACAAAAGGTTCTCAATATGATCCGTGATGTGTCTGATGAAGAAATCAAGGAAGCAATGTGTTCTATAAGTGATATCAAAGCCCCGAGGCTTGATGGCTTTAACTTTGCTTTCTTCAAGAAATCATGGTCTATTGTAGGGAAGGAGGTTGCTTTGGCATTCCATGACTTCTTCAAGAAAGGTAAGCTGCTCAAGGAGCTTAACCATACTATTCTTGCTCTCATTCCCAAAGTTACAACTCCCACTTGTATTACTGATTTTCTACCAATATCCTGTTGTGATGTGTTGCTTAAATGCATTACCAAGATTATTGCCAATAGAATTAAGGAGGGTTTGGAATGGTGGTTAGTGTTAATCAGTCAGCTTTTGTTCCGGGTAGAAAGATTTCTGATAATATTCTTCTCACCCAAGAAATTATGCATAACTATCATAGAAAGCAGGGACCTCCAAGATGTGCTTTTAAGGTGGATATTCAGAAGGCATATGATACAGTTGAGTGGGGTTTTTACGGGTTGCTATGTATGGTTTTGGTTTCCATCCGATTTTAATTAATTGGGTGATGGTATGTGTTTCCTCCACGGTGTTAACTCTTATTCTTCAACAATCTGTTCGGTTGGATTCTTCTTTAAGATTCCATAACAGGTGTGTCAAGCAGAAAGTTATCAACTTATGTTTTGCAGATGATCTATTTCTGTTTGCTAGGGAAGATATCAACTCGGCTAAATTGATCCTGGGAGCTCTTGAATCATTTAAAAAGATGACAGGTTTAATTTCGAGCACTCAGAAAAGCACAGTTTTCTTCTATAATGTGCCTGATTTGGTTAAAAATTCTATCTTGAATATCATGCCTTTTGAAGAAGGTAAACTCCCTGTTCGATACTTAGGTGTCCCTCTCATTTCCTCCATACTTTTGTATAAAGATTGTAAATATTGATTGAAAGAATAAAGAAAAGAATTATGGACTGGAGGATTAGGTTCCTATCGTTTGCAGGAAGAGTGCAACTGATTATGTCTGTTCAGTCTTCTATGTGGTCGTCTGTGTTCATCCTTCCTTCTAGAATCATGGCTGACTTGGAAAAGACTATGCATGGGTTCCTTTGGTGTCAAGGTCCTATGCAAACTGGTAAGGCTAAGGTTTCTTGGAAAGCATTATGTGTGCCAAAATATGAAGGTGGATTAGGATTGAGAAAAGTATCCGAAATGAATAAAGCTTTAATGATCTCGCACGTTTGGAGTATTGTTTCTCATAGAAGATCACTTTGGGTTGATTGGATTTATGATCAAAAACTAAGAGGAAGAAGCTTTTGGGATATACCTAGTCGATCAACAAATGGTTGGAGGAAAAATTCTATCTTTAAGGCCCCTTATTCGTAACTTTATATGGAAAAATCTAGGGAATGGACAAGATACATCAGCTTGGTATGATACTTGGAGTAATATAGGACCCTTATCAAATGTCATTCGCCCGCAGGATATAAAAAGGGTCGGATTATCACTTCACGCTAAAGCGGCTGTTATTATTAAGAATGGGGAATGGATTTGGCCAAGCTGATTGGCTCTTCTTTTCCCATTCTATCTAACATTTCGACTTTAGTTTTGTAGCAACACAAAAAAGATGAGCTGGTCTGGAAGGTTGCACATGAAGATAAGCCTTTTTCTTCTTCCATGGTTTAGGAGACAATTAGGAGTCGAGAACAACCTGTTGATTGGGTGAAGGCTATATGGTTTCCACAATGTATACCACGACATGCCTTCAATTTATGGCTGATTATGCGTAGGAAATTAATCACTCAAGACTAAATCCTACAGTGGCCACCAGCTAGAAGGAAAAATATGAACATGATGTGTTGCTCGCTTTGCAACGCTGATTTTGATTCGCACTCACATCTGTTTTTCAATTGTTCATACTCTACGTAGCTTTGGGATACTGTTAAATGTGATGCTAACATGCCGTCTACCTCAAGTTCTTGGAATAATATCACAGTTTGGTTGATTGCACATGGTAAATCACGCTCTATAATTCATGTTATTGGTAGACTAGTTGTTGCAGCCACTGCTTAATTTATTTGGCAGGAGAGGAACAACAGGATGTTTGCTAATCATGCTCGCCTACCTTATATCTTATCTGATCTTATCAAAGATATTGTTCGTTCAAGGTTATGGAGATTGAAGTTTAAAAAGACAGCTCGAGTTGTTACCACACTTGAGGCTTGTAAGTTTGGGGTGACTATCTGTTTCAGAAAGGTGAATTAACCTAGTATACCTTTAGTATTATTGTCTATGTCTAATTGATCACCTCTCCAAGATCCTCCACTGAATCACCTCTTCAAGATCATCAAAAATATTACGTACTGTGTGGCTGTGTGCATGTATGTGTATGTGTGTTCCACTAACCGCCCAGTCATATATATATATACACATCGATATATGTGGCGGCCATGAGGGGTAGATGATAATGAAAAGAAGTGGTGTTATCAGTGGTGTTTGTGGGTAGATCCGGACGAAACAACTTGTTTTATGTTGAAAAAGAAAACCCCTTTTGGCTTATATATTATTGATAGTGGGCGGTTAAAAAACTAACCTATTAGGTTAACCGGTATCGGTTAACCAGTTATTATTAACCGAAACCGATTACACCGGTTATAGTCTTTTAAAACCCAAACCGGTTATTAACCGGTACCGGTTAACCGTAATAGATTTTTTTAAAACAAAAAAAATAATCGAAATTGATTATTAAAAAAGATAACCGGAACCGGTTAACTGATATTTGCACCTCTAATGGGACAACCCCTCTACCCAAAATAAAAAAAAATTGAATAGTGCATGACCTATTCAAACTTCGCCACGCGTGTTTTTTTAATCACCCTACTTGGTAGGTTGTTGCACAGATTCTTGCTATGCTGCTTAGTTTTTTTTTTTTTTTTTTTTTAATTTAGTCATTTGGGTTTTTTCGACTTGACTCGTATATCTATTTTTATTTTATTTTTTCTTGTTATGTTTTTTGTCTTTTGAATAATAAAGCATTTGCATTTAATATGACAAATTTTTAAGTGGTTATGAACATACTTATGAACGGTTCATGCCTCATTCAAATTTCGTCATGTGTGCTTTTTAATCAACCTATTTGGCAGGTTGCTTATTCTTTTCTTATTTAAAAAATATAAAAGATGTAGCATTCTGGGTTTTTTGGACTTAATTCATCCTTATTTTGTTTCTTATTTGTCTTTTCTTTTAAGGTAAAAGAGAATTTAAACCATGGTCAACAAAATACATCACCCAAAAACAGTTATTACAAGTAGTAGGACACAAAACCCTACTAATTCATACAAGCGACATTCTCGTATATATGTGAAACTAGCTAAAGCGATCAACTAAACACTTGCTATTGCATACTAGTGATACAAAGGAAAATAAATCAAATCTAAAACACTAATATGCAAACAAGGGCTCATGTACGAGTCCTTCATGATCAACTAGGACTCTAGTTTCCAAATATCCAAGACGCTCAAACCTTTAGTCTTCTTCTTGAACTTCATAGTAACCAACTTAAGACCCAGTGTTGACACAATCTTGTCACGAGTTTGATTTACAAATCGTTCATACGAAGTGAACAAAACCTGTTTGATTTACAAATTAGGCGGTAGCTGCTACAGTAATTTACCAGTCACTATCCTTGCAGTGTTCAATTTACCTTTTGCCATAAAAAGTTGGCGATGTCTCTCCAATTGCAAGAGAACTGTTGCATCATGGAAAGAGGTTTAACCAAATTCCAAACCTATGAAGCGTAACCAAATTCAAAAAATAAGTGTGCATGGGAGTCAGGGCTACGCTTGTAGAGTGAGCAACAAAGTAGGTTTAAATGAATGGCTCCACTAACTTCCCATTGCTTAAGCTTGTCTTGAGTCTTCAGTTTTCCTTCATAATTAGTCATACATGAAATGAGTGCCTTGGAATGCAATGGGGAAACAGTACAATCTCGACCCATAGTACACTTTGTTGATGTAACCGAATGGAGTCTCACGTATTTTATACAACTAGCGGTACAATTTATTTTTTTTTGTCTTTTAAACAATAAAACATATGTATTTGATACGACAAACTTGTAAGAGTTTATCGTTTTTATTCTTTGATAAAGCATGCATGTGTTTTAAATTTTTTCCCCAAAAGGTTATATATATATTTTTCATATGACATCATGTTGGTTTCCATCTTCGAGTTCCGGATTCAATCTTAGTCAACTACCTTAACGAAATTGTATCAACAGAATGAATTTAATTGTACTAATTGAATAAGTGCAATGTGTGTCCCAAACTTTTTGTCGGTAAAAAGCCTTCACTCCTGATTAACTTTATAAATATCAAAAAAGGTTTTCGCGAATTAGCTGAATACTAACCCGACAATTACAAACAATGAAAAATCAAGCAACTACCTCAGCTACTTGCACAGTGAGTACATACCACACACTTGTGAAAAAAGAAAAAACGGTAAATGGGTGAGAACCCTCTGTACCATGTACCATTTTGGTACTCAGAGCGAACAGAGCTGGCTCAACATTTTTTGTGGTCTTAAACAAAATCGATTTTGGAGGCCTTCCTTTTAAAATCTCTACCAAAGCTCTTTTATTCGGGCATAAGATATATACAAGTTCGAAGTTCAAAACCAAATAATGAGAAGGTGATGTAGTAAACACAATAAACCCATGAATAAATTACGTAGATAAATCATTATTATTAATCAAAATCAAATCAATTCATAGAAAGATAATGTATTTAAGATAAACGAGCATAATACCCGCACGTTACGACGGAATTTTGTTTTAGGAGTGACAATTTGTTATAAGGGTAGATACGGTAATTCAGTGTTGTAGTGTACGGAGGACCATTTTGAGAACCATATATATAGTGAAAGGGGTTTTTTGGAAGAAAAAAAAGTATGCTTAATTTTTTAAGACATACCATAAATAAAACTTCAAAATGCTTTATAAGGGAGTATAGATTAAAAGAAACCATAGAGGGAAGATGGAACAATAATATTTCATTGAAGATTCTTTTAACCTATGATGATTGGAGACTTGGAGTGGTTGTTTCTTATGTTAAAAATACCAAGTAAAAAAAGTCCTTATGTACAAAAAACTTAAATCTAGATTAAAATTTGAGGCCTCATAAATTTGGAGGCCTCAAGCACCCGCTTAACCCAAAACTACAATAGAACCGGCAGTGAGAGCGAACACCACGTAGAACTCATGTCCGGTAAGTCACCATTCTTACACATGGGATCAAAAGATATAGTTTCTCCACTTGCCAAACCTGTGACCTCTAACCATCATTTGTGGGCCCATGTGGTCACATGATGACGGTACCACTGGGTTTCACCCCATTGGTATACAACACACTTGTGCTTACATATTAAAACGAAACTAGCATCAACTAGCAGAAAACTCAAAACAATTACAATGGATTAATTAAAGAGTCCGGTAACTTCCACTTCCTCACAATTGTTTCTGAGAGTCCATTCCACTTGAACTTGAGCGACATCAACTTCAAGCGCACAGTAGAGCAGACCACTTCGACAAGCTACTGCTCAGACCTTTTTTATTGTTGAAAAGCCTATTATTTCTTTTTTGCTAAATAAAATAAGAAGATGCAGCTAAAACCATTTTAATAGCAATAATATCGATCGTCTTTCCAAAGTGTTTCAATACTGGAAAATGATTTTAAACCCTTGGAAGTTTTGGTTTAATAAACTAACTTCCCCTAATATATGCATGATTTGGACGTATTGTTTTTGTTTTTTCTTTTAGTTAATGGGATATCCCTGTGAATTTTATCCCATAACCAAAACATTACAATACAAGTAGCATGTTTGATTACCAAGCTAGTTCATATGTATGACATGACCATACATATGTTAAAACATAATAACACATACATATGTTAAAACATAATAACACAAACAAGCTATCATCTAACAGCTAGCATACGTTTAAAACAACACATTAGAATGAAGACACTAATGTGAACAAAAATACTCCTCTTGCACAAATGCCTCTATCTTATATTCGCCACGACATCTCGTGGCACCTTCCAAGCTTGTAACAAGCGATCAACATTAGCTTTTTTCTTATACCAGAAAGTCACCATCTTCAAGTAAATTGTAGATATGATTTGTTTAACGATCACATCAAGGGGTCTCGCATGATTAGTAAATAGCCGGTTATTTCTTTCTTGCCATGTATAACAAGCCGAAGCCCCTACCAGCAATCTCCCAATAACATTCTTTGCTGATCTTGAAATTGATTTTGCAATTTGCCATTCCAAAATATCATCCCATTTGTCAGATATAGAGGTTACTTCAGCCAGTGCTTTAATTTTGCTCCAAACCTGTGAAGAGAATTGACATTCAAAAAATAAGTGAGCATGAGAATCCGGTCCTCTTTTGCACAAGGAGCAGCAAAGGAGGTTAAGATTAGCGTTTCCATTCGTGTTCCATTGCATTAGCTTGTCTTGAGTCTTCAGTTTATTCCTGATAATCAACCAAACCAAAAAGGTATGTCGAGGGATGCATTGTGAGAACCATACAACATTAGCCCACATGACATTTGGTCGTCTCACTCTAATAGCTTCCCACACCTCTCTTGAAGAGTATTGCTTCTCATTCCCATAAGCATCTTTCCAAACGATTTCATCTCTCCGGGCAGGATGTAATATCGGCGTTGGAAGATTTATTAGTGTTGGAAATAAACGCAACCAATCAGCCGGCCAATTCCATTCTCCATTGATAATGAGATCAGCAACATGAGATTTTAATGTAAAACCAGCTTGTGCATTCTGACGTGCTGATAAAATATTGCTTAATTGGTAATTAACATCCCATTTGTCGAACCACACTGATGTATCCTTCCCATCCCCTAAATTGGACCAGAAAAATGGTCTAATTTGCGTTCTCAATTGCAATATTTTCCTCCATCCCCAGCTACAGTTAGGTTGTTGAGGTAGATCCCAAAAGCTCCTATCTCTTAATTTGTAAGTGTAAATCCATTAATAAGCTCCATATATGATAAACAATTAGAGATATATTTACTTCCTCAAATCTTCTAATATTGAAACCCCCTTCACTCTTTAGTAAACATATAGCATTCCAAGATACCTTTGCTTTGCCTCTAGCCATTGGCCCTTGACACCACAAAAACCATCTCATCTTTTTCTCCAAATCTTTTATAATATGAGCTGGTAATACAAACACCGAAGCCCAATAGATATGAAGAGATGATAGTACTGACCGAATAAGCTGAACTCGCCCAGCAAAAGAGAGTGATTTGTTCCTTCAATCCATGATCCTGTACTCCATTTTTTCTACTAAAACATTTCAATCCTTATAAAGAAGTCATGTAGATATTAGGGGAACACCCAAATATCTAACAGGAAGACTTCCTTCTTCAAACGACATTTCTTCACATGATCAGCAACATTGCAAAAGAAGGGTTTGGGTTTTTAAGGTAGACATTCAAAAGGCATATGACACAGTTGATTGGAAGTTTCTTGAAGCACAATATACTGTTATCACAGGAGTTGAAGCACAATTATCACCGTGCCCTAATATCTAACAGGAAGACTTCCTTCTTCAAACGACATTTCTTCACATGATCAGCAACATTGCAAAAGAAGGTTGTACTCTTAGGCATGCTTCGCACCAAACCAGACATATCTTTGAAATCATTTAGAGCATTCATTATAGTTTTTGGTGAATTGGTGTCTCCTCTTGAAAATAGGAAGAGATCATCTGCAAAACAAAGATTAATAATCCGTTCTTTCTCACAATGGTTGTGAAATCGAAAACTAGCAATAGTAGCTACAGAAAATTGAAGAAGTAGCGTAAGAACTTCCATAACAAGTGTAAAAAGTTATGGAGATAGCGAGTCTCCTTGTCTTAACCCTCGTTGACCTTTAAAGTATCCATGAACATTCTCATTAATCACTAAGGAGAACGAGGTGGTAATAACACATGTCATGATCCATTTAATCATTTTTGGATGAAACCCAAACCCTTGTAAAGTAGCTTCAAGAAACTTCCAATCAACTGTGTCATATGCCTTTTGAATGTCTACCTTAAAAACACATCTCGGGGGACCAACATCACGGTGATAATTGTGCTTGAACTCCTGTGATAACAGTATATTATCTGAAGTTCTACGACCAGGAACAAAAGATGATTGATTGATGCAAACAATATGTTTCAACCCATCCTTTATCCGATTCGTTATTATCTTGCTAATGTATTTATATATATAGTATTACAGCAAGATATAGGTCGATAGTCAGTGATACACGAGGGTGTCGAAACCTTAGGGATAAGGGAAATCAGGGTATGGATTGCCTTTTTAAGAAGCTTACCATTTCAGAAAAATTCATGGACATCACTATATATCCTTACCTACTATATCCCACGAACCTTTAAAAAACGTGGAAGTAAAGCCATCAGGATCAGGTGCTTTATTTTCCCCAATTGCAAACATAGTCATCAGGTACTACATACCATATTCAAGGATTGCAGATCGGATAACTTTTTTGTGAACAGTCGAGATGAAGGAAATTGGCTTGTGTACCCCTCTCGGCCAAGGAAATTTTCATAATGATTCACAAAGGCCTTTGGAGCAGCTCCTCCATCATGCAATACCCCATTAGCATCACGAGTAGCTTCAATCCTGCTCCTATAATTCTTGCGTTTGACTAAGTTATGAAAGAATGCTGAATTAGAATCACCCACTCCTAGCCATTCCACTTTCGCTTTCTGATTAAGGAAGCGTTCTTCATCAAGTTGAGCTGTTTGGAAGTCCCTTAGACATGACACTTATTTTTCTATTAGAACCAAATTGGTTGGGTCCACGTCTATTTGAGCTTGAATTTTGTCCAGTTCACTCCTCAAATTCGTTACATTAATGTGAAGATTAACTTGCTTATGAAGTAACCTACGCGTAGTTTTTTTACAGGATTTGAGCTTTTTAACAAACTTGAACATAAAATGTCCTGTAATCTCCATACTCCATGCATTTTCCACAACTTCTACATAACCCTGTTTATGGATAAGAAAATTAGGAACTTTAAAGGGTTTTGGTCGGCACCTTGAAATAGAGGGCAATTTCAGGATGCAATGAGAATGATTTGAAACCCGGTAAGGCTGAAAGAGAGCACAGGCAGATGAAAACTCCTCTATAAAGCTAATAATACCCATAACCCGGTCAATCTTCTTGAATACACCCAATCCCTTTTTCAGCTTTTGATTCCACGTAAAATGTAGCCCCGGACTGTTTATATCAAAAACCTCAATCTGCGCCACACACTTTTTAAAATCTTGCATGATCCTATTAATGTATGAGGAGCCATGAAGACTGTCTTCTAGATTAAGAGCTGAGTTAAAGTCCCCCAACATAATCCATGGTTTACCATGAACGAAGGCCTTGTGGTGACACAGATTTTGCCACAAAATTCTCCTATTCTTAAAATAATTATCAGCATAGACAAACGAACAGAATAGAGATTTTTTATCCTCTTTAAAGATAATATGAGTATGTAACCTGATCAGTCTGTGACAATACCATGACATCAACAACGTGTGTATTCCATCCATTAATAATACGAGTTCCCTTAGAGGCTACCCAATGGGTAAGACTCATCTCTCAAGGACTAGTCCCTGTCAGCGCCAAATCAATAAAAACACTCCAAAGACTAATCCCCCCAAAACACACCCAATGCACTCATCCATCGAGGACTAGTCTTGGACCCACCAATTATTTAATTTAACACATTCAAAATTAAAATTAATAATAATAATAATAATAATAATAATAATAATAATAATAATAATAACAACAACAACAACAACAACAATAATAATAATTACAATAGAAAGTATATTTACTTAGAAACAAAATAAGTTTATTTATTTTAGGGTTATTTTTGAAAATACCATTAAAGTGTAGGGTAGAAATTGAAAGTTCAAATAATTGCATAAAGACAAAATTATGGAAAAAACAAAGGTTCACAATTCCCTTCGTCTTCATCTCACTTTCTGACCGTCGGAAATTTTTTGGGCCTGAAATTTTGATACATATCAACCAAAGTTACCAAAATTACTCAATAAAAACCTAAACTATTTATCCCCAATTAAAAAGAATAATAATAAAAACAAAAAAAACGCGATTTAGATTCGTCCCTGCAGGAACGAGCCAACCAGACGAGACCCCCGCACGAGTCCAACCCAACGGTGTGGACTCGTCCGAGGATGACAAACGAACAGAGGGACGAGCCCATTGGGTAGCCTCTTAGTACATAAGTTACCGTTCGATGTCCAATCCCATGTTCAGCAAATTTTCTTACACACATTAAAAAGATTCGACACATCCATATGAGACTCCATAATTGCACAGATATTAAGATAGTTTTCAGAGACTACCTGGCGAACCTCCTTTTGTTTTAGAGGGCGGTTCAACCCTCTAATATTCCAAGAGGCTAAACTACCCATTAGTACCATCTCCACCGGGAGTGCTTGTCCCCTTAGATTTGTTTGGTACTCTAAAATCATAGTTCATAAATTCTGTAGTCTCGGTAACTATCTCTTCAACCTCACTATCAACTGAATCATCATCGGTTTGTTTAGAGGTATGTTTTTGTTGTACAGCTTCATCAACCTGTTCTAATACAGGTTCGTTTGCACTTGTACCATAATCACTTAACACATCATATGACTTCTTTGTAGTAACAGGTGTAGATGAACTCGCACCCTCAGAATTTCCATTAGGTTTTACCACTGGCCTAAAGATTATTTTTTTTTGTTTGAACAACAAAGGCAAAATACGTTATTATCAAAGCACTAGCAAGAAGCTAGAATAGTACATGATGAGAAAACAAAATGGAGAAAATACAAATTAAGAGACACAAGGCCTACTGCTCCAAACATCCCAATCACGCATTACACCATTAGCTCTGTTCGAAATCCACAAAAAGTCAAACGTTTAATCTCCTCACAGATCATAGTTGGAGAAAACGCAGTATCGTTATGAAACTTATTATTTCTTGCTCTCCATAGACTCCATATGGCCACCAAGATTATAGCGTTGATCATTTTTCTCCATCTTTTATCCCCAACTAAGTTTTTGTGCAGATTGTATAAGTCACAAACCTGAAATGCATACATCGGGCCAATATTATACCAAGATTCAATCATCGTCCAAACCTCCATAGCAATGTAGAGGGTGAGATCCCCCTCTTGTTGAGCTGCAAAAGAGTAGGTAATCTATCCCGCCTAGCTCTCCAGTTTCTGATGTTCACCTTTTTTGGAACCCAGTTATTCCATTGAAAAGTGTCGTGTTGATGGTGATCACCAGCCTCATCAAATTTCATCCTTAAGTCAAACACGTTGAACTCGTTGGTCTCAACGTACTAATGTATCTCGATTCCCTTTTTTGCCAGGTCACCTTTAATTTTGTTGATTGCTTTCCAAATACCTCCTAACTTCGCGTTTAATGGCAGACTCGAATCTAAATTTGGGTTGTCGTGTAAAGCAACCACCACTTTCCTCCATAATCTATTTGTTTCATTTTTAAACTGCCACCACCATTTTGTAAGCAAAGCAATGTTTGCTCCCTTCAATGATCCCAAACCAAGGCCACCTACCTTCTTGGAGGTCATCACGTCCCCCCAACCCAGGCCACCCACCTTCTTGAGAGCACTGACTGAATTAAGGTCAGTCTCCCCAATAGACAAATTTTGGATTTCTATGTTGAAAGGCGTTTTTGAAAAGCCTCAGTTACTGGTTGCCAAAAACGAAAAAAGTTCATGTTTACGCCGAGTTGAAAGCCCAAATACTGAAGAGGAAACGTACCAGTGTTTAGGCCCATGGAGTTAGCAACATAATCGACCTCAGATTGAGTAACTCCTATACCATGCAACACTGATTTTTGAATATTCATCTTAAGCCCAGAGATAATCCCAAAGCATCTCATAATGCGAATTATATTCATTAGACTATGAGTTGACCAGTTTCCCAACATTAAAACATCATCTGCGTATAGCAGGTGATTGATATTCCCATTAGGAAGCTAAAGCCCATGAATAATGCTACTATCCACTGCCTTGTTGAGAAAGCAAGTTAGAGGTTCCATGGCGATTGTAAACAAAAAAGGAGATAATGGGTCTCCTTGCCTAAGGCCCCTCGAGCATTGGAATTCGGTAGTAGGGGCCCCATTGATCAACACTGAAGCACGAGAGGACTTGAGACATTCCTCAATCCATTTACACCAACGGTTAGGAAAATTCATTTGTTTCATGGTCTCTAAGAGAAATTTCCAATTGACGCAATCAAAAGCCTTCTCCATGTCAATTTTTAGTAGAAATGAGGGTCTTTTGGTCACCTTTAGCTAAGAAATGACTTCAGTCAAGATTAAAGGTCCATCAAGAATTTGCCTACCAGCAATGTATGCTGATTGGTTGTCGGAAATCACCGAGCCAATAACCATTTGTAACCTGTTAGCTAGAATTTTGGAGATGGCTTTATAGATACACCCAATCAAGGATATTGGCCTGCAGTCAGCGAATGACTACGGGTCTTGGCATTTGGGTATCAAGGCAATAAAAGACGACGCATAACCCTTAGAAATTTTTCCATAGATAAAGAAGTAGTCCAGCAAAGCTTTGAATTCGGTC